>NC_141542.1:18219230-18527884 GCF_021556685.1 Rattus norvegicus
AATGGTAGAGACTGGGTGAATCCCTAAAAGAGCAGAAAAGCTTTCTTAAAGGTGGATTTTTAAGCTATGTCCCTCTTCCCAACCTCTAATGCCATACACGTGCCACACTCACTATTACTGGACCCCTCACCCTGAAAAGTATAACCTGACTGATACATAAACATCTGGGACAATGTTATCTCATATCAGATGTGGTGCAGTCAATCCTGGAGTTCATAATGCTTAGCACCATCAAGCTCTAACCAAGTGTGGTCCAGCCCAAAGTGTTTAAGAACTCAATTCAAGACTAGGGGTGCATCCTTCCTTGTTCTTGCCATCAGAGACTTATGTAACCTACAGTAATCTAGAGGATGAAGTGCTTAAACTCCCAACCATGGATAGTCACATTGTTAATCTCACAGTGCCTCCTCCTGCCATTCATTGACACTCACATTTAAAAAGCTTCAAGAAAAGACACTGAAGGCACCATTTTCTGGCTTTCTCTCAAATTAAAGATTAGGAAATCTTGACTCTTGGTTTGCCTTTGAGAAATCCCAAGGCTCCTGCTTGTAAGGCCTAGTCTTAGAAGGCACATCTCAAACCTACCTCCTTGAGGATATTCCCCAACTCTGCCTAGGACTCACCAAGCCTTCCCCAGCATGATTTCCTCCTTCTTGTTTCACTAGAGAGGGGGTCAGCTTCCCTCTGACCTGGTGGGGTCTCTCCTTGATCTCCCCTTTCCTTCTGAAATAGCCTGAGCAGCTGGCGAAACATGCCTGCTTGTGAACCCAAAGGGAACTGAAGGAATATCTCAAAGGCAGTTGGTGTCACCACAACACTGGTGACATCACAGAAGATTCTAGGGATCTCTTAGATACAAAAGATTGTCCAGTGAAGGGCTTACTGATGAAGACAATAGAAAGTTCTATGGCCTACCTACTAACCAACTCTCTCCAAAGTGATGAATTTCTGTGGAGACCCTTTCCTCCAGTCTCTCATGTGTCACTGGGAATACCATTTGGCAACCTCTATTTCAAAGCTAGATGTTTCTCTCTGCTTCATAAAAAGTCAACAATGCTTTTGCTGGGGAGAGTTGCTTACAACCCTCAATTGGAGAACAGATTTTTCTTAGCACCCAAATCTCTAGGGGCCAAGGGGGAGGCAGTTTTTTCTTAAAAGTAAATCTACTACCTGAGAAAATGCATGTGACACACATTTCGATTCCTAAGCTTTTCCCTTTTTCTGGAGGCCAATGTGTTTCTTCTATACCTCTGAATATATGAAACCGAGAAATAGTTGATTAGTGTGCAGTCCTTGACAGCTGACATTGTTTCCAATTACATAGCCATGTATTTCACAAAATCAATGGTATATAATCCTATTTTTTTTGCAATAAAAACTCCTTTTTCTTGGGAACATAGGGACCAACTACAGGGCATATATAAAATAATAAATTTCTCTCCCTTTTATATATAAAGTAGGGCATCCTCCCTTTCTCAAATATAACAAGACAATTAAATTGGATATCAGTGAGCAAATGTCAACTTGGAGCTTGTGTTACTACATTGTAACCACATAGCCATCACTTCTCCAATATCATTCTTCCTGAATAGGCAAATCTAGGCATGAGAATATTGGGGGCTGCACCATGATCCTTTACTCCTACCAAACATAAGAATCAGGAGGATGGGAAGGGAGTGGAATGGCCTCAGTTCAGGTTGAACCTCAATTTTAATGGGTCCATAAGTTGAGGAGGGAGTCCATTTGGCATTGTGATATATGGATTCTGTCTTCTTATCCTTGGTGCTATAATTCCACCTGAATGTGTGCTATAATGCCACCCCACCTCACAGATGTAAGAGTGAAAATCATGTTTGACCTTTCTGGGAAGAGCTCTGCCTTTTACTACCATCTAGAGTTATACAACATCACTTTACAAAGCTCAGAAGAGAGGGGTGCAGATGTGCACCCCTTAGAAGTTGAGGATCTTTTCTTCTAATTAAGGCACTAGTTTTTTCTATGTAATTTTTCCCTTGCTCTTTTACTAATGGTGGCTGACTTCTTTCCTGGCCTGAGGTAAACTGGAGTCCAATCTTTTGGATTACTGAACATTCTATTTTTGAGATGACAGGCCCACCAAGGGTCCTACTGCATACAGAAGGTATGAATAAGTCTCATGGGCTGGAGTAAGTTAAAAACGTCTGTGACAACAAAGAACTGATTAAGAAAAGAAGAGACCAGCTGCTCATCAAGATCACAGTTGTATGATAGTAAGAAAATGTGAATAGGCATCAGGTGAAAAGATAAATTAATTAGGAGGTCATAGACCTAGAAGGGTTATCCTTTGCTCTCAGTGGAGCTGCCATTCTTTCTGCCATTCCTCACCCTCTACCACAGGACCAGAGACTTCCCCAAACAACTGGCTGGCCTTGCCAAAGACATGGCAGGGCTTCTCCCTGTAGAATAGGACACGTAGAGTCCTTGAGGACTCACCAAGAGATCTCCTCCACACAGGTTCCTTGTTGTCAAAGGGAAATGTTCCTGCAGAATCCTGCCATGGCAGCAGGAATTTCAACCTGGCTGCTCTTGGTCCAGCTCACTGGATGCAGGCCTGAGGCCCAGGGGTATCTGGGGAAAGAAGCAGTAGGCACTACCTCACAGCTCTCTTTGTTGGATGCAACTGCTAGGACTGTGATGGGATTTTTGTTTCTTTGTGTGTTTATTAGAAATACCTACAAAGCTGATTAAAGTTGTAACATGCCTTCATACCCAGCGTGCAGAATGTTTTTAAATCGTTGTTGTTCCTGTTTTATGTTTGGATTTTGTTTTTTAATCCCCTCAGGAAATTTGCCTGTGCTTAGAATGTTAAGCATGTGCTCGGGAGGGATCGATTATTCAAGTTAGGCAAAGCTTTTGTTCTCACCATCCACTCCACAGATGATGCCATTACTTACTTTGAAATAAGAAAACAGTTATAGAGAAGTAAATTAATCTGTAAGCTATCACAGAAGAAACACATCATGATTGTGGAATGGCACCCCAGTATTTTGTATTTCCTAAGTTATTTTTATTTTAAACTTTTATATTGGACTTTTTGGGAACATTTCATTTTTTTTAAATCCTTAAAGGTATCTTTTATTCCTCTCCTGACATTTACAAGGTGGAATTTCACCTGTAATTGTTAGTCCAGATAGTTTGGTCAATGGCTTAGATATCACCCTGGCCTAGTTTCCTTGGCATAAGCTGTGTTAGAAGCAGACTCAAAGGTTCAGGACTCAACAAATAATGAATTCCACTACATCTGGATCCCTAGCCTCACAGCCAGGAAGGGACTGTATTTCCATTCACTATTTAAAAAAAAGATGCAGTTCATTAACATGTAAAAAATTTCTCACGTATATTAAAGTGTTTACCATGGTCATACAGTTTTTCAAATACCTGGCATTCATCTTTTTCCAAATCCTAAAATTTCTTTCTTATTCACATTTTCTTTTTTTGATTATCTAAGTATTATTATCATTTTTTAAAATTTTAGTTTTTTTAATAGATATATATTTTTTATTCAAACTTTATTCTCTTTCCCAGCTTTTGGTCCATAAGCCCCCCTGCCGTGCCCTCTCCCATATCTATGGTCCCCCAATCCATGCCACTTAGAAACCCCTTCCTGGACATTCCCCTGCACTGAGGGTCCCACCTTGTTAAGAACAAGGGCTTCCCCTTCCACAGGGGCCCCAACAAGGCTATTCTCTCCTACATATGCAGTTGGACCCCTGGGTCAGTCCATATATAGTCTTTAGCTAGTGGTTTATTTGGTTGGCATGACTGTTCTTATGGGGTTGCAAGTCCTTCAGCTCTTTGAATCCTTCTTTTAATTCCCATAAAGGGTGTCGTGTTCTCAGTTCAGTAGTTTACTGCTAGCACTGACGTCTTTATTTGACATGCTCTGGATGTGTCTCTCAGGGGAGATGTATATCCGGTCCCTTTCAGTAAGCACTTTTTAGCTTCATCAATCTTACCTATTTTTGGTGGTTGTATATATATGGGCCACATGTGCGCAGGCTCTGAATGGCTGTTCCTTCAGTCTCTGCTTTAGATTTAGCCTCCATATCCCCTCCTATGGATATTTTTATTCCCCATTTTAAGAAGGAGTGGGAGCATCTGCACTTTGGTCATCCTTCTTCTTGAGCTTCCTGAGATCTGTTGCATCTTCGGTAATTCAAGGTTTTGGTCAATATCCACCTATCAATGAGTGCATACTGTCAATGAGGGGTGCTGAGAATCTGGAAGAGAATGGGGGACAAGAGACGTGACGAAGGACTCCAAGACAAGAGTCTGATCAAGGCGACAATTTTATTTTTCCCCAAGGCTGAATTTGTACCATAAAATGGGTAACAGAGAGAGGAGAGAAGTAAGAAACATTTACCCACGCCAAGGACACAATATTCATGTGGTCAGGGATTCGGCTGATGTTGACAGGTTGTCAGAAAGGTCGTAGGTTTTTCATATCTATTAGTCAACAGGATGTTGGTTTTTCAGAAAGGTTACAGGTCATGACATTGGGTATCTTAACGTCACACGTTATCATATGATTATTCATCTTGACCACCACATTTTTATTAGTCTTCTGCAGCTGGCTGGGGATTTTCCATGAACCCAGTCATACTTAATGCTAACCATAATAATAACATCAATAATGGAGGGCTTCAAGGCCATCACTCCCAACAGCATACCAAGTGTGTTTTTCTGTGATTGGATTACCTCACTGTGGATGAGATTTTCTATTTCTTTCCATTTGCCTATGAATTGAACGTAGTCATTGTTTTTGATAGCTGAGTGGTACTCCATTGTGTAGATGTACCACATTTTTCAAATCCATTCCTCTGTTGAAAGGCATCTGGGTTCATTCCAGCTTCTGGCTATTATGAATAAGGCTGTTATGAACATATTGGAGCATGTGTGTTTGTTGTATGTTGGAGAATCTTTTGGGTATATGCCCAGGACAGTTATAGCTCGGTCCTCAGGTAGTGGAATATTCTATTTTCTGAGGAACCTTCAGACTGATTTCCAGAGTGCTTGAACCAGTTTGCCATCCCACCAACAATGGAGAAGTGTTCCTCTTTCTCCACATTCTTGCCAGCATCTGTTGTCACCTGAGTTTTTGATCTTAGCCATCCTGACTGGTGTGAGGTGGATTCTTAGGCTTGTTTTGATTGGCATTTCCGTGATGACTAAGGATGGTGAGCATTTCTTTAGGTGCTTTTCAGCTGTTCGATATTCCTCAGCTGAGTATGTTTTCTTTAGCTCTGAACCCCATTTATTAACAGGGGTGTTTGGCCCACCGTATTCTAAATTCTTGTGTTTTGTGTATACTTTGGATATTTCCTCCATCAGAAGCAGGATTGGTAAAGATTCTTTCCCAATCTGTTGGTTGCCTTTTTGTCCGAATGACACTCTCCTTTGCCTTACAGAAGCTTTTCAGTTTTATGAGGTCCCATTTGTCGATTCTTGATCTTAAAGCATAAGCCATTGGTATTTTGTTCAGGAAATTTTCCTTAGTGCTCATGTTTTCGAGACTCTTCCCTACTTTTTTTCTATTAATTTTAGTGTATCTGGTTTGATGTGGAGGCCCTTGATCCACTTGGACTTAAGCTTTGTACAGGGTAATAAGAATGGGTCAACTTGCATGCTTCTACATGTTGACCTCAGGTGAACCAGCAACATTTGTTAAAAATACTATCTTTCTTCCATTGGATGTTTTAACTCCTTTGTCAAAGATCAAATGATCATAGGTGTGTGGGTTCTTTTCTGTGTCTTCAATTATGTTCCACTGATCTGCCTGTCTGTATGCCAATACCATACAAACTATTGCTCTGTAATACTGCTTGAGGTCAGAGATGGTGATTCCCCCAGTTCTTTTATTGTTGAGTATAGTTTTTGCTATCCTGAGTTTTATGTTATACCAAATGACGGCAAATTACCATATTCATCCTGCCAATCTCTGAGCATGGGAGATCTTTCCATCTTCTGAGATCTTCAATTTCTTCAGAGATTTGAAGTTCTTGTCATACAGATTTTTTACTTGCTTGGTTCTAGTAACAGCAAGTTATTTTATAGTATTTGGGACTATTCTGAAGGGTGTCATTTCCCTCATTTCTCTCTTAGCCTGTTTACCCTTTGAGTAGAGGAAGGCTACTGAATTGTTTGAGTTAATTTTATACTCGGACATTTTGCTGAAGTTGTTGATCAGGTTAAGTAGTTCTCTGGTAGAATTTTGGTGGTGCTTATGTATACTATCTTATCATCTTCAAATATTAGTGTTTTGATTTCATCCCTTCTAATTTTTACCCTTTGACCTACTTTCATTGTTTGATTTCTATGGCTAGGAATTTAAGTACCATATTGAAAAAGTAGGGAAAGAGTGGGCAGCCTTGTCTAGTCCCTGATTTTAGTGGGATTCCTTCAATTTTCTCAGTTTCGTTTGATATTAGCTACTGGTTGGATGTATTTTGCATTTTCCTATATTTAGATATGGGCCTTTAATTCCTGATCTTTCCAGGAATTTATTAATAAAATGGTACTGAATTTTGTCAAATGATTTCTCAGCATCTAATGAAATGATCATGTGGGTTTTTTTCCTTTCAGTTTGTTTATATGGTAAATTTCGTTGATGGATTTCTGTATATTAAACCATCCCTACATCCTTGCCATGAGGCCTACTTGATCATGATGGATGATTGGTTGGATCTGTTCTTGGATTCAGTTTGCAAGAATTTTATTGAGCATTTTTGCATCAATATTCATAAAGGAAATTGGTCTGAATTTCTCTATCTTTGTTGTATCTTTGTATGGTTCAGGTATAAGAGTAATTGTGGCTTCATGGAAGGAATTTGGTAGTGCTCTGTCTGTTTGAATTTTGCGGAGTATTTTGGACAGTATTGGTATGAACTCTTCTATGAAGGTCTGATAGAATTCTGCACTAAATCCATCTGGTCCTGGGCTCTTTTTGGATGGGAGATGTTTAATAACAGTTTCTATTTCTTTATGAGTTATGGGGTTGTTTAGATGGTTCATTTGTTCCTGATTTAACTGTGGTACCTGGTATCTGTATAGAAAATTGTCCATTTCCTCCACATTTTCCAGTTTTGTTGAATATATGTTTTGTAGTAGGATCTGATGATCTTTTTAATTTCTTCAGATTTTGTTGTTATGTCTCCCTTTTATTTCTGATTTTATTAATTTGTATACACTCTCTGTGACCTCTGGTTATTATGGCTAAGTGTTTATTTATCTTGTTGATTTTCACAAAGAACCAGCTCCTGGGTTTGCTGATTCTTTTGATTCTCGGTTTTGTTTCTTCTTGTTTGATTTCAGCCCTGAGTTTGATTATATCCTGCCTTCTACTCAATTTTTTTTCTAGAGCTTTTAGGTGTGCTGTCAAGCTGCTGACATATGCTCTCTCCTGTTTCTTTTTGCAGACACTCAGAGCTGTGAGTTTTCCTCTTAGCGTTGCTTTTATTGTGTCCTATAAGATTGGGTATGTTGTACCTTCATTTTCATTAAATTCTAAGAAATCTTTAATTTCTTTCTTATGTCTCCAATGACCAAGCTGTCATTGACTTCAACTTCCATGTATATGTGGGCTTTCTGTACTTTTTGTTGTTATTGATCAGCAGCCTTCGTGCGTGGTTTTTTGAAAGGATGCATGGGATTATTTCTATCTTCCTGTACCTGTTGAGGCCTGTTTTGTGACCGATTATATGGTCAATTTTGGAGAAGGTACCATGAGATGCTGAGAAGAAGGTATATCCTTTGGTTTTAGGGTGGAATGTTCTATAAATATATGTTAAATCCATTTGTTTCATAACTTCTCTTAGTCTTTCTATGTCTCTGTTTAATTTCTGTTTCCCTGATCTGTCCACTGATGAAAGTGGGGTGTTTAAATCTCCTACTATTATTGTTTGGTGCAATGTATGATTTTTTGAGCTTTAGAAAGGTTTCTCATTGTTTAGGGACACAACTGCTATATACTTGACAAATATAGCAATAACCCAGAACATCCGCAAGAAGCCTGTGACCGTTGGCCACATGAGGATGACTGTCTTTCAAAATTCATCATGATTTTTGATAAGATCTTCCACATAATTGGTGGCTTGGCTTCCCACAAACATGTTCCATTTGTCTAGAATCTCCTCCTTGGACAGTATCTCATGCTTGATTTGTCTGACTCATACACCAGATGCTGGGCCTCAGCCTGTGCATGGTCATAGTCCTGAGGGAGGATCCAGTGGTGAATCTCATCCTAGTCCAGCTTCCCATCCTTGTTCAGATCTGGCAAATCATTGAACTGCTCCCCAGACAAAACCCAGTCTGTCTCAGGGCAATTGTCCTCATGGGAAAAAGATGTCCACAATGTACTCATCCTGGTCCACAAAACCATCCCCGTTCTTGTCGATATCCTCCAGGGTTTCCAGAACTACAATCTCCTCATATGTTCTAAATCCTCTTAGTGTAGAAAAGCAATGAACCCGACCTGAGTAGCTGTCAGGTCACCGTCAAGGCCTTAAACCTCCTCTCATCTCGTGGAGGCATCTTTTTAAAGTTGTGATGATCAGAGCTATCTTGGAATTCAGCAAGGTTAACCAGGTAGTAGCCATAGGTGGCCTGCTTGTATTCTTCCCAGGAGATCTTTTCGTTTATGTCCCTGTCATAATCCTTCCAGAGTTTAGCCACATTATGGTAGATGTATCTTTTCTGTACATGTTTGATCCAAACTTTCAGGTCTTCAGTAGTAACAAGGCCACCTCCATCATTGTCAATTGGATCAACAATTTTCCCCAGCCTCTCCTGCTCTCGTCCAGGATTAGCTATCAAAGGTCTTGGAGTCCTCCTTGCCCAGGAAGACCTCATGATCGTACAGGAAGCTGTGCTTGTCCTCTGGTGGCCACTGGCCCTGCTCTGAATCGGGACAAACCATGTGCTCCTTGCTCATCATGCTCTTGGCCCTGAACGCCAGGACCAGTGCCAGCAGCATCCCATGGAGTGTCCCAGGCTGACAACATGCACCACAGTCGCGATCAAAGGGAGGCAGCAGGGAAGTAGGGACTCAGAGCACCTTAGCCTCTGTCCATCCAGAGAGGGCTTTTGTTACATTTCCAATGTTATCCCTTTTACTGGTTTCCCATCCAAAAAACCCCTTATAACACGCCTCCACCTTCTACTATGAAGGTCTTACCACACCCACCCAAATATCCAGGTCTACCTGCCTCCCTGTTCTGGTTTCCCCTACACTGGGGCATCAAGCCTTGACAAGACCAAGGGCTTCTCCTCCCATTTGTGCCCAAGAAGGCCATCCTCTTCTACATGTGCAGCTGTAGCCATGGGTCTGTCCATGTGTACTCTTTCGATGGTGGTTTTGGCCCTGGGAGCTCTGGGTATTTCTTAGTGTTGTTCTTATGGGGCTGTAAACCCCTTCAGCTCCCTCAATCCTTTCTCTTACTCCTCCATTGGGGACCCTGCTCTCAGCTGAATGGTTGGCCTCAAGCATCTGCCTCTGTATTTGTCATGCTCTTTACCCCACTCTTTTGAGCAGATCACCACAGAGCAACGAAGATGTATTGTCTTGGAGTGATGATGTATAGACAAATAGATGATTTCTTAATTCCTAATGATGGTTCTATAAGAATTCTTAAAATTAGATTAGTAATTTTAAGCTTTTATATTAGGACTGCTATTATGTTCTTTCTGATAATCAAAATTGCATTGAGAACCCTGCCATTCTTAAAGTGTCATGAGTGAATTGCTTCTGCAATACCAAGCAGGCATCTACAAATTAGAGCTCATTCTAAGAGGGTATTAACCAATTAACCAAGGTTCATAAAAAGAGAACCAATGATTTACTAGAGGTGAAAGGACTGAACATAAATAATTGACTGGATTTGCCTATAAGTAATTTCACTTATTCTTTTCTCATAAAAATTACAGCTTTTACTCTCCATGAACGTGCAGAGCCAGTAACAGATGGTGACAGTTTATCCTGATGATTACTCTTCACAGATATGCATGTAAACATTCTCTGTCGTAAACTGATTATCCAACTTATGATTTGAATTCCTGTGCAAACTTGTGGTGAACTTTTCACCATGTGATGCTGTGTTCAGAAAGATATACAAATGCTGCGGACAAAGAGAGAGAAAGCTTTTTAGACAGAACTGAACAGAACAGAACAGAACTGAAGAAGAACTTAGAAATAAAGGCATAGCGTTGAGAGTAAGGCATTGAGAGTAAGGAAATCATTGTGTGATAAGAGCAAGAGGAAAGGAGATAAGAAGAGAGCAAGGAGAACCTTTAAAGCTAAACTTTATGGAGGCAAACTTTTGTAGATATTTTAGGAAAACTGAAGAACTTAGAAATAAAGGTTAAAATCACTGCTCTTCAGCCTTCAGCCTGGCTCACTGGCTAGCCTCTGCTCTTCAGTCAGGCTCACTGGCTAGACTCTGCTCGTCATTCAGGCTCACTGGCTAGCCTCTGCTCTTCAGTCAGGCTCACTGGCTAGCCTCTCCTCTTCAGCTGGGCTCACTGGCTAGCCTCTGCTCTTCAGTGAGGTTCACTGGCTAGCCTCTGCTCTTCAGCCTGGCTCAGTGGCTTGCCTCTGCTCTTCAGTCAGGCTCACTGGCTAGCCTCTGCTCTTCAGACTGGCTCACTGGCTAGCCTCTGCTCTTCAGTCAGGCTCACTGGCTAGCCTCTGCTCTTCAGTCAGGCTCACTGTCTAGCCTGTCCTCTTCAGCTTGGCTCATTGGCCTATGGGGCCCTAGCACATCGCTTAACCATCTGCTCAGGACTGCCTGACCACAATGACAACCTGACTGCCCTGACTTCTTAAAGTCGTCCTCTAGAAAGAGCACAAGAAACCAAAGAGAAAAACTACAGGGACCTTTTCCAATGGGCTTTTTTCAACCTTAAGTACTTTTGTTATTTCTTTAAAAAAGTGAAATATAATTTCTGTAATTCATATGGCCAAGAGAGCTGTGCAGTAGTCATTGCTTTATGGAATTTGGTGCTAAATCAAAAGATTCCTTTATTCTATTACGACGTTATCTGTATGTTGTAAGATGTATCTTTGGAAAACACAACACCAAATTCCTAAAATCTAGATGTTTTAAGACGTCAGCTCATGGACAAACATAACTGCTTACCTATCTAGACTGGCCTTTTTTGCTATACTGCAGGTACAATCAATTTTCCACATTACTTCCATGATTTTCAAGAATGATTAAGAGAAAAATAAGTTGAACATAATGGCCAGAAAGGGGATTCTGTCAAGTTGTCTTGTGTGGGACCAGATACCAAGCTATGACTGGTAAGCCTAAAATCACCTGTTCCCGAAACTGACAGAACTTACAGAAAATACATACTTTCTTATCATTCCTCTGCCCCGATGGTCAGAGATTTATTGAGCACCTACTACGATCCTAGCACTGTGCATCTAAGGGTGTAATGGTTAATCAAAAACTTAATAAAAAGCTTAATTAAGGAATAAAGAAAAATGAACCATAATTTTGAAACTCAGAATTCAATATAGGCAAAACCACCATTTCTAGTTTTTTTATTTATTAACTTGAGTATTTTTTATATACATTTCGAGTGTTATTCCCTTTCCCGGTTTCCGGGCAAACTTCCCCCTCCCCCATCCCCTTCTTAATGGGTGTTCCCCTCCCCATCCTCCCCCCTTGCTGCCCTCCCCCCAACAATCTAGTTCACTGGTGGTTCAGTCTTAGCAGGACCCAGGGCTTCCCCTTCCACTGGTGCTCTTACTAGATTATTCATTGCTACCTATGAGGTCAGTGTCCAGGGTCAGTCCATGTATATAGTCTTTAGGTAGTGGCTTAGTCCCTGGAAGCTCTGGTTGCTTGGCATTGTTGTACATATGGGGTCTCGAGCCCCTTCAAGCTCTTCCACTTCTTTCTCCGATTCCTTCAACGGGCGTACTATTCTCAATTCAGTGGTTTGCTGCTGGCATACGCCTCTGTGTTTGCTGTATTCTGGCTGTGTCTCTCGGGAGAGATCTACATCCTGCTCCTGTCGGCCTGCACTTCTTTGCTTCATCCATCTTGTCTAATTGGATGGCTGTATATGCATGGGCCACATGTGGGGCAGGCTCTGAATGGGTGTTCCTTCTGTGTCTGTTTTAATCTTTGCCTCTCTATTCCCTGCCAAGGGTATTCTTGTTCCCCTTTTAAAGAAGTAGTGAAGCATTCACATTTTGATCATCCGTCTTCAGTTTCATTTGTTCTAGGCATCTAGGGTAACTCGAGCATTTGGGCTAATAGCCACTTATCAATGAGTGCATACCATGTGTGTTTTTCTGTGATTGGGTTACCTCACTCAGGATGATATTTTCCAGTTCCGAACATTTGCCTACGAATTTCATAAAGTCATTGTTTTTGATAGCTGAGTAATATTCCATTGTGTAGATGTACCACATTTTCTGTATCCATTCCTCTGTTGAAGGGCATCTGGGTTCTTTCCAGCTTCTGGCTATTATAAATAAGGCTGCTATGAACATAGTGGAGCATGTGACTTTTTTATATGTTGGGGCATCTTGTGGGTATATGCCCAAGAGAGGTATAGCTGGATCCTCAGGCAGTTCAATGTCCAATTTTCTGAGGAACCTCCAGACTGATTTCCAGAATGGTTGTACCAGTCTGCAATCCCACCAACAATGGAGGAGTTTTCCTCTTTCTCTGCATCCTCGCCAGCATCTGCTGTCACCTGAGTTTTTGATCTTAGCTATTCTCACTGGTGTGAGGTGAAATCTCAGGGTTGTTTTGATTTGCATTTCCCTTATGACTAAAAATGTTGAACATTTCTTTCGGTGTTTCTCAGCCATTCGGCATTCCTCAGCTGTGAATTTTTGTTTAGCTCTGAACCTTCTGCAGGCTTTTGAGATGTCTCCATCCGGGCCCTCTGCTGGCAGTCCCTGTCATTGTATGTTGTCCCCAGCATTAGCCAGAGCAATCAGACAACAAGAGGAAGTCAAAGGGATACAGATTGGAAAGGAGGAAGTCAAAATATAACTATTGCAGAGGATAGGATAGTATACATGAGACACCCCAAAAGTTACACCAGAGAACTCCTAAGTCTGATAAACAACTTCAGCAAAGTGGCTGGGTATAAAATTAACTCAAACAAATCAGTAGACTTCCTCTAAAAAGATAAACAAGCTGAGAAAGAAATTAGGGAAATGACACCTTTCATAATAGTCTCAAATTATATAAAAATACCTCAGTGTGACTTTTATGAAGCAAGTGAAAGATCTGTGTGACAAGAACTTCCAGTATCTGAAGAAAGAAATTGAAGGTCTCAGAAGATGGAAAGATCTCCCATGCCCATGGCTTGACAGGATGAAGATAGTAAAAATGGCCATTTTTCCAAAAGTGACCTACAGATTGAAAGCAACCCCCATCAAAATGCCAAATCAATTGTTCATAGGGTTAGAAAAAATAATTTGCAAATTCATTTGGAATAACAAGTAAGGCAGGATAGCTAAAACTATCCTCAACAATAGAGGACTTCCCTGGGAATCACCATCCATGAACTCAAGCAGTTTACAGAGCATTAGTGATAAAAACTGTATGGTATTGGTACAGAGACAGGATGATAGACCAGTGGAATAGAACTGCAGACACAGAAATGAACCAGCACACCTATGGTCACTTGGTTTTCGACAAAGGAGACAAAAGCATCCAGTAGAAAAAAGATAGCATTTTCAGCAAATGGTGCTGGTTCCACTGGAGGTCAGCATATGGAAGAGTCCAAATCATCCCCTTCTTATTGCCCTGGACAAAGCTTAAGTCCAGGTGGATCAAGGACCTCTACATCAAACCAGATACACTCAATCTATAGAAGCAAAAGTGGGGAAGCATCTTGAACACAAGGACACTGGAAAAAATTTCCTGAGCAAAACATGAATGGCTTTGGTCTACGATCAAGAGTAGTCAAATGGGACCTCATAAAGGTACAAAGCTTCTGTAATGCAAAGGACACTGTGGTTAGGACAAAACACAAACCAACAGATTGAGAAAAGACCTTTACCAATCCTACAACTGATCGAGGGTTAATATCCAAAATTTAGAAAGAACTCATGAAGTTGGACAGTTGGACTGTAGGGAGACTAATAACCCTATTAAAAATTGTGGTTCAGAGCTGAACAAAGAATTCACAGCTGAGGAATATGGAGTCGCTGAGAAGCACCAAAAGAAATGTTTAACATCTTTAGTTATAAGGGAAATGGAAATCTAAAAAACCCCGAAATTCCTCCTCACACCAGTCTGAATGGCTAAGATAAAACACTCAGGTGACAGAAGATACTTGCAGGGATTTGAGAAGGAGGAACACTCCTCCATTGTTGGTGAGATTGCAGACTGGTACAACCATTCTGGATATCAGTCTGGAGGTTCTTCAGAAAATTAGACATTGCACTAGCTGAGGCCCAGCTATACCTCTCTTGCACATATACCCAAAAGATGCTCCAACATACGACAACGCACACCCTCCACTATGTTCATAGCAGCCTTATTAATAATAGTCATAAAATGAAAAGATCCCAGATGCCCTTCAACAGAGGAATGGAAACAGAAAGTGTGGTATATCTACACAATGGAGTACTACAGAGGTATCAAAAACAATGACTTCATGAATTTCATAGGCAAATACAATGAACTAAAACATATCATCCTGAGTGAGTTAATCCAATCACAGAAACACACACATGGTATGCACTCATTGATAAGTGGATATTAACCCAAATGCTCGAATTCCCCAAGATTCACAGACCAAATGAAATTCAGGAAGGATGACCAAAATGCTGATTCTTCACTCCTTCCTTTAAAGGAGAAGAAGAATCGCTATTGATGGGGTAGGGAGGCAAAGTTTAGAACAGAGCCTAGAGGAATGGCCATTCAGAGTCTACCCCACGAGTGGCCTATACACATACAGCCTTCAAACTAGATAAGGTGGATGAAGCTAAGAGGTGCAGGTTGACAGGAACTGGATATAGATGTCTCCTGAGAGGCACAGCCAGATCATGTCAAATACAGTGGCGAATGCTAGCAGCAAACCATTGAACTGAGAACTGGACCTCAGTTGGAGGAATTACAGAAAGATTGAAAGAGCTGAAGGGACTTGCAACCCCATAAGGACAACCATGCCTGCCAAGCAGAGTTCCCAGAGACTAAACCACTACCCAATCACTATACAGGGACTGTGCCATGGCTCCATCTGCATGTGTATCAGAGGATGGTCTTCTTGGGCACAAATGGAATGAGCAGCCCTTGGTCCTGCCTAGGCTGGGAAAGTGGATGGCTGGTGAAGGGAATACTTTTATAGCAGAGGGGGAGGGCGATGGTATTAGGACTTATTTCTGGGAAAAAGGAAAGAATAACATTTGAATTCAAAAAGAAAGATATCCAATTAAAATTCAACAACAAAATGGTGTTTAGAGCTTCAAATAAAAAAAAAAAACCACAATCAGGAAACAGAGAATTGTATGCCTCTAGTTTTCTTCAAATATGCTCAGGGCCCAGGTAGGTTCTGGGCCCAGGCTGAACCAAGCAGGTTCCTGCCGCTGACTGCTCCTCTATTCCTGTTTCCAGAGGCATCATGCAGATTAATATGGGGCCAGAGATATGGGAAGAGCTGGTCAGAAGTGGCTTTCTTTCCTGTGGTCTCAGGATTATCTGCATTCCTGGGTGTTCAACACCCTCTGCCCCGGGATTTGGGTGCAGGAATTCCGATTGCTTTAAAATCCCTTATACCATGTTTATATGTCCTAGGAGATATTACAGAAAAATTAATGTTTATCCCATTAATTTGTTCAACATGCTCATCCACAGAGTATAATTTAGAGGTAACTATATATTTGACAGCAAGCATACACAGTGGGTACGAGATGCATGATGAACTGGAAATTCACAGAGTTGGAAACACAGTGAACAGTGACTGTATAATTGCCTTTGAATCTCCGTAAGACTGATGCACAGTGCCCATGAGAATGCAGAGATCGATCCCTCCCTGATAGCTGTGGGACTTCAGATGTTGACACTAATGATCAATAAAGAAGGTTCTTAAGCGTGAAGAGTTTGAGATTACTCCTTTATTTACCAGAATACATCCAATTTACTTGATAGTAACCAGATGCAGGTAGTCAATATATACAGTCTATATCCTTATCAAAATAGAAAACAAAATGAACAAAACAACAACAACACATAAATAACAAATCTTCAAATGAATAGAAGGAAAACCAAATAACAAAATAATCAAAACTCAAGCAAACTTTAAATAGAGGAATTGCACTAAGCATTCTTTTGCTGCTCCTTTTGCAGAATTGGCTTATAGCCTGTGGCTTGCCTTGGAGACATAGTAGACAAGCAGTTACTGATGGTAATAATATTTTCAAGAGAAGTGAAAGTAGGTCTGTTTTGTTGGAGTGGGGGTATTAAGGAAAAAGCCTACCAATACTGAGTATAAATGATATTACAGACTTTGTTTCATAGTCTGTCCAATGTTGTGAACTGATCTCCATGAAACTCTTCTGGATGACCCATCAGGACAAGTACAAATTTTCACGTGCACAATCTTTCTGGATGACCAGCAGCTCTTGATTGATGTGCATCAACACTTCTCTGACTTCCTCCAAAAGTATACACTTGCTGGAGAGAGCTGAGGTGAAAGTAAGGCCTATTCAATCCAAAGAAGTTAAACTAAAGGAGGAAAATGCAGTCCACAATTGTGATGGACATTACAGATGAGATACAATAGTGGTGTATTTGCTGTGCACACTTAGTTCTCCTCCTGTAGCTCTTCTCTCCAAGAAAGATCTTGTCCTGGTCTGTGTCATGTTCGAGTTTCTGCTGGAGAACTTCAGACCTAGCAGAGCAAGGGAAAAAGGTTTAGTGAGTGGTTGTCAATTCAGCTCTCCCTCTTACATCAGCTCTGTTCAGTTGGACAATCCAGCATGACCTGTCAGCTGAGGTCAGTCCCTGCATCCCCAAGTGTCATAGAGTACCTGGGCTTGGATTTATATCTCGGCTTTTCAAACTGCTAGAATTTGAACTGTGGAATATGCACTGTACTGCGGTTAAGAGAAAAATGAGCATATTTTGTCACTGGTCCAGGTTAATTATATTGAATAATAACATTGTAGCTGGGTCTGAATCTGAGTTCAAGAATGGTATGAGCAACCTAGAATACCATGTGGATTCCTTCTGGAGAACATGTCCAGAAATGTGGTGAAAGTTCTGATTATGTTAGCACTGAAGGAACCTGCGTAGGTTCAATTTGTAACCACTGAATCTGCAAATACACAGAGAAGCCATCTCACTTCAAATCCATTCTCACTGAACAGATCCTGTAATCACTGAGAATGTGCTCACAGCAAATCCTCACAGCATACACAAGGAACAGTAAAGTTTATTGTGATGGAGATACATAACAGCACCCCTGTAAGACTATGCTTATTGTAATGCAATTTGTGAGACGACAGAAGAGAAAATGTTCTCAGATCTTATCAGAGAGTTAACAGGAAGAAAGAAGTACAAAATACAAAGAAATCCTGAGGATTATACATATCCTGTCATGGACAAAATTGACATAAACTGTACCAGAACAATACTCTGGGTAGTTCTTTAGGTGACCGAAGGTGAAAACCTTGTCAGTGATCAGCCATCCAAAAAGGATAGTTATATAGGGACAGGAAATCCAATTGGCTTCTGCCAGTCTGTGTTCCTGCCTGATCTCAAAAATATCAGAATGCTTCTACAATGTTCCTCCCAAGCCACTTTCCTGGTTGATCGGTTCTTTCTGCTTCAGAATGTCCTGCATTCTTTCATCTAATCCTTCCTTATTCTGGTCATCAGATGAGTGTACTGTCAGTGGAAGCATGCATGCATGTGTGCACACACAAACACATACACAGACACACAGACACACTAATACTAACTCGCAAACACACAAGCCATTTGTGTTTACACAATATAAACATAGTACATTGCAGTGTTTACTTTCCCTTTTAATGCTTAATATAATGATTCCCCAGGATACTCTGCAGGCCTAAAAACAAATGTTGAGTGGGTTATGAACATAGTGGTCATAGCCTATAGACAGCTCAGTCAGTGATGTGCTGTCCTCCCATAAACCGACATAGAATCAGGGTTCTTTCCCTATTACCAATCTGGCTTAGCAAGTTTCCAAGGCTGTGCAGAGCAGTCTTGTTTCCCAGCACATGATCATATGTTGGTGGTGGACTAGACTCCTGTTCTTGTTCACTGTTTCAGACTTTCCCCATAGTGTGCAGCTTCTTCTAATAGGAGCTCTCTTTACCATACCCTGAGTGACTTCATGCCCAAAGCTATGCCCCCAGAATCATAGGAAATCTCCATAACCAGGATCCATATGAACAATGTTTCTACCTATTATGTGATTGTGTCACAGATATTTGGGGTAAATAAATAAATGCTTACATGGATTATCTCACACTGAGTCATAATCCATTGAAAGGCTCCAACCTCTCATACAGTTTCCCTCCTTGGACCACTACAACCCAGATGTGCTCTAGTTGCACACCTATTCTTTTCTCTGGGATCTCTGGGTCAACTAAGACTTCTGTTCCACTTAAAGAACATGGCTTCTCACAGGCCTTTCTGATCGTCCACTAACAGACCCGTCTGAATTTCATCATTTCTCCTAACTCCATTAAGGCTGAAATTAACTGAGAGAAAATGATGTTGATTGACAGCACTTGCAGAATGCTACACAGATAACATAGGGGAGTGCTTTAGATTATCTGTGCACCTAAAGGGGCTCCTGAAACTGCCCTGTTCTTGCACCACAGCATAGGTATGGGGCTTTTGCTGGATGATGATACAACTCCAAGCAACTCAAATTCTCAATGAATAAAATCCAAGCCAAACTCCCAGCGGAAACTGTAGTGTGCCAAGGTAGCTGGAAAGAAATGGTAGCAGGCAATGTGGAAAGCAACCTTGGAGAAGACACAGTGAGTGACACAACCTTCCAGTGGGCTTTCACCATTCACAAAGGACAGAGAAGGACCATAAATCAATGGATTTTATAAAGCAGCCCCCCTTACCTCCATGTACTCCATTCCTTTGATGTGCTTCAAAGGATTTTGATGCAGACCAGTCATTTTTCCCTAATCACTTGAAAATCTAACTTTACACGTGTTTTGGGTTCTTTTGCTGTACAGAGCTAGGTGGAGATTCCAAGTGATTGGGGTGCTATATTTGATATTCATGAAGGCAAAGTGAACTCTTAGATTCTTTTTCTCATGAAACAGGGCAATAGAGACTCACCTGTGCAATTATGCACAGGGAAACACACACACACACACACATACATACATACACACACACATACACACACACACACACACACACACACACACACACACACACACACACACACAAAAGAACCCATACTAGAAACACTTGGAAAATCATCCAGAATTAAACCCAAAACATGAGCATAAACATGCTGAGCCACAGCTGGTACACACAAACAGACACACACACACACACACACACACACACATACACACACTCACACAAACAGAGAGTCACATATACACACCCTAACACACACTCACAGACACACTCACACACACTCACAAACACATACACACATACACACACTCACACACACATACACACACTCACACACACATACTCTATCACACACCCATACAGACACACACACAAACAAGCACAAACAGACACACACACACACACACACACACACACACACACACACACACCCCAAAAATCGCAAGTCGGCAGAAAACAATGAAGATCCCATCATACTGGAGGAACAACATAATATAGACTATTCAAAGCAGGTATTTTAAGAGAGAATCACTACTCAGCCATTTTTCCTGAGAGGAACAAAAAGGCCTAGATAGCACTCTTCTTGATGAGAATGGGGGTAGATAACTCTGTTCTTGAAGTCTCAAATCTCTCATGCCAATTGTCAGGTTTTGAGAACACCTTTCCACATCCCTGCTTTTCCAAGCATCTACAGAGTATAACGTCAAGATATGAACCCTCCAGCAACACTCGAACAAAACAGGACTGACATGCTGCTACTCTTTCTCTGTCAGGTACCATGATTTAGGAAGCATGAAGAGATGGTCTTGATATACAGGGAAAATGGTGGAGAAAGAACAAATCCACCAAAAGATGACAATGACAACCATTTCTTTGGCATTTCCACCAGGCTCTCCTCCTTCTAAACTATTTAGTTCCTGGAATCTCACAGGACCCCTGCAAAGAAAATGGGCTCTGGGCTTTTGCTTCATCCCTCAAAGCCCTGCTCTAGTCTAAAGAGGGGCTCCCACATAGCACCCTCCACACATATGGCATGTAGTGCTGTGATGTGTGATCAACCCATCTCCCTTAATAAACTGCAGATTCTCGAAGAGCAGGAGCATTTGCTTTCCAAACACGCAGTTTCTTGAAGAGGGGCTATCTCCACAGAAAGCCTTGTAAACCATCACATAAATGAACACTTGGATGAGACCTAGGTCAGGACATAGATCCCTCAATAGACAGCTACATTGGTTGTCTATGTTTATGGTAAGACATGAGGACAGCCTGACCCTGAGTCCTAACCCTACCTGCTGTTGCTTGGCACTGGGGTCACAGATGTTCATTCCGGCCTCTTCACAGAGCCTCTTTGCCTCCACAGAGGATGCTGGCAGTTCAGTCTGCTCCACCAGCAGTTTTCTCTTCTCATTCAGCAAAATCTGTATATTGTTCCTCAATTGAGCTTGTTCACGCAGGAGCTGGGAGTGCCTCACACTGAACCACAAACAAAAAATGGTAAATGCCTGCCAGCTTCTATTCGCCTGACACTCTTGCAAGTACAATCATCCCTTTAAGGGTCCTCATCCCCAGAAGTTTCTAGACTAGAGCCACAGTATACAAGTTAGCACCAATTAGAGGAGGTCAAATCCAGAGGACACATTCCCTGTGAATGAAAGTACTTCTGAAAATCCTGACACTAAGACAGTTTATATAAATCAAGGTAGAAGAAACGGTCCATAAGGGAGCTCATATGTCCATAGTATGCTGAAACCATCTGCAAGTAGAGGTCAAATCCCCTCTGAGGGAGGATAGAAGACCCAATAGCTATATAGTCTTTCCATGTGTTTCTCATGGATCACAGATCTTTAAATCTCCTGTCAGAGTCCTAGAAATTCAGAGTTCATTGATATTCCCATCATGGTGCAAACCTTTTCTATCTAGAGGATCCTTATTGGGGAAAATAACAATTGGAGGTTCTTCTACACCCTTCACATGTAGGACAACTGAGTCCAAGAGCTACAAATCTAAGACCCTTGCCAGGAGGCAGGCTTCTTGTTAAGAGTCAGACACCATGGAACCAGAGCCCTGACTTTTGTTCAAAGTCATACAGGACAGAAGCATTCCCTGCCTAGTGCTGGGTTCTCATCTCTGTCAGCGACTCACCGGTAAGAACTGTTCACTTGTATGAGCTCCTTGTACCTCTCCATGGCATCACTTATTGAGTTGGTCATCATTTGCATAGCCATCATTCTCATCTCATGTTTGGATTGAAGTACTGGCAATTCGACATCCAGTCTGGGTTAGGTCATGGTCAAAGGAACAAATAATGTTTTGAACTCACGATTTCAGAATTAGGAGAAATGTAAATAAAAAATATATAATAAAAAAGTTCAAATTCAAGGAATGGTAGAAGGGAAGAAATTGGCAAATTCAAAAACCAGACCAAAACCCAACAGTGAGACTCAATCCACAGAAAATATTTCCATGTAAATAAGCAAATTTTGTTTTGAAATAAGGACTCCTTAAAAGCCTGGGGAGATATGGTTCTGCAAAGACTTACTATATAGGAGTGGGCAGAGCCTGAGACCTGCTTGTTTGGAATAACAACTGTCAAGAATTTATTCCCACAGTGACCCTTTCTAGGTCACAATAAACCATCACTGGATAGTTAAAAAAATAAAAAATTAACGATCAAAGCAGGTAAAAAAAATTAGGTGAAATCAGACTGTTCTCTCAATTACTTAAACCCAGTATATAGCACAAACTTGCTCCTTTGAAGTAGTTGTACTGATTAAACTTATTATCCTGGGCACAGGAGAACAGAGCCACGGTACCAGTTGGAGGGACCTGACCTTCAAGAGCTGGCCAGGTGAGCATGATGGAATTGACTAGTTCAGGAAGAAGATTCCTCCAGTCTGTGCCACAGCTTTAGGCCCAAGAGAAAGCTGTGATGACATTTCTCTTGTTTTGAAAGCAGGTATACTCAATCCTTGGTTTCTATCGTTACATGAATTCTCAGAGGGCATAACTATGTTTGACAGGGTAGAGGATTTATAGCACCTCCTCCCCTCAGGAGAGTCCTGGGTGCCACCAAGGTATACAGAAGGAGCAAAGTGCTCTGTTGATCAGTGTGGGCCTCCACGTACTCATCACTATCATGACCTGCAAACTGTTGATCAAACAAATCCTCAGACCCCATCAAAGGTCCCAGACCTCCTGATCCTGAGTAAAACACCACATATACGTCCACATACACACATAGCAACCCATATCCAAACACATTTAGAATGCCAACTACATCCATGGAGGTGCCATAGAATCAGTGTATAATGAACAAATTCAGAGGAAAGAGTGATGACGTGCAGGCATTTCATTCACACACACAGTTGCAGCAAGTGTGACCAGGTCCTTCCAGCTGCTGACAGAACCAACGCTAATCCAAGGAGCTCAGGGTCAAGTACAAAAAGGCTGACCCTAAACACACAGCACCTAGCTCATCTCAAAGGTAATGCCTGCCAAGGCTCCTTCAAATCCAGCATGAGAGGTGAAACTCTCTCGTGCTATGAGGAAATCTCGGGTTAGCAGAAAGAGAGCACAAGAATGTGAACAGGTTACTGGGCATAATGACTACCTGTGGTCCCAATCATCATAGATATAAAGGTCCAGGATTTGGTAAAGTTCATCCCTCTCGAATTGACACTTCTGGATTTCAAATTTGAGTTCCTCCAGTTCCTTTAGAAGCTCCTCTTGCTTGCTGATGACACTTTGGGATGATGCCTTCCTACCAAAACCTGTAGATAGATAAACCCTAGTGAATTTGCATATTTGATGGCCCACAGGCAGAAAAGATCATTCTGAATCCCAAAAGGAGGTTCAGGAAGGGGAAATAGTAGCGACTGGGTGAATCCCTGGAAGAGGAGAAAAGCTTTCTTAAAGGTGGATTTTTAAGCTATGTCCCTCTTCCCAACCTCTAATGCCATACACGTGCCACACTCACTATTACTGGACCCCTCACCCTGAACAGTATAACCTGACTGATACATAAACATCTGGGACATTGTTGTCTCATATCAGATGTGGTGCAGTTAATCCTGGAGTTCATAATGCTTAGCACCATCAAGCTCTAATCATCTGTGTTGCAGCTCAAAGTGTCTGAGAACTCAATTCATGACTAGGGGTGCATCCTTCCTTGTTCTCGCCATCAGACACTTATGTAACCTACAGTAATCTAGAGGATGAAGTGCTTCAACTCCCAACCATGGATGGTCACATTGTTAATCTCACAGTGCCTCCTCCTGCCATTCATTGACACTCACATTTAAAAAGCTTCAAGAAAAGACACTGAAGGCTTACCACTTCCTGGCTTTCTCTCAAATTAAAGTTTGGAACTCCTGACTCTTGGTTTGCCTTTGAGAAATCCCAAGGCTCCTGCTTGTAAGGCCTAGTCTTAGAAGGCACATCTCAAACCTACCTCCTTGAGGATGTTCCCCAACTCTGCCCAGGACTCACCAAGCCTTCCGCAGAATGATTTCCTCCTTCCTGTTTCACTAGAGAGGGGGTCAGCTTCCCTCTGACCTGGTGTGGTCTCTCCTTGATCTCCCCTTTCCTTCCGAAATAGCCTGAGCAGCTGGCGAAACATGCCTGCTTGTGAACCCAAAGGGAACTGAAGTAATATCCCAAAGGCAGTTGGTGTCACCACAACACTGGTGACATCACTGAAGATTCTAGGGATCTCTTAGATACAATAGAGTGTCCAGTGAAGGGCTTACTGATGATGTCACTGGAAAGTTCTATGGCCTACCTACTAACCAGCTCTCCACAAAGTGATGAATTTCTCGGGGACCCTTTCCTCCAGTCTCCCATGTGTCACTGGGAATACCATTTGGCAACCTCTATTTCAAAGCTAGATATGTCTCTCTGCTTCATTAGAAGTCAACAATGCTTTTGCTGGGGAGAGTTGCTTACAACCCTGAATTGGAGAACAGATTTTTCTTAGCACCCAAATCTCTAGGGGCCAAGGAGGGGGCAGTTTTTTCTTAAAAGTAAATCTACTAGCCGAGACAATGCATGTGACATACATTTCGATTCTTAAGCTTTTCCCTTTTTGTGGAGGCCAATATGTTTCTTCTATACCTCTGAGTGTATAAAACCGAGAAATAGTTGATTAGTGTGCAGTCCTTGACAGCTGACATTGTTTCCAATTACATATCCATGTATTTCACAAAATCAATGGTCTATAATCCTATTTTTTTTTGCAATAAAAACTCCTTTTTCTTGGGAACATAGAGACCAACTACAGGGCATATATAAAATAATAAATTTCTTTCCCTTTTATATATTAAGTAGGGCATTCTCCCTTTCTCAAATATAACAAGACAATTAAATTGGATATCAGTGAGCAAATGTCAACTTGGAGCTTGTGTTACTACATTGTAACTATATAGCCATCACTTCTCCAATATCATTCGTCCTGAATAGGCAAGTCTAGTCATGAGAATATTGGGGGCTGCACCATGATCCTTTACTCCTACTAAACATAAGAATCAGGAGGATGGGAAGGGAGTGGAATGGCCTCAGTTCAGGTTGAACCTCAATCTTAATGGGTCCATAAGTTGAGGAGGGAGTCCATTTGGCATTGTGATATATGGATTCTGTCTTCTTATCATAGGTGTTATAATTCTACCTGAATGTGTGCTATAATGCCACCCCACCTCACAGATGTAAGAGTGAAAATCATGTTTGACCTTTCTGGGAAGAGCTCTGCCTTTTACTACCATCTAGAGTTATACAACATCACTTTACAAAGCTCAGAAGAGAGGGGTGCAGATGTGCACCCCTTAGATGTTGAGGATCTTTTCTTCTAATTAAGGCACTTGTTTTTCCTATGTAATTCTTCCCTTGCTATTTTACTAATGGTGGCTGACTTCTTTCCTGGCCTGAGGTAAACTGGAGTCCAATCTTTTGGATTACTGAACCTTCTATTTTTGAGATGACAGGCCCACCAAGGGTCCTACTGCATACAGAAGGTGTGAATAAGTCTCATGGGTTGGAGTAAGTTAAAAACGTCTGTGACAACAAAGAACTGATTAAGAAAACAAGAGACCAGCTGCTCATCAAGATCACAGTTGTATGATAGTAAGAAAATGTGAATAGGGCATCAGGTGAAAAGATAAATTAATTAGGAGTTCACAGGCCTAGAAGGGTTAACCTTTCAGTGGAGCTGCCATTCTTTCTGCCATTCCTCGCCCTCTGCCACAGGACCAGAGACTTACCCAAACAACTGGCTGGCCTTGCCAAAGACCTGGCAGGGCTTCTCCCTGTAGAATAGGAAATGCAGAGTCCATGAGGACTCACCAAGAGGTCTCCTCCACACAGGTTCCTTGTTGTCAAAGGGAAATGTTCCTGCAGAATCCTGCCATGGCAGCAGGAATTTCAACCTGGCTGCTCTTAGGTCCAGGTCACTGGATGCAGGCCTGAGGCCCAGGGGTATCTGGGGAAAGAAGCAGCAGGCACTACCTCACAGCTCTCTCTTTGTTGGATGCAACTGCTAGGACTGTGATGGGATTTTTGTTTCTTGGGATGTTTATTAGAAATACCTACAAAGCTGATTAAAGTTGTAACATGTCTTCATACCGAGCATGCAGAATGTTTTTACATCGTTGTTGTTCCTGTTTTATGTTTAGATTTTGTTCTTTAAACCCCTCAGGAAATTTCCCTGTGCTTAGAATGTTAAGCACATGCTCAGGAGGGATCGATTATTCAAGTTAGGCAAAGCTTTTGTTCTCCCCATCCACTCCACAGATGATGCCATTACTTACTTTCAAATAAGAAAACAGTCATAGAGAAGTAAATTAACCTGTAAGCTATCACAGAAGAAACACATCATGATTGTGGAATGGCACCGCAGTATTTTGAATTTCCTAAGTTATTTTTATTTGAAACTTTTTTATTGGATTTTTTGGGTACATTTCATTTTTTTAAATCCTTAAAGGTATCTTTTATTCCGCTCGTCCCATTTAAAAGGTGGAATTTCACCTGTGATTGTTAGTCCAGATAGTTTGGTAAATGGCTTAGATATCACCTTCGCCTAGTTTCCTTGGCATAAGCTGTGTTAGAAGCAGGCTCAAAGGTTCAGGACTCAACAAATAATGAATTCCACTACATCTGGATACCTAGCCTCACACACAGGAAGGGACTGTATTTCCATTCACTATTTAAAAAAAAGATGCAATTCAGTAACATGTAAAAAATTTCTCACATATATTAAAGTGTTTACCATGGTCATACAGTTTTTCAAATACCTGGCATTCAACTTTTTCCAAGTCCTAAAATTTCTTTCTTATTCACATTTTCTTTTTTTCTTGATTATTTCTTACTATTATTATCATTTTTTAAAATTTTGGTTTTTAATAGATATATACTTTTTATTTACATTTCAAACCTTATTCCCTTTCCCAGTTTTTGGTCCATAAGCCCCCCTCCCGGGACCCTTCTCCATATGTATGGTCCCACAATCCACGCCCCTTGAAACCCTTCCCGGACATTCCCCTGCACTGAGGGTCCAACCTTGTTAAGAACAAGGGCTTCCCCTTCCACAGGTGCCCCAACAAGTCTATTCTCTCCTACATATGCAGTTGGACCCCTGGGTCAGTCCATGTATAGTCTTTTGCTAGTGGTTTATTTGGTTGGCATTGCTGTTCTTATGGGGTTGCAAGCCCTTCAGCTCTTTGAATCCTTCCTCTAATTCCCATAAAGGGGGTCCTGTTCTCAGTTCAGTAGTTTACTGCAAGCACTGACCTCTTTATTTGACATGCCCTGGATGTGTCTCTCAGGGGAGATGCATATCCAGTCCCTTTCAGTAAGCACTTTTTAGCTTCATCAATCTTACCTAGTTTTGGTGGCTGTATATATATGGGCCACATGTGGGGCAGACTCTGAATGGCTTTTCCTTCAGTCTCTGCTTTAGATTTGGCCTCCATATCTCCTTAGTGCTCATGTCTTCGAGACTCTTCCCTACTTTTTATCTATTACTTTCAGTGTATCTGGTTTGATGTGGAGGTCCTTGATCCACTTGGACTTAAGCTTTGTACAGGGTAATAAGAATGGGTCAACTTGCATTCTTCTACATGTTGACCTCCAGTTGAATCAGCACCATTTGTTAAAAATACTATCTTTCTTCCATTGGATGTTTTACCTCCTTTGTCAAAGATCAAATGACCATAGGTGTGTGTTCATTTCTGTGTCTTCAATTATGTTCCCCTGATCTGCCTGTCTGTATGCCAATACCATACAAACTATTGCTCTGTAATACTGCTTGAGGTCAGAGATGGTGATTCCCCCAGAAGGTCTTTTATTGTTGAGTATAGTTTTGCTATCCTGGGTTTTATGTTATACCAAATGACGGCAAATTGCACTTTCTACCTTTATAAAGAATTAAGTAGGAATATTGTTGGTGATGGCATTGAATGTGTAGATTGCCTTTGGCAAAATGGCCATTTTTTACCATATTCATCCTGCCAATCTTTGAGCATGGGAGATCTTTCCATCTTCTGAGATCTTCTTCAGTTTCTTAGGAGATTTGAAGTTCTTGTCATACAGATTTTTTACTTGCTTGGTTCAAGTAACAGCAAGTTATTTTATATTATTTGGGACTATTGTGAAGGGTGTCATTTCCCTAATTTCTTTCTCAGCCTGTTTACCCTGTGAGTAGAGGAAGGCTACTGAATTGTTTGAGTTAATTTTATACCCGGACAGTTTGCTGAAATTGTTGATCAGGTTAAGTAGTTCTCTGGTGGAATTTTGGTGTTGCTTAAGTAGACTATCATATCATCTTCAAATATTAGTGTTTTGACTTCATCCCTTCTAATTTTTATCCCTTTGACCTACTTT
Source organism: Rattus norvegicus (assembly GCF_021556685.1). Classification (NCBI taxonomy): domain Eukaryota; kingdom Metazoa; phylum Chordata; class Mammalia; order Rodentia; family Muridae; genus Rattus; species Rattus norvegicus. The sequence goes on from NC_141542.1 coordinate 18,247,475, forward strand.
CATTGTTTGATTGCTATGGCTAGGACTTTAAGTACCATATTGTACTTAAGTAGGGAAAGAGTGGACAGCCTTGTCTAGTCCCTGATTTTAGTGGGATTCCTTCAATTTTCTCAGTTTAGTTTGATATTAGCTACTGGTTGGATGTATTTTGCCTTTTCCTATCTTTAGATATGGGCCTTGAATTCCTGATCTTTCCAGGACTTTATTAATGAAAGGTTACTGAATTTTGTCAAATGATTTCTCAGCATCTAATGAAATGATCATGTGGGTTTTTTTCCTATGAGTTTGTTTATATGGTGAATTTTGTTGATGGATTTCTGTATATTAAACCATCCCTGCATCCTTGCCATGAGGCCAACTTGATCATGATGGATGATTGTTTGGATGTGTTCTTGGACTCAGTTTGCAAGAATTTTATTGAGCATTTTTTTCATCAATATTCATAAATCAAATTGGTCTGAATTACTCTATCTTTGTTGTTTCTTTGTGTTGTTTAGGTATAAGAGTAATTGTGGCTTTATAGAAGGAATTTGGTAGTGCTCTGTCTGTTTCTATTTTGCGGAATAATTTGGGCAGTATTGGTATGAAGTCTTCTATGAAGTTCTGATAGAATTCTGCACTAAATCCATCTGGTTCTGGGCTCCTTTTGGATGGGAGATGTTTAATAACAGTTTCTATTTCTTTATGAGTTATGGGGTTGTTTAGATGGTTTATTTGTTCCTGATTTCACTGTGGTACCTGGTATCTGTATAGAAAATTGTCCATTTCCTCCACATTTTCCAGTTTTGTTGAATATATGTTTTTGTAGTAGGATCTGATGATCTTTTTAATTTCTTCAGAATTTGTTGTTATGTCTCCCTTTTATTTCTGATTTTATTAATTTGGATATATTCTCTGTGACCTCTGGTTAGTATGGCTAAGTGTTTATTTATCTTGTTGATTTTCTCAAAGAACCAGTTCCTGGGTTTGCTGATTCTTTTGATCCTCGGTTTTGTTTCTTCTTGTTTGATTTCAGCCCTGAGTTTGATTATTTCCTGCCTTCTACTCCTCTAGGGTTTATTTAATTGTTTTCTAGAGCTTTGAGGTGTGCTGTCAAGCTGCTTAGATATGCTCTCTCTTGTTTCTTTTTGCAGGCACTCAGAGCTATGAGTTTTCCTCTTAGCGCTGCTTTTATTGTGTCCCATAAGTTTGGGTATGTTGTATCTTCATTTTCATTAAATTCTAAGAAATCTTTAATTTCTTTCTTATGTCTCCAATGACCAAGTTGTCATTGACTTCAACTTCCACGTATATGTGGGCTTTCTGTCCTATTTGTTGTTATTGATCAGCAGCCTTAGTCCGTGGTTTTTTGAAAGGATGCATGGGATTATTTCTATCTTCCTGTACATGTTGAGGCTTCTTTTGTGACCGATAATATGGTCAATTTTGGAGAAGGTACCATGAGATGCAGAGAAGAAGGTATATCCTTTGGTTTTAGGGTGGAATGTTCTATAAATATATGTTAAATTCATTTGTTTCATAACTTCTGTTAGTCTTTCTATGTCTCTGTTTAATTTCCATTTCCCTGATCTGTCCATTGATGAAAGTAGGGTGTTTAAATCTCCTACTATTATTGTTTGGTGCAATTTATGATTTTTTTAGAAAGGTTTCTCATTGTTTAGGGACACAACTGCTATATACTTGACAAATACAGCAATAACCCAGAACATCCGCAGGAAGCCTGTGACCATTGGCCACATGAGGATGACTGTCTTTCAAAATTCATCATGATTTTTGGTAAGATCTTCCATGTCAGTGGCTTGGCTTCCCACAAACATGGTCCAGTTGTCTAGAATCTACTCCATGGACAGCATCTCATGCTTGTTTTTGTCTGACTCATACACCAGATGCCGGGCTTCAGCCTTTGCATGGTCATAGTCCTGAGGAAGGATCCAATGGTGAATCTCATCCTAGTCCAGCTTCCCATCCTTGTTCAGATCTGGCAAATCATTGAACTGCTCCCCAGACAAAACCCAGTCTGTCTCAGGGCAATTGTCCTCGTGAGAAAAAGATGTCCACAATGTACTCATCCTGGTCCACAAAACCATCCCCGTTCTTGTCGATATCCTCCAGGGTTTCCAGAACTACAATCTCCTTCATATGTTCTAAATCCTCTTAGTGCAGAAAAGCAATGAACCAGTCCTGAGTAGCTGTCAGGTCACCTTCAAGGCCTTAAACCTCCTCTCATCTCGTGGAGGCACCTTTTTAAAGTTGTGATCATCACAGCCGTCTTGGAAATCAACAAGGTGTCCCAGGGAGTAGCCATAGGTGGCCTGCTTGTATTTTTCCCAGGATATTTTACAACTATGTCCCTATCATAATCCTTCCAGGGTTTAGCCACATTATGGTAGATGTATCTTTTTTGTACCTGTTTGATCCAAACTTTCAGGTCTTCAGTAGTAACAAGGCCACGTCCATCACTGTCAATTGGGTCAACAATTTTCCCCAGCCTCTCCTGCTCTCGTCCAGGCTTAGCTATCAAAGGTCTTGGAGTCCTCCTTGCCCAGGAAGACCTCATGATCGTACATGATGCTGTGCTTGTCATCTGGTGGCCACTGGCCCAGCTCTGAATCCGGACAAACCATGTGCTCCTTGCTCATCATGCTCTTGGCCCTGAACGCCAAGTCCAGTGCCAGGAGCAGCCCATGGAGAGTCCCAGGCTGACACCATGCACCACTGTCTGGATCAAAGGGAGGCAGCAGGGAAGTAGGGGCTCAGAGCAGCTTATCCGCTGTCCCTTCCCCAGAGAGGGCTTTTGTTACATTTCAAATGTTATCCCTTTTCCTGGTTTCCCATCCACAAAACCCCTTATTAATACCTCCTCCCCCTTCTACTATGAGGGTGTTACCACCCACCCAACCACCCAGGCCTACCTGCCTCCCTGTTCTGATTTCCCCTACACTGGGGCATCAAGCCTTGACAAGACCAAGGGCTTCTCCTCCCATTTGTGCCCAAGAAGGCCATCCTCTTCTACATATGCAGCTGTAGCCATGGGTCTGTCTGTCCATGTGTACACATTGGATGGTGGTCTCAGTCCTGGGAGCTCTGGGTGTTTCTTATTGTTGTTCTTATGGGGCTGTACACCCCTTCAGCTCCCTCAATCCTTTCTCTTACTCCTCCATTGGGGACCCTGCTCTCAGCCAAATGGTTGGCTGCAAGCATCTGCCTCTGTATTTGTCAAGCTCTTTACCCCACTCTTTTGAGCAGATCACCACAGAACAATGAAGATGTATTGTCTTGGCGTGATGATGTACAGACACATAGATGATTTCTTAATTCTTAATGATGGTTCTATAAGAATTCCTAAAATTAGATTAGTATTTTAAGTTTTTAAAATAGGACTGCTATTATGTTTCTCTGGTAATCAAAATTGCATTGAGAACCCTGCCATTCTTAAAGTGTCATGAGTGAATCGCTTCTGCAATACCAAGCAGGCATCTACAAATTATAGCCCATCCTAAGAGGGTATAAACCAATTAACCAAAGTTCATAAAAAGAGAACTAATGATTTACTATAGGTGCAAGGACTGAACATAAATAATTGACGGGATTTGCCTATAGGTAATGTTCCTTATTCTTTTCTCATAAAAATTACAGCTTTTAACTCTCCATGAATTTGCAGAGCTAGTGACAGCTGGTGATGGTTTATCCTGATGATTACTCTTCATGGATATGCATGTAAACATTCTCTGTCGTAAACTGATTATCCAACTTATGATTTGAATTCCTGTGCAAACTTGTGGTGAACTTTTCACCATGTGATGCTGTGTTCAGAAAGATATACAAATGCTGCAGACAAAGAGAGAGAAAGCTTTTTAGACAGAACTGAGCTGAAGAGAACAGAACTCAAGAAGAACTTAGAAGTAAAGGCATAGCGTTGAGAGTAAGGCATTGAGAGTAAGGAAATTATTGTGTCATAAGAGCAAGAGGAAAGGAGATAAGAAGAAGAGAGCAAGGAGAACTTTTTAAGCCATACTTTATGGAGGCAAACTTTTGTCTTTTAGGAAAACTGAAGAACTTAGAAATAAAGGTTAAAATCACTGCTCTTCAGCCTTCAGCCTGGCTCACTGGCTAGCCTCTGCTCTTCAGTCAGGCTCAGTGGCTAGCCTCTGCTCTTCAGTCAGGCTCACTGGCTAGCCTCTGCTCTTCAGTCAGGCTCACTGGCTAGCCTCTGCTCTTCAGTCAGGTTCACTGTCTAGCCTCTGCTCTCAGTCAGGCTCACTGGCTAGCCTCTGCTCTTCAGTCCAGCTCACTGGCTAGCCTCTGCTCTTCAGTCAGGCTCACTGGCTAGCCTCTGCTCTTCAGCTGGGCTCACTGGCTAGCCTCTGTTCTTCAGTCAGGCTCACTGGCTAGCCTCTGCTCTTCAGTCAGGCTCACTGGCTAGCCTCTGCTCTTCAGTCAGGTTCACTGTCTAGCCTCTGCTCTTCAGTCAGGCTCACTGGCTAGCCTCTGCTCTTCAGTCCAGCTCACTGGCTAGCCTCTGCTCTTCAGTCAGGCTCACTGGCTAGCCTCTGCTCTTCAGCTGGGCTCACTGGCTAGCCTCTGTTCTTCAGTCAGGCTCACTGGCTAGCCTCTGCTCTTCAGTCAGGCTCACTGGCTAGCCTCTGCTCTTCAGACTAGCTCACTGGCTAGCCTCTGCTCTTCAGTCAGGCTCACTGGCTAGCCTCTGCTCTTCAGACTGGCTCACTGGCTAGCCTCTGCTCTTCAGTCAGGCTCACTGGCTAGCCTCTGCTCTTCAGTCAGGCTCACTGGCTAGCCTCCGTTCTTCAGACTGGCTCACTGGCTAGCCTCTGCTCTTCAGTGAGGCTCACTGGCCTATGGGGCCCTAGCACATCGCTTAACCATCTGCTCATGACTGCCTGACCACACTGACCACCTGACCGCCCTGACTTCTTAAAGTTGTCCTCTAGAAAGAGGACAAGAAACCAAAGAGAAACACCACAGGGACCTTTTCCAATGGGCTTTTTTCAACCTTTAGTACTTTCGTTATTTCTTTAAAAAAGTGAAATATAATTTCTGCTATTCATATGGCCAAGAGAGCTGTGCAGTAGTCATTGCTTTATGGAATTTGGTGCTAAATCAAAAGATTCCTTTATTCTATTACGATGTTATCTGTTTGCTGTACGATGTATGTTTAGAAAACACAACACTAAATTCCTAAATCTAGATGTTTTAAGACATCGGCTCATGGACAAACATAATTGCTTACCTATCTAGACTGGCCTTTTTTGCTATACTGCAGGTACAATCAATTTTCCACACTACTTCCATGATTTTCAAGAATGATTAAGAGTAAAATAAGTTGAACATAATGGCCAGAAAGGGGGTTCTGTCAAGTTGTCTTATATTGGACAAGATACCAAACTTTGACTGGTAAGCCTAAAACCACCTGTTCCCAAAACTAACAGAACTTACAGAAAATACATACTTTCTTATCATTCCTCCTCCCCAATGGTCAGTGATTTATTGAGCACCTACTACAATCCTAGCCCTGTGCATCTAAGGGTGTAATGGTGAATAAAAACTTAATAAAAAGCCTCAGTAAGGAATAAAGAAAAATGAAACATAACTTTGAAACTCAGAATTCAATATAAGCAAAACCACCATTTCTTTAACTGGTGATATCTGAAAACTTCATCATTTTTTCCATGGGCTTCTACAGTAATGATACTCAGTCTTGATTTTGTAAGTCACAAAAAGCAAGTCACACTTCTTTCTTGGCTCCCACAACTGTCAAAGAGTACAGAACTGTCACTGTCCATTTTGCTTCCCTATCAATCCTGCTATGGATGGTAATGAATTCCAGACTTTTCAATGTGAAAACAGGCCACCACTTGAGGGCAAAGGTTATTAAAATTACCCAAACCGGTATATTCTCTAAAATTTTCACATAGCATTTTACTGATATCACAATGCAAATTCACCACAAATATTTAACCAATGAAAATATTGAATAGCTCTGCAAATAGGAGCGATAATCATATATACTTGAAAACAACTATTATGGAAACAAAGGACGTACTAGGAGAAAAGATACATCACTAAAAGCTACACAAGCAGCAAAAAAAGACACTACATTTCTTGGTTTGAAAGTTAGGTGATACACTTGATCTTTAAAGACAGGCAATGTATTTGATCTTTAAGCCCTTCAACTGTGCCCTGTCCACATAGAAACTGCAGTAGATGACAATCTTTTGTAAGATTTATTTATTTATATGTGAGACAATGCAGCTGTCTTCAGACACACCAGAAGAGGGCATCAGTACTCATTACAGATGGTTGTGAGCCACCATGTGGTTGCTGGGATTTGAACTCAGGACCTCTGGAAGAATACTTGGTGCTCTTACCCACTGAGCCATCTCTCCAGCCCTCACAATGGCCTCTTACACAGCATCACTTGGTCTATTTCACTAGATGGCTCCAGGGTGATAACAGAGAAACTTTCACAGTTCCTGAGCACTTCTGAGTTCAAATACCACCAGTGCCCACTCTGTGCTGTTGGCACATTCTGACCTTCTCCTAAGGGTTGTCAGCCACAAATGGGACAGGTTAGCCCCAGACAGCATTCACTGCCCAATCCTAAAAACCCCCTCGATTCTGAAAAAGCCACATTCCATGCTTGCTCCATATTTGTGGAAGCCAAATGGTTGATCTGGCTCAAGGCTCTACTTTTCTTAGCTCATCAACTTTCTTTTTCCACTTCTTGTCACAAGAAGTATTTTTTTTATGCTGCAACTACACTGCAATGTGTGAAGGAAACCACCATCAACTCTGGGTGCCACCTCTTGAAATTTAAAATTCACAAAACAATTCGTGGCTTTCTAATCAGCACCATGGAAAATAAACAAAAACAAGCAAAACCATTCCAAAGGAACTTGCTGATCTGGAGACCTGCTCATAGCAGGTAGGAAAGAATTAAATTATGCAGAAGTGTAAGCTCTCAGAGCTTTGGAGGCTAAAAAAGAAGAAATCCCTGTTTATGTTCCCTTTCTCCAAGTAATTGAAGGAGGGTCTTTTACATCCTCCAAATACAATCTCTTGCAAGGGGCAACCAATTACAAAGTAGATCAGAAGAAATCTATTAAATAATACATTCATTGCCTGAGGTTTTAAGAAAATATTTTCCAACGATCCCCGTCCTTTAACAGCACACTCCAGATTACCTCTCCATTCTTTCCCAATGCCATGGGCTTTCCAACCCCTAATTCAGCTCTCCATACATCCCTGAACCCTCCTTTCCCCTACCAAATGGGCTCACTTTGCATTGCCTCCTTCTGCCACTGCTTTCCCAGGGCGGGGGAGGGGGGCCAGAAGGAGCCTAAGGACGGACGCGGGTCTCCTACCTACCTTGATTCTGCTGCTCTGGTGGTGCAGCCCGCCCTGCTTGCTGCTTGCTGTCCCTGGGGTCCAGACCCGAGGTCGGGCAATGGGTCCACGCAAGCGGCAGGCCTCGAGGTCCCCTGGCAGGGCTGGCCTGGGCTTTGTCCTTGGACACTGGGAGGCTGCAGTCTCCGTTGGAAACGCCGCCGCTATCATAACGCGCCCTCCCGTGGCGGAGGTGACCCCCAACGCAGCTAAGGCCCCCTTCCCTGGCCGCCTCTTCTGCTTTTTCTTTTCTTTTTTTCTTTCTCTTTTTGTTCGCGATGTGGCGCGGGAAGAACTCGCCTCCAGCAAGGAGGACATCATGCAGGCAGAATCACCTCTGGGCCCTGCCGGGGTCGGAGAGGGAGAGAGAGGAGTCAGCTTGGGCGGCGGCGCCCTGGCTGCCGGCACCTGCGGAAGGAAAACTAGCCCAGGCACGAGCGCTGCTGCCGGCACCGAATATAATGATAGAAATATTCTATATCTGCGGTGTTTCTGGCTATGGATTCTGGCTGGCTGTTTGCCTCCTGGTTTGCCTGCTGTGACTAAAGAGGCAGATTTTAGTTCTAAGTTTAGTTCAACTCAAATAGCCATGTGTGACCAGTGGGTGCCATTTGGACAGTGTAGCCACAGAAAACTGAAGCAGTGTAACCAAAGACTCACCTAGGAGTCAGTTGACCTCCTAGAAGGTGACTTGGGAAAATGTTGGCAATGATAGCCTCTTGGGGAGCTCACCTTCACCAAAAGCAAACTGTGAATCCTTTACTCTTCTGCAATAGTCATAATGCAACTGGTCTCACACCCACCCCAACCCTCACCAAAGACACTAGAGAGGGAGCTAAACCCACTGTGTGCTTTAGATTTCAGTGTAGAAAGCACTTCCTTCAAAGTGGAGCAGACTGAGATTGCCAAGTCCTTTGTGTGGCTCCAGGGACTTGGGCCTGTCATGGGTGAGGAGGAAATAAAGAATGACATTGGACACACATACATGGGGAAGGCTGGGTCCGTGGGCTGGAGAAAATGCAGCATCCCAGAAGCTCAGCATGTTTATTATATAGAGTTGGCCAGGAAGCAGGGCTGTTGCACAGGGCAGCAAGGAGGTGGGCATTACATGCAGATAAACAAGGAGGGGAGGACTATGCATATGTAACTGACAAGGGGCAGATTTAGCTAATCTCAGTAGGAGCAGTCTCTGCAGGGAGCAGTCTTCAGGCTGTAAATATCCAGATGGGGCCAGGGAGAAAGGTAGAGTAGACTTTTTCTGCACACACTATCAACACCATCCTGAGAAGGCTTTGTCATGTCTCTGAGGCTCAAGGGGCATGGGGGCCTTTCCCTTTTCCCCATGGATAAATGGCTTTGGGTCCTTGGCATGGTCATATCATGTTTACAGCACACATCCACTCAGGGCTGCACTTCCTCAGGGCTTCCTCTGTTCCCACAGTGAGATCTCAAAAGAAAAACAGAAACCAAACAAACAAAAAATGTGCTTAGTAAACTGGCTAATTCCCTAAACTGTACATATCCAGTGTCCTAAGTATAGGACTTCCTCAAAGGCTACAGAAAATCCTATGGACCTAAAATAAGCAAAAAACAAACAAACAAAAGAACCCAAAAAAAAACAAAAACCAAACAAAGACCCTTGCCCCCCACAAAAAATGAATAGGAGAAAAAATTATTAAAGGTTTTCATAGAAAATTGTTTAAGAAAACCACATGGGAATTGTACTTATAGAGTTAGTGTGCTGAGATGTGAGGCCCACTCACAGCATGCAGCATTTGGAAGTCTCAGACAACTTAACAGAAGAGCACACCTAATTATTCTTTGTGACCACTCTCCACATACTACTCACAGCTTAATACTAACCTTCATAATTGAGTTGGGGACAGTATTCACCATAGCAGATAATTGAAGCATTAGTGCACACAGACACAGACACAGACACATACACACTCATACACACAGTCACACACACACACACACACACACAAAACACACACACTCACATGCATACACACACACTCACACATACAAGCACACACTCACACACATGCACACATAGACACACAGACACACACACAAGCACACACACATACACACACACATACACACAAAACACATACAAACACACTCAGTAGCACACAAAAGAGAAATGTATATTCTATGAAGTTTCTTGGCATATTTTTATTTGTAATACTCAATGCTGGAGTATTTTTGGTTTTGCAAAAAGTGGGGGGAAAAGTCAGGCTTCATTTTCCCCCTTTTGAAATGACAGATATCTGTGTGTTAAACATACTCTGATGGCTGTCCAGGCTGCCTCGGCCTATTTGACACCATCCAGGTCACCTTGGTCAGGACAGTGTTTGCTCTTCTTATTGGCAGCTGGTTTGCATCACAAGAGATTTTCACATCCTTACCAATGTTAGAAGTTTTGTGACACAAGCAGCTTGACAAACAGTAAAATTATTGTGGTTTTGCCATTCTGGAGGACATTAAAATTTACAAGTTTTGCATATGGCTTTTTTTCTTAGCATTTAGTCCTGCTTTAGTGCTGTTCAAATGTGGCCATGCAGCCAGCATCCCTTTGCTCCAGGCTCTCAGCACCCCATTCCTGTCACTGATCTGATACATACTTGGTCCCAGAGATGGGCAGCAGAGGTATTTGACACACAGCGTCCACTCTGCTCCACTGCTTTGCTTTTTGTAAATTCTTTACAATGGCTATTTCATGATTTATTATTACTACAAACTTGACTTGACTTGATATTTTGAGATAGGATCTTATTACGCAGCCCAGGGTGGCCTTGATTTCCCAATTCTCTGGCCTTAGTCTTCCACCATTCCCTGATTCTCAGTTTGTTATTAGAGGTAGTTGAATGGCCCCATTTCCAAATCAAATGTTCTTCTGGCTTTATTATTTTGCCCTTTCCACAGACTTTTATTAATTATGCAAAGTAGATGGTGTTTCATGTTTAAATACTAGATATATTGACTCATCAGTCCCAAAGACAACTCTGTGAATTAAACACTCCTTATCATCCTCACTGTGCAGATAAGGGAATTGAGTCACACAAAGGTAAAATAACTTCTCCACAGTTGACCATCCAATGGGTGTGAGAGCCAAGCTTTGAGTCCAACTACAAAGTAGATCGGCCTATAATGAGTCTACTGCTGCTGTATATTCAAATGCTAAATTCTGTACCTTAAGGTCTGGTTGCTCCAAGACAAGGAGATCCTCATGTATACCAGATTTTCTTTTCTTTTTTTTTTTTTGCCTCCTAAGTTATCCCTGATTGGTTAATAAAATCCTTACAACAAGGGCTGGGCAGAAGAGAGGGGACAGAGCAAAGTTTCCCTGGGCCTGGGGACTCAGGCAGGGTCCACAAGGAGAGGGAAAAGACATGGAGGAGAAGGAAGGAGACAGCACCCCATAGGGTAGGTGGATCCTGAGTGTATTGCCATGAGGGCCAGCCTGTCAGAACAGGAGTGGCCCAGGCAGAGCATGGCAAGCAATACCTCGGGGTTATTGACAGGGAAGCAGAAAAAATAGCACAGAAGGTTGATGTCTGCCCAGCTCTAATACTTTAAGGCTTATTATAAATCTAAAAGTTTTGTGTCTTTTATTTGGGAACTAAATGATCTATGGTGGGGGAGAAACCCCCTAATAATATTTACTGTAGCAATGGCCACTCAATTATTGTGGTATTTTAAATATAACACACATTGAATTTCACAATTCAGATGCAAGGCTTTTTATATTTCCAATGTGACTGTACACCTGAGGTCATGTCTAGGTATAGAGACATAACATGGCAGAAATACCTAGTTCATTATAAGGTCATCACACTGACCACATGAAAGCCACAGGCTATACAGACTATGATGGATGAGGAGAAGGCTTAGTGCTCTCTGGAGTCCCCTTCCCTAGTCTTGGGATAAGACTTCCAGTAAGCCAAGACCATATTCCTCTTTCATTTCTCAAGGAGCCAGGGGTAGACCCACATATATCATTTCTTTCCCTGCAGTAGTTTTTTTTCCAAGCACTGCCCTGTTTGAGGACTTGGCAAAGGTAAGCACCATCAGAGGAAGGCCAGCATATGAATTCTGTATAACTCTGCTCTGACAGCATATAGCACAATCCTATCAAGTACTGGAAGCCTTGCTGGAAATTTTAATCAACCTCTAGGATCAAAAGGAAACAACCCGAGGGCCATATGGCTGTAAATCAAGTCTGAAACCATAGCCCAGTATGGAAGTTCAGCCTTGGATCTTACATCAAACAGCGTTAGCATCCAAAAGAAAAACGAAAATGAAATGTCAAGGTGACTGGTAATGACCTCATGGCAAGGATATCTAAGTCATGTGGAAAGATCCCAGTGCAAAGACACATGTCCAGGATGCTTTCACCAAGAATCCCTATTCTGTGTTCTACAACATTATATATATACACACACACAAAGAATACTCATTTATGGTCAGCTATGGGGATTGATTCTCTGGGAATCTGACTTTGAGATTGACATAGATGTATAAAGGTGTTTGACAAGTGCTCTTGGGGACCATGGCTGTGACAAAGAGGAGAGAAGAGGACAGGGTGGAGAGCACTCTGGCTCTAATGCAGTCACAAGGGTATGCAGGCAGCCGTGTGTGGGGCTCAGGAGCTGGCCTGACCCTCAAGTCTTAGCCTGCACTGGAACAAGCAGGAGGGCCGGCTTTAAAGTCCCCATTGGCTAAGATCGAGGTTCCTGGTCAGAACCTGAAAGAATAAAAAAATGCAGCTAAGAAGTCAGAAGTTTAAAAAAGCCCTAATTACCTCAAATTCCAAACCCTGCCCTCTACATGTACTAGGTGACCATAAAGTTAGATTAAAATCTCAGAGAATAATCTTGAGAAGCAGGAAGCTTATCCTTGTGATTTTTCACTGGTATTCTTGACATTTTCCAATGACGCCCTCCCTACCCGCTGGGGTTGAGGTTTCTTCCTTTAAATTCGCCCTGTGTTAGTTACTGGGCGTCGAACTCCACTGCCCCTGCGTGGGATACAAGTCTTGACCCCAGTGCACTGGTTCCTATCAATAAACCTCATGTTTATTACAGCAAGGACGGTTTCATGTGAGTTCTTGGGGGGTCGCATCATCCCGAGACTTGAGTGAGGGTCTCCCTGCTCTGGGGGTCTTTCAAACCTAGATACCACATTGTAACCACATTGCCATCCCTTCTCCAATATAGTTCTGTAGAACTAGAGTTTTTAAAAAGGTTACTCATTGTCAGAGTCCGGATGTGCAGGGCCGGACGTGCCTGAGGGAGAGCCAGAGATAGGACTTGCCAAACCAGCTATCAGCCCCAAGGACATTGACCATCTGTAGCCACCCCCTCCCCTTCCTTCACCCCCCTGAGTGAGATGAGCCACCCTACCTGCCTGCCAAGCTGCTAGAGAGCACGTACTCCTTGCCGATGTAATTTTGCGCCCAAAAGTAACTGTGCACCATTTGAATTGACCAATCATGTGTCACCGCGTGAATGCTCCTATATAAACCACCAAGTTTGGAAGCTCGGGGTCGATTCCTCTGTCTCCTGTGTGAGATACGTGTCGACCTAGGATCTCGCTAAGACACGGGATCTCGTTAATAAAGCTACCTCTTGCTGTTACATCAAGAATGGCTACTCGTGATTCCTGGGGGCACCCCACCCCGCGATCGGAGCAAGAGACACGGCTCTCCGTTTTTGGGGTATACTCTTTCAGTTCTTCCTGAATTTCCATCAAATCATGAGGATATTTGGGGCTACACTCTGATCTTTTACTCAGAGCAAACATAGAAATCAGGCGGATGGGCAGGGAGTGGAATGGCCTAAGGTTAGGCTAAACCTCAATTTTAATGGGTCCATACGTTCAGGAGGGAGTCCATTTGGCATTGTCATCTGTGGCTTCTGTGTCCTTATCCCGGGTGTGCTGACTCTGTGAAACGATGCCACCTGACCTCACATATGTCAGGGTAAAAATCATGTATGACTTTTCTGGGAAGAACTCTGCCTTTTCCTACCATCTGGAGTTATACAACATCAATATGCAAAGCTCAGAAGAGAGGGGTGGAGATTGTGGAGGCCTTAGAAACTGAGGATCTTTTCTGATTAAGGCACATATTTTTTCCTATGTAATTTTCCCCTTGCTCTTTCCCTAATGATGGTTGACTTCATTCCTGGCCTGAAGTAAACTGGATTCCAAGGTTTTGGATTAGGGAATCCCCTCTTTTTGAGATGACAGGTCCAGCAAGGGATCCCACTGCATACAGGTTCCTATTTCCAAGGAAGTTGTTGCTGCAGAATCACAGCATGGGGCCAGCAGCACAGGATATCTCCCAGCTTTCTCTCCTGCACTTGCAGCACTTTTAATAAGGCTGTTTGTTTGTTTGCTTGCTTTTTATTGGAAATGCCTACAAAGCTCGTCAAAATTAATACAAGCCTTAAATTCCAACACCCACAAACTATTGTTGTTTTTGCTTTTGTTTATGTTTTATTTCATTTCATTATTTCTGTAATTGTTGTTAGGATTCTTATTGTTTTCTTTGGTAATTCCCTCTACCTATTAAATTTGCAAGTAGAATGTAAAGCCAGGCTCTGCATGGTCCTCTTATTCATGTTAAGGATTTTATTCTTACCACCAAGACCACAGATGAGCACAATATTTACTTTCAAATCAGGAAAACAGGCAGAAAGAAGAGAGCTATGTTGTTTGGTCTCAGGTAACCAAACAATGAGGAGTGTAGGATGGCTTCCCAATGTTTTGGATTAGATAAGATTCTGTTATTGAGATGAAAGGCCTCTGCTGGAGCCTCCAGTTGAGTAACAGAGAGCCTGAAAAGGCTGAAAGAGTGGTTGTACCTTGAAGGTGAAGGCTGGCCCTTCAGTGCCTCTGCAGCCTGAGGCAGAGTTCTACTGGGAACAGAAGAGCACTTGGCCAGAGATCATAGGGGACAGCATTTTGGTTGAACCATGAGACCTGGATGAGCAGAGGCCTCCACAGTTGTGACAAAGGGAAGCAGAGTCACATAGATGAGAGGGAACAATGGATCTTTGATCTGCCTGTTCTCTGCTACATTAATCTTTGCTGTATACATAGTATATGTAAATGACAAGGGCATTCTACTTTATCACATCTAGTCTCTCTAGATGTTAACGCATGTGCAAGTGTAAACAGAGTAGAGTTAGTTCAGCAATACATTGTGTTCCATTTTGTTAAAGACTTTTATTTTATTTCCATTTATATATTTTTTTCTTTTTCTTCACTACTGATACCTAATTACTCTCCCACAATCCTTCCCCAATTCTCCTGGCACAGTCTTCTCTGAGTGTATGAGGGCCAACTGTCTCAGTATCTCCCTACTTTTACCAAAGCCTTTTCTGGTGGCATTGGTGAGGATGCTGGTTTTGAATGCCTTGGACTTGGCTTTCTTGGTGCTCCAGTTTGCTGGCTTTGGAAAGTTGGTGAATAACTGTCTGTGAACTTGGTACTTTATCCAGATGGTACACAAGAGGCAATGGTTTGTTAATATTCTTGAGAGTATATTAAATCAAACCTTTCCTACTAATATCCTAACAATAACAAAGGTAATAGGAGGCTATACATCTATTCCATTAGTTTTCAGTTCTTCTCAGATCTGCAATGTAGAAGCCCACAAAGCTGGCAAAGTGAAGTGAGGTCACGCAGGGTTCCTAAGAGCACAGTCCTACTTTCTTAGAGTAACTCCTACGGACTTACCATATCCATACACCCGTAGCTCCATATGCACTGGACCCCAGTGAAGTGCTCAACATTCATTGCTTTTGTCACTCAGTTTGCCACAAATGTTAGAAATCTGAAAAGTTCAGGAAACTTGAAGGTGTGAATAAGTCCCAGTGACTGGAGTAAGCTCAAACAGTCTGTGACAACAAAGAACTGATTGAGCATCCAAGAGACAAGACGCTCACCGGGACCACAGTTGTATCCCAGTAAGAAAATTTTAACATTAAGGCTTCAGGTGAAAAGATAAATTAGGAGTTCTAGGCCGAAAACTTTTATCCTCTGGCTTCAGGGTTGCAGCCATTCTTTCAGACTTTCCTGGCCTCTCACAGGATCAGAGTTCTCACCTGGAAGCAGGAATATCTGGAAGGTGCACAATACCTATCCACAGACTCCTCTTGGGTACAAACTGATAGGCAATTTCAAGGCTTAAGTCATTCTCTCTGTCTCTTTCTCTGTCTGTCTGTCTCTCTCTCTCTTTCTTTCTCTCTCTCTCTCAGTTTGCTGCTGCACACACACTGCATTCTTTTGTGCACTCTGCCTTTTTTATTGCAGTTTTCTCTTTTCAAACTCCCACAATCATGCACACGTCTGTTCATTACCCTTTCACTCACACACACAATCTTCATACACAGCTCATACATATCTCACACACACCACATGCACTCTCCTGTCACGCACACACACAATCTTCATACACACCTCATACATATCTCACACACACCACATGCACTCTCCTGTCACGCACACACACAGTCTTCATACATACCTCATACATATCTCACACACACCACATGCACTCTCCTGTCACGCACACACACAGTCTTCATACACACCTCACACATATCTCACACACACCACATGCACTCTCCTGTCACGCACACACAAAATCTTCACACACACCTCACATTCTCTCCTCACTCATTCTCACATGCTCTCCTCATGCTCTCTCCCTGGCTCTCACATTTGTTCTCAGACTCGCTCTCTCATTAGCTCCCTCATTCACTCTCCACATTCTCTCTCCACTCACTCTTCACATGCTCTTCTCATGCTCTCTCATTTGCTCTCACATTTGTTCTTACATTTGCTCTGTCATTTACTCTCTCATTCACTCCCTCATGCTCTCTCTCATTTACTCTTCACATGTTCTGTAGCCTTTCTCTTGCCCCAGTCCTTTATTCATGATGCAAAAGTGGGTAGAAAAATGACATTTTTTATTCATTGCCAAATCAGATGCAAAGAATGACTACATCTCACCAAGAACTTAGAACTACAACTGTTCCCCAAAGTTTCAGGCTTCCCCTATACCCAGGCCTGTGGCCAATATAATAATAATTGTAAACTTATCATTATTTAAACTTTAATTCTTTACTTTTATACTTCAGAGTCCAAAGCTACGAGGTCAGCTAATTGCATTTTCCTGAGACTCTCTAATGATAAATGACATAGGCAAAACTGCCAGGCAGTGGCCAGAAAGAATCAAGGTAACCCATAGCACAGTAATTCCACTAGCTTTCTGTTCCTTGCACACAATGACTCTCATAAGGGTTCCAGTAGTTAGACTTAGTTTACTAGTATATAATTTTATATATTCTATACTTCCTTAACTAGTCTGTAATGTTATATAAGACTTATTTCCCAACTTCAATAACTTTTTCCTTTCCTAGTGCCCGATTGTTGACTCTAATTCATTTTCTCTTATTTTCTTCAAGCCGTCTTTGCAAGTCAAACCTTAATCTGGAACTTCAATTGTGCAGTTATTACATTTTTTTCCAAGATAAGAATACACAATATGCACCTGGGCCGTTAGGGCTATGCTGTGCTGTGCCCCTATTCATCAATTTCCAATTGTCTAAGAATCATAACCTCAAGGAACATCTAGTTTCACAGAATTCACCAGAAAGACGTAGGAAAGTCAGACATAATAGAATAATTGTACACACCAAGGCCACCTGATAGGCAGTCACACACAAATGAAATCTATACAGCCGTTGTCCAGGGCTAAGGTTTGGAGAAATGGAAACAACCAGTTTTTAAAAAGAGCTACTGCGGGCTACTGAGATGTCTCCATCCCGAACTGCTGCAGGCAGCCTCTTATTTCAGATGGTGGGTTCATGGAGAGATGTGTCTCCTGCTTCTCAGGTTTCCAGAAGCCACCCTACTTTACAAGGAGCGGCTGCAGGCTTCTGAGATGTTTCCATACCGGCCTACTGCCTGCAGTCCCAGTCATTGTATGTTGTCCCCAGCATTAGCCAGAGCAATCAGACAAAAAAGAGGAGATCAAAGGGATACAGATTGGAAAGGAGGAAGTCAAAATATCACTATTGCAGACGAGTACAGAAGAGTACACTTGATTCACCCCAAAAGTTACACCAGAGAACTCCTAAGCCTGATAAACAACTTCAGCAAGTGCCTGGGTGTAAAATTAACTCAAACAAAGAAGTAGCCTTCCTCTACACAAAAGATAAAGAAGCTGCGAAAGAAATTAGGGAAATGACACCTTTCATAACAGTCCCAAATAATATAAAAATACCTCATTGTGACTTTTATCGAACAAGTGAAAGATCTGTGTGACAAGAACTTCATGATCTGAAGAATGAAATTGAAGAAGATATCAGAAAATGGAAAGATCTTCTATGCTCATGGCTTGGCAGGATGAAGATAGTAAAAATGGCCATTTTACCCAAAGTGACCTACAGATTCAATGCAATCCCCATCAAAATTCCAATCCAATTCTTCATAGGGTTAGACAGAACAATTTGCAAATTCACTTGGAATAACAAAAGAACCCAGGATCGCTAAAACTATCCCCAACAATAAAGGACTTCCCTGGGAATCACCATCCCTGAACTCAAGCAGTATTACAGAGCATTAGTGATAAAAACTGTATGGTATTGGTACAGAGACAGACAGATAGACCAGTGGAATAGAACTGCAGACCCAGAAATGAACCCACACACCTATCTATGGGCACTTGATTTTTGACAAAGGAGACAAAACAATCCAGTGGAAAAAATATACTTTTTCAGCAAATGGTGCTGGTTCAACTGGAGGTCAGCATATGGAAGAGGACAAATCATCCCCTTCTTATTTCCCTGGACAAAGCTTAAGTCCAAGTGGATCAAGGACCTCTACATAAAACCAGATACACTCAAACGAAGAGAAGCAAAAGTGGGGAAGAATCTTGAACACGAGGACACTGGAAAAAATTTCCTTAACAAATATAAATGGCTTATGCTCTAAGATCAAGAGTAGACAAATGGGATCTCATAAAACTGCAAAGCTTCTGTAAGGCAAAGGACACTGTGGTTAGGACAAAACACCAATCAACAGATTGGGAAAAGACCTTTACTAATCCTACAACTGATAAAGGGCTAATATCCAAAATATACAAAGAACTCATGAAGTTGGACTGCAGGGAGACTAATAAACCTATTAAAAATTGAGGTTCAGAGCTGAACAAGAATTCATAGCTGAGGAATAGGGAATGGCTGAGAAGCACCAAAAGAAATGTTCAACATCTTTAGTTATAAGGGAAATGCAAATCAAAACAACCCTGAGATTTCACCTCACACCAGTCTGAAGGCCTAAGATCAAACACTCAGTTGACAGAAGATGCTTGTGTAGATGTGAGAAAGAGGAACACTCCTCCATTGTTGGTGAGATTGCAGACTGGTACAACCATTCTGGATATCAGTCTGGAGGTTCCTCAGAAAATTAGACATTGCACTAGCTGAGGACCCAGCTGTACCTCTCTTGCACATATACCCAAAAGATGCTCCAACATACAACAAGGCACATGCTCCACCATGTTCATAGCAGCCTTATTTATAATAGTCAGAAAATGAAAAGATCCCAGATGCCATTCAACAGAGGAATGGAAACAGAAAGTGTGGTACATCTACACAATGGAGTACTACAGTGATATCAAAAACAATGACTTCATGAAATTCATAGGCAAATAGAATGAACTAGAAAATATCATCCTGAGTGTGTTAACACAATATAAAACACACACATGGTATGCACTCATTGACAAGTGGATATTACCCCAAATGCTCGAATTCCCCAAGATTCACAGACCAAATCAAATTCAGGAAGGATGACCAAAGTGTTGATGCTTCACTCCTTCCTTTAAAGGAGAAGAAGAATCACTATTGAAGGGATGGGGAGGCAAAGTTTACCACAGAGCCTGGAGGAATGGCCATTCAGAGTCTACCCTACATATGACCTATACATATACAGCCTTCAAACTAGATAACGTGGATGAAGCTAAGAGGTGTAGGCTGATAGGAACTAGATATAGATGTCTCCTGAGAGGCACAGCCAGAGCATGTCAAATACAGTGGCGAATGCTAGCAGCAAACCATTGAACTGAGAACTGGACCTCAGTTGGAGGAATTACAGAAAGATTGAAAGAGCTGAAGGGACTTGCAACCCCATAAGGACAACCATGCCTGCCAAGCAGAGATCCCAGAGACTAAACCACTACCCAATCACTATACAGGGACTGTGCCATGGCTCCATCTGCATGTGTATCAGAGGATGGTCTTCTTGGGCACAAATGGAATGAGTAGCCCTTGGTCCTGCCTAGGCTGGGAAAGTGGATGGATGGTGAAGGGAATATCTTTATAGAAGAGGGGGAGGGCGATGGAATTCAGCCTTATTTCTGAAAAACAAGGAAGGAATAACATTTGAATTCAAAATGAAAAATATCCAATTAAAATTCAACAACAACAAAATGGTGTTTAGAGCTTCAAATAAAAAAAGCCACAATCAGGAAACAGAGAATTGTATGCCTCTGGTTTTCTTCAAATATGCTCAGGGCCCAGGTAGGTTCTGGGTCCAGGCTGGACCAAGCAGGTTCCTGCCACTGACTGCTCCTCTATTCCTCTTTCCAGAGGCAGCATGCAGATTAATATTGGGCCAGAGATGTGGGCAGAGCTGGGCAGAAGTGGCTTTCTGTTCTGTGGCATCAGGATTATCTGCATTCCTGGGTGTTCAGCATTTTCTGCTCCGGGATTTGGGTGCAGGCTTCCCGATTGCTTCAAACTCCCTTATGCCACGTTTATATGTCCTGTGAGATATTACAGAAAATTAATGTTTATCCCATTAATTTGTTCAACACTCTCATCGACAGAGTATAATTTAGAGGTAACTATATATTTGACAGCAAGCATACACAGTGGGTAATATATGCAATATGAAGTTGAAATTCACAGAGTTTGGAACACAGTGAACAGTGACTGTATAATTGCCTTTGAATCTCAGTCTGACTGGGAAAGTGATTTGATGCCCAGTCCCCATGAGAATACAGAGATCCATCCCTCCCTGATGGCTGTGGGACTTCAGATGTTGACACTAGTGATCAATAAAGAAGGTTCTTAAGAGTGAAGAGTTTGAGATTACTCTTTTTTTCACCAGGATACATCCAATTTACTTGATAGTAACCAGATGCAGGTAGTCAATATATACAGTCTATATCCTTATCAAAATAGAAAACCAAATGAACAAAACAACAATGCATAAATAACAAAACTTCAAATGAATGGGAGGAAAACCAAATAACCAAAATAATCAAAACTCAGCCACACTTAAATAGAGGAGCTGCGCTAAGCATTTTTTGCTGCTCCTTTTGCAGAAGAGATTTACAGCCTGTGTCTTTCCTTGGAGACATAGTAGACAAGCAGTTACTGATGGTAATAATGTTTTCAAGAGGAGTGGAAGTAGGTCTGTTTTGTTGGAGTGGGGGTATTAAGGACAAAGCCATCCAATACTGAGTAGAAATGATATTACAGACTTTGTCTCAAAGTCTTTCCAATGTTGTGAACTGATCTCCATGAAAATCTTCTGCATGACCCATCAGGACAAGTACAAATTTACACATCCACAGTCTTTCTGGATGACCAGCAGCTCTTGATTGATGTGCATCAACACTTATCTGAGTCCCTCCAAAAGTGTACACTTGCTGGAGGGAGGGGAGGTGAAAGTACGGCCTATTCAATCCAAAGAAATCAAACTAAAGGAGGAAAATGCAGTCCAGAATTGCTATGGACATTACAGATGAGACGCATAGTGGTGTATTTGCTGTGCACACTTAGTTCTCCTCCTGTAGCACTTCTCTCCAAGGGAGATCTTGCTCTGGTCTGTGTCTTGTTCGAGTTTCTCCTGGAGAATTTCAGACCTAGCAGAGCAAGGGAAAAAGGTTTAGTGAGGGGTTGTCAATTCAGCTCTCCCTCTTACATCAGCTCTATTCAGTTGGACAATCCAGCATGACCTGTCAGCTGAGGTCAGTCCCTGCATCCCCAGGTGTCATAGAGTACCTGGGCTTGGATATATACCTCAGCTTTTAAAACTGCTAGAATTTGAACTGTGGACCATACACTGTATTGGAATTTAGAGAAAAAATGAGCGTATTTTTCCACTGGTCCAGATATATTATGTTGAGTAATAACATTGTAGCTATGTCTGAATCTGAGTTCAAAAGAGGGATGAGCAACCTAGAATACCATGTGGATGCCTTCTGGAGAACATACCTAGAATTGAGGTAAAAGTTCTGATTATGTTTGCAGTGAAGGAACCTGCCTAGGTTCCATTTTAACCACTGTACCTGCAAATGCACAGAGAAGCCATCTCACATCAAATCCATGGGAATTGCATAGATCCTGTAATCACTGAGAATATGCTCCATGCAAATCTTCCCAGTGCACACACGGACATTAAAGGTGATTGTGATGTAGAAACAGAACAGCACCCCTGTAAGTCTATGGCTAGTGCAAGGCAGTTTGTGAGAGTACAGAAAAGAAAATGTCCTCAGATCTTTCCAGAGAGATCACAGGAAGAAAGGAGTAGAACATAGCAAGAAATCCAGAGGATCATATATATTGTTTCATGGGCAAAATTCACATGAACTGTACCAGAACAATACTCTGAGTAGCTCTTTAGCTGCCTGAGGCTGAAATCCATGTAGGTGGTCATTCACCCAAAACAGGTACTTATATAGGGAAAGGATATACAAATGGATTCTTCCAGCCTGTGTTCCTACCTGAACATTAATGCTTAATGTAAAGACTCCCCAGTATATGCTGGAGGCATAAAAACAAATGTTGAGTGGGATATGTACATAGTGAATAGAGCCTATAGATAGCTCAGTCAGTGATGTGCTGTCCTCTCATAAACTGACATAGACTCAGGGTTCTTTCCCTATTACCAATCTTGCTTTGCAAGTTCCCAAGGCTGTGTAGAGCAGTCTTGTTCCCCAGCAAAGGATCATATGTTGGTGGTAGACTAGACTCTTGTTCTTGTTCACTGTTTCAGACTTTCCCCAAAGTGTGCAGCTTCTTCTAATCTGAGCTGTCTTTACCATAGCCTGAGTGACTTCATGCCCAAAGCTAGAATCATAGGAAATCTCCATAACCAGGATCCAAATCAACAATTTTTCTCCCCGTAATGTGATTGTGCAACAGATATTTTGAGTAAGTACGTAAAAGCTTGCATGGATTTTCTCAGACTGAATCAGAATCTATGGAAGGGCTCCACCCTATGGTACACTTATACTCCTTGCCTGATGGACGTCTGGATAGATTCTCCTTCAGGGCTACTCTGGGACCACTACAACACTGATGTGCCCTAGTTGCAATGGCAATACCTCCTCCTTGTTGTGGAATCACTGGGTTAACTAAACCTTCTGTTCCACTTTCTGAACATGGCTTCTCATAGGGCTACCTGTTCTTACACTCCCAGACCCATCTGAATTTCATCATTTCTCCTAACTCCATTGAGGCTGAAATTAACTGAGAGAAAATGATGTTGATTGACAGCACTTGCAGAATGCTACACAGATAACATAGGGGAGAGCTTTAGATTATCTGTGCACCTAAAGGGGCTCCTGACACTGCCCTTTTCTTGCACCACAGCATAGCTATGGGACTTTTGCTGGATGACAATACAATTCCAAGCAACTCAAACTCTCAGTGAATATAATCCAAGCCAAACTCCCAGGGGAAGTTGTAGTGTGCCAAGGTAGCTGGAAAGAAATGGTAGCAGGCAATGTGGAAAGCAACCTTGGAGAAGACACAGTGAGTGACACATCCTTCCAGTGGGCTTTCACAATTCACAAAGAACAGAGAAGCCGCATAAACTCATGGATTTTATAGAGAAGCCTAGCACTTACCGCCCTGTACTCCTTTCCTTTGATGTGCTCCAAAGGATTTCAATGCAGATCAGTAGTTTTGCCCCTAATCACTTGAAAATCTAACTTTACAGGTGTTTTTGTGTCCTCTTTTTGGGGAGTTGCATTTCTACAGGACTTTATTTTCCTGCTTCTACACCATAACTAAAAGGGACCTGCAATCTCCAGGCCTGTACCATTTGTTACCACTGTGAAAAACGACTCACTTGAACATATTTCCCACTCCTCCCCCAGTCTTCACGAGATAATTCTGTTACGGTATTTTTGAAAACAGATTAAATTAATACCTTAAGTGTCCTTTTGCTGTACAGAGCTGGATGGAGATGCCAAATGACTGGGCAGCTGTATTTCATGTTTCATGGATGTAAATTGAGCTCTTTCGTAATGAGTACTTTTCTCATGAAACTTGGAAATAGAGGGAAACACATTCACTACTGCAAACACAAACACACACAAACACACAGAAATACACAGATACTCACTTGCACGCACAAATGAAAACTTTGATCTTGTGCAGCACATTTCCTGTTGAGTGAGGAATTAGTGGGAGCTATGCTGTGTACAAGTCTCTTAGACTCAAGCAGGCTGTGCTGCCCTGGCCTGTACTCGTTTCCACTTCAGGAAAACTTTCTATGCAGATACTTGCTGGTCCTACAAGTAAGTGACATGTTCTGCACAGATAGCCTAAACAACACAACATCAAATTCCCAAGAGAGAAATTTCTAGGAAAAGATACCATCAAGCGCTATGCTGACTCATCATAGACCCCTCACTAAAACTACCCTGTTTCCTTCATAGAAGACTTTGGAAGCATCAGAGAAGACAGTGTCTCATGGTCATTTACCAGGAACTTTTCATCACATTAGAGTTCATGTGATATTAAAACAACCTCAATGTCAGTCAGAAGGAGGCTAAAGAAATAACATACCCTGACTTTTCTGAAATGCAGCACTGTGTACAGTATTGAGAGGGAATCTATCCTGAAAGAATGCCATGCCCATGATATAGTCAGCAAAGCAATGTCAGCAGAGGGATGCACTCTAGGATTCCATGCAAGATCATGGTGAAGCCAATAAGACAATCCAGAATCTTCCCGGGGGATACCTCTGTTCAGGTAAAGTGAAGAAATCTAATCCTTATTTTGAAAATAGTTGAATGTTTTAAGAATGTGTTGAGACAAATAAGAGACAGGGCTGTACCTGGAACTGGACCGGTGATGCAAAGACTGCTGGCCAGCACAAAACAGGAAGCTTCATGTTTGTTGAGAGACCTAGGCTTAAAGGACGAAGTTGGATAATGACTGGACAAAATTGCTTGTCATTAACTGGCCTCCCCGCATGCTTCCTAAGAGGCAGATCAGCACAGCAATGCAACTTTCTTGGTGAGAATTGGGGGTATATACGGATAACTTTGTTCTTGAAGTCTCAAATCTCTCATGCCAACCCTCAGCCTTTGAGAAACCTTTTCCACATCCTCGGTCTTCTATCCAGCTTCAGATTGTAAGGCCCACATATGAACTCTCCAGGAGCACTCAAATAAGACAGGACTGACATGCTGCTCCTCAGGCTCTGTAGTTACCCAAGATCTATGAAGCATGAAGACACCATCTTCATATACAGGGAGAAGAGGGGAGGAAGAACAAAAGCCACCACAAATGACAATGAGAACCGGTTCTTTGCCATTTCCACCAGCCTCTCCTCCTTGAAAACTACTTACTTCCTGGAGTCTCACAAGATTTCTGTAAAGAAAATGAGCTCCAGGCTTTTGCTTCATCTCTCAAAGCCCTGTTCTAGTCTAAAGAGGGGCTCCCACATAACACCCTCCACACATAATGGCATGTAGTGCTGTGATGTGTGATCAACCTATCTCCCTTAATAAACTGCAGATTCTCGAAGAGCAAGAGCATTTGCTTTCCAAACATGCAGTTTCCTGAAGAGGGGCTATCTCCACAGAAAGCCTTGTAAACCATCACATGAATGAACACTTGGATGAGACAGAAGACAGTACATGGATCAGCCAATAGACAGTTTGTCTATGTTTATGGTAAGACATGAGGACAACCTGACCCTGAGGCCTAATCCTACCTGCTGTTGCTTTGCACTGGGGACACAGATGTTCATTCCGGCCTCTTCACAGAGCCTTTTTGCCTCCACAGAGGATGCTGGCAGTTCAGTCTGCTCCACCAGCAGTTCTCTCTTCTCATTCAGCAAAATCTGTATATTGTTCTTCAATTGAGCTTGTTCACGCAGGAGCTGGGATTGCCTGATGCTGAACCACAAACAAAAAATGGTAAACCCAGCCAGCTTCTATTTGCCTGTCACTCTTGCAAGTCCAATCATCCCTTCAAGGGTCCTCATCCGCAGACATCCCCAGAATAGAGCCATACTGTACAAGTTAGCACCAATTAGAGGAGGTCAAATCCAGAATCCACATTCAACATGAATCAAAGTACTTCTGAAAATCCTGACACTGAGACGGTTTATATAAATCCAGGAAGAAGAAATGGTCCATATGGGTGCTTATATGTCCATGATATGCTAAAACCATCTTCACGTAGTGGGTAAATCCCCTCTGAGGGGTAATAGAAGTCCCAATAGCTATACAATCTTTCCATGTGTTTCTCATGGATCACAGATCTTTAAATCTTCTGTCAGAGTCCTAGAGATTCAGAGTTGATTGATATTCCCATCACGGTACAAAACTTTCTATCTAGAGGATCCTTAATGGGGAAAATAACAATTGGAGGGTCTTCTACACCCTTCACATGTAGGACAACTGAGTCCAAGAGCTACAAATCTAAGACCCTTGCCAGGAGGCAGGCTTCGTGTTAAAAGTCAGACACTACAGAACCAGAGCCCTGACTTTGGTCAATGTCATACAGGACAGGAGCATTCCCTGGCTAGTGCTGGGTTCTCATCTCTGTCAGCGACTCACCGGTATGAACTGTTCACTTGTATGAGCTCCTTGTACCTCTCCATGGCCTCACTTATTGAACTGGTCATCATTTGCATAGCCATCATTCTCATCTCATGTTCGGATTGAAGTATTGGCAATTCGACATCCAGCCTGTTGTGGGGCATGGCCCAAGAAAAAAATAACCATCTGAACTCAGGATTTCAGAATTAAGTGAATTGTAAATTAAAAAAACCCAATAAAAAATTGAAATTTAAGAAATGTGGGGAGAGGGAAGAATGTGGCAAACACAAAGACCAGAGCAAAAACACAACTGTGAGACTCCAACAACAATTCTTTCAAGGAAATAGTTCTACGCAAATCAGCAAAGAGTTATTTTGAAATATGGACATTTCCTAAGACTGTGGAGATATGGTTCCCCCAAGACCATCTGTACTGCAGTGGCTTGGGTCTAACAGATAGTTGTGATGATATTTCTTTTGTTTTGAAAACAGGGATTCTCAAACCTTGTTTCCTATTGTTCCATGAATTCCCAGAGGGAATAACTACTTTGACAGTGTAGAGGATTTGTAACCCCTCCTTCCCTCAGGAGGGTCCTATCTACCACCTAAGTAAATACAGGGTGCAAAGTGCTCTGTTGATCCATGTGGGCATCCCCACTATCATGACCTGCAAACTGTCCATCAGACATATCCTAAGATCCCATGAAACTCCCCAGACTCCCTGACCGAGAGCTTAATACCCACAAACACTTTCACATACTTACATACCAATCAATATACAAACACAAGCAGAATCCCAACTACATGCATGGAGGTGCCATAGATTCAGTGTATAATGAAAAAAATAAGAGGAAAAGAGTGATGATGTGCAGGCATTTCATTCCCTCACTTACAGGCAGCAAGTGTGACCAGGTACTTTTAGCTGTTGACAGAAACAACGATAATCCAAGGAGCTCAGGGTCAAGTACAAAAGAGGTTGACCCTAAACACACAGGACCTAGCTTGTCTCACAAGCAAATGTCTTCCAAATCTCCTAAAATCCAGGATGAGAGGTAAACCTCTCTTGTGCTAAGAGGAAATCTTGGGTTAGCAGAGAGAGAGCACAAGACAGTGAACAGGTTACTGGCCATAATGACTACCTGTGGTCCCAATCATCATAGATATAAAGGTCCAGGATTTGATAAAGTTCATCCCTCTCGAATTGACACTTCTGCATTTCAAATTTGAGTTCTTCCAGTTCCTTTAGACGCTCCTCTTGCTTACTGACATTTTGGGATGGTGCCTTCCTACCAAAACCTGTAGATAGATAAACCCTAGTGAATTTGCATATTTGATGGCCCATGGGCAGAAAAGATCATTCTGAATGCCAAAAGGAGGTGAGGAAGGGGAAATGGTAGAGACTGGGTGAATCCCTTAAAGAGCAGAAAAGCTTTCTTAAAGGTGGATTCTTAAGCTATGTCCCTCTTCCCAACCTCTAATGCCATACACGTGCCACACTCACTATTACAGGACCCCTCACCCTGAATAGTATAACCTGACTGATACATAAACATCTGGGACGTTGTTATCTCATATCAGATGTGTTTCAGTTAATCCTGGAGTTCATACTGCTTAGCACCATCAGGCTCTAATCATGTGTGTTCCACCCAAAGTGTCTGAGAACTCAATTCAAGACTAGGGGTGCATCCTTCCTTGTTCTCACCATCAGAGACTTATGTAACCTACAGTAATCTAGAGGATGAAATGCTTCAACTCCCAACCATGGATGGTCACATTTTTAATCTACAGTGCCTCCTCCTGCCATTCATTGACACTCACAATTAAAAAGCTTCCAGAAAAGAAACTGAAGGCTTACCACTTTCTGGCTTTCTCTCAAATTAAAGATCAGGAACTCCTGACTCTTGGTTTGCCTTTGAGAAATCCCAAGGCTCCTGCCTGTAAGGCCTAATCTTAGAAGGCACATCTCAAACATACCTCCTTGAGGATGTTCCCCAACTCTGCCCAGGACTCACCAAGCCTTCCCCAGAATGATTTCCTTCCTTCCAAGGAAGATGAGAGGAGGTCATCTTCCTTCAGCCTTGGTGTGGTCT
This sequence comes from Rattus norvegicus, assembly GCF_021556685.1. NCBI lineage: Eukaryota > Metazoa > Chordata > Mammalia > Rodentia > Muridae > Rattus > Rattus norvegicus. The sequence continues at coordinate 18,275,848 of NC_141542.1, forward strand.
CTCCTTGATCAACACTTTCCTTCTGAAATAGCCTGAGCGGCTGGCGAAACATGCCTGTTTGTGAACCCAAAGGGAACTGAAGTAATATCCCAAAGGCAGTTGGTGTCACCACAACACTGGTGACATCACAGAAGATTCTAGGGATCTCTTAGATACAATAGATTGTCCAGTGAAGGGCTTACTGATGATGCCACTGGGAAGTTCTATGACCTACCTGCTGACTAGCTCTCCAAAAATTGATCAATTTCTGTGCGGACCCTTTCCTCCAGTCTCTCATACATCACTGGGAATAGCATTTGGCAACTTCTATTGCTAAGCTAAATGTTTCTCTGTGCATCATTAGAAGTCAACAATGCTTTTGCTGGGGAGGGTTGCTTACAACCTGAATGAGAGAACAGATTTTTCTTAGCACCCAAATCTCTAGGGACCAAGAAACAGGGAGTTTTTTCTTAAAAGTAAATCTACTACTCGAGACAATGCATGTGACACACATTTCGATTCCTAAGGTTTTCCTTTTTATGGAGGCCAATACGTTTCTTCTAGACCTCTGAGTATATAAAACCTGTAAATATTTGCTAACTGTGCAGTCCTTGACAGTTGACATTGTTTTTATTTACATATCCATGTATTTCACAAAATCAATGGTCTATTATCTTATTTTTTAGAATAAAAACATGTGGTGTGTGTGAGATATGTATGAGGTGTTTATGAAGATTGTGTGTGTGCGTAACAGGAGAGTGCATGTGGTGTGTGTGAGATATGTATGAGGTGTGTATGAAGACTGTGTGTGTGCGTGAAAGGAGAGTGCATGTGGTGTGTGTGAGATATGTATGAGGTGTGTATGAAGATTGTGTGTGTGCGTGACATGAGAGTGCATGTGATGTGTGTGAGATATGTGTGAGGTGTGTATGAAGAGTGTGTGTGTGCGTGACAGGAGAGTGCATGTGGTGTGTGTGAGATATGTGTGAGGTGTGTATGAAGACTGTGTGTGTGCGTGACAGGAGAGTGCATGTGGTGTCTGTCAGATATGTATGAGGTGTGTATGAAGAGTGTATGTGTGCGTGACAGGAGAGTGCATGTGGTGTGTGTGAGATATGTATGAGGTGTGTATGAAGACTGTGTATGTGTGCGTGACAGGAGAGTGCATGTGGTGTGTGTGAGATATGTATGAGGTGTGTATGAAGGGTGTGTGTGTGCGTGACAGGAGAGTGCATGTGATGTGTGTGAGATATGTATGAGGTGTGTATGAAGAGTGTGTGTGTGAGTGAAAGGAGAGTGCATGTGGTGTGTGTGAGATATGTATGAGGTGTGTATGAAGATTGTGTGTGAGAATGAAAGGGTAATGAGCAGACGTGTGCATGATTGTGGGAGTTTGAGAAAAGAAAACTGGAATAAAAAAGCAGAGTGCACAAAAGAATGCAGAGTCTGTGCAGCCTCAAGCTGAGAGAGAAGGAGAGAGAGAGAGAGAGAGAGAGAGAGAGAGAGAGAGAGAGAGAAAACAATATAGCTCTCTTGTTTATGCCTGTTTTCCTGATTTGAAAGTAAATATTGACACCGCCGGAACCTGAAGGAAACAGACCAGATAAACAGTTCTCTGCACCCAAATCCCGTGGGAGGGAGAGCTAAACCTTCAGAGAGGCAGACAAGCCTGGGAAACCAGAAGAGACTGCTCCCTGCACACACATCTCGGACGCCAGAGGAAAAAGCCAAAGACCATCTGGAACCCTGGTGCACTGAAGCTCCCGGAAGGGGCGGCACAGGTCTTCCTGGTTGCTGCCGCGGAAGAGAGCCCCTGGGCAGCACCCCACGAGCGAACTTGAGCCTCAGGACCACAGGTAAGACCAAATTTTCTGCTGCAAGAAAGCTGCCTGGTGAACTCAAGACACAGGCCCACAGGAACAGCTGAAGACCTGTAGAGAGGAAAAACTACACGCCCGAAAGCAGAACACTCTGTCCCCATAACTGACTGAAAGAGAGGAAAACAGGTCTACAGCACTCCTGACACACAGGCTTATAGGACAGTCTAGCCACTGTCAGAAATAGCAGAACAAAGTAACACTAGAGATAATCTGATGGCGAGAGGCAAGCACAGGAACCCAAGCAACAGAAACCAAGACTACATGGCACCATCAGAGCCCAATTCTCCCATCAAAACAAACATGGAATATCCAAACATACCAGAAAAGCAAGATCTAGTTTCAAAATCATTTTTGATCATGATGCTGGAGGACTTCAAGAAAGACGTGAAGAACTCCCTTAGAGAACAAGTAGAAGCCTACAGAGAGGAATCGCAAAAATGCCTGAAAGAATTCCAGGAAAACATAAATAAACAAGCAGAAGCCCATAGAGAGGAGACACAAAAATCCCTGAAAGAATTCCAGGAAAACACAATCAAACAGTTGAAGGAATTAGGGATGGAAATAGAAGGAATCAAGAAAGAACACAGGGAAACACCCCTGGATATAGAAAACCAAAAGAAGAGACAAGGAGCTGTAGATACAAGCTTCACCAACAGAATACAAGAGATGGAAGAGAGAATCTCAGGAACAGAAGATTCCATAGAGATCATTGACTCAACTGTCAAGGATAATGTAAAGCGGAAAAAGCTACTGGTCCAAAACATACAGGAAATCCAGGACTCAATGAGAAGATCAAACCTAAGGATGATAGGTATAGAAGAGAGTGAAGACTCCCAGCTCAAAGGACCAGTAAATATCTTCAACAAAATCATAGAAGAAAACTTCCCTAACCTAAAAAAAGAGATACCCATAGACATACAAGAAGCCTACAGAACTCCAAATAGATTGGACCACAAAAAAAAAACACCTCCCGTCACATAATTGTCAAAACACTAAAAGCACAAAATAAAGAAAGAATATTAAAAGCAGTAAGGGAAAAAGGTCAAGTAACATATAAAGGCAGACCTATCAGAATCACACCAGACTTCTCGCCAGAAACTATGAAGGCCAGAAGATCCTGGAATGATGTCATACAGACCCTAAGAGAACACAAATACCAGCCCAGGTTACTGTATCCAGCAAAACTCTCAATTAACATTGATGGAGAAACCAAGATATTCCATGACAAAACCAAATTTACACAATATCTTTCTACAAATCCAGTACTACAAAGGATAATAAATGGTAAAGCCCAACATAAGGAGGCAAGCTATACCCTAGAAGAAGCAAGAAACTAATCGTCTTGGCAACAAAACAAAGAGAATGAAAGCACACAAATATAACCTTACATCCATATATGAATATAACGGGAAGCAATAATCACTATTCCTTAATATCTCTCAATATCAATGGCCTCAACTCCCCAATAAAAAGACATAGATTAACAAACTGGATACGCAACGAGGACCCTGCATTCTGCTGCCTACAGGAAACACACCTCAGAGACAAAGACAGACACTACCTCAGAGTGAAAGGCTGGAAAACAACTTTCCAAGCAAATGGTCAGAAGAAGCAAGCTGGAGTAGCCATTCTAATATCAAATAAAATCAATTTCCAACTAAAAGTCATCAAAAAAGATAAGGAAGGACACTTCATAATCATCAAAGGAAAAATCCACCAAGATGAACTCTCAATCCTAAATATCTATGCCCCAAATACAAGGGCACCTACATACGTAAAAGAAACCTTACTAAAGCTCAAAACACACATTGCACCTCACACAATAATAGTGGGAGATTTCAACACCCCACTCTCATCAATGGACAGATCATGGAAACAGAAATTAAACAGTGATGTCGACAGACTAAGAGAAGTCATGAGCCAAATGGACTTAACGGATATTTATAGAACATTCTATCCTAAAGCAAAAGGATATACCTTTTTCTCAGCTCCTCATGGCACTTTCTCCAAAATTGACCATATAATTGGTCAAAAAACGGGCCTCAACAGGTACAGAAAGATAGAAAAATCCCATGCGTGCTATCGGACCACCATGGCCTAAAACTGGTCTTCAATAACAATAAGGGAAGAATGCCCACATATACGTGGAAATTGAACAATGCTCTACTCAATGATAACCTGGTCAAGGAAGAAATAAAGAAAGAAATTAAAAACTTTTCAGAATTTAATGAAAATGAAGGTACAACATACCCAAACTTATGGGATACAATGAAAGCTGTGCTAAGAGGAAAACTCATAGCGCTGAGTGCCTGCAGAAAGAAACAGGAAAGAGCATATGTCAGCAGCTTGACAGCACACCTAAAAGCTCTAGAACAAAAAGAAGCAAATACACCCAGGAGGAGTAGAAGGCAGGAAATAATCAAACTCAGAGCTGAAATCAACCAAGTAGAAACAAAAAGGACCATAGAAAGAATCAACAGAACCAAAAGCTGGTTCTTTGAGAAAATCAACAAGATAGATAAACCCTTAGCCAGACTAACGAGAGGACACAGAGAGTGCGTCCAAATTAACAAAATCAGAAATGAAAAGGGAGACATAACTACAGATTCAGAGGAAATTCAAAAAATCATCAGATCTTACTATAAAAACCTATATTCAACAAAACTTGAAAATCTTCAGGAAATGGACAATTTCCTAGACAGATACCAGGTATCGAAGTTAAATCAGGAACAGATAAACCAGTTAAACAACCCCATAACTCCTAAGGAAATAGAAGCAGTCATTAAAGGTCTCCCAACCAAAAAGAGCCCAGGTCCAGACGGGTTTAGTGCAGAATTCTATCAAACCTTCATAGAAGACCTCATACCAATATTATCCAAACTATTCCACAAAATTGAAACAGATGGAGCACTACCGAATTCCTTCTACGAAGCCACAATTACTCTTATACCTAAACCACACAAAGACACAACAAAGAAAGAGAACTTCAGACCAATTTCCCTTATGAATATCGACGCAAAAATACTCAATAAAATTCTGGCAAACCGAATTCAAGAGCACATCAAAACAATCATCCACCATGATCAAGTAGGCTTCATCCCAGGCATGCAGGGATGGTTTAATATACGGAAAAACATCAACGTGATCCATTATATAAACAAACTGAAAGAACAGAACCACATGATCATTTCATTAGATGCTGAGAAAGCATTTGACAAAATTCAACACCCCTTCATGATAAAAGTCCTGGAAAGAATAGGAAGTCAAGGCCCATACCTAAACATAGTAAAAGCCATATACAGCAAACCAGTTGCTAACATTAAACTAAATGGAGAGAAACTTGAAGCAATCCCACTAAAATCCGGGACTAGACAAAGCTGCCCACTCTCTCCCTACTTATTCAATATAGTTCTTGAAGTTGTAGCCAGAGCAATCAGACAACAAAAGGAGATCAAGGGGATACAGATCGGAAAAGAAGAGGTCAAAATATCACTATTTGCAGATGACATGATAGTATATTTAAGTGATCCAAAAAGTTCCACCAGAGAACTACTAAAGCTGATAAACAACTTCAGCAAAGTGGCTGGGTATAAAATTAACTCAAATAAATCAGTTGCCTTCCTCTATACAAAAGAGAAACAAGCCGAGAAAGAAATTAGGGAAACGACACCCTTCATAATAGACCCAAATAATATAAAGTACCTCGGTGTGACTTTAACCAAGCAAGTAAAAGATCTGTACAATAAGAACTTCAAGACACTGAGGAAAGAAATTGAAGAAGACCTCAGAAGATGGAAAGATCTCCCATGCTCATGGATTGGCAGGATTAATATAGTAAAAATGGCCATTTTACCAAAAGCAATCTACAGATTCAATGCAATCCCCATCAAAATACCAATCCAATTCTTCAAAGAGTTAGACAGAACAATTTGCAAATTCATCTGGAATAACAAAAAACCCAGGATAGCTAAAGCTATCCTCAACAATAAAAGGACGTCAGGGGGAATCACTATCCCTGAACTCAAGCAGTATTACAGAGCAATAGTGATAAAAACTGCATGGTATTGGTACAGAGACAGACAGATAGACCAATGGAATAGAATTGAAGACCCAGAAATGAACGCACACACCTATGGTCACTTGATTTTTGACAAAGGAGCCAAAACCATCCAATGGAAAAAAGATAGCATTTTCAGCAAATGGTGCTGGTTCAACTGGAGGGCAACATGTAGAAGAATGCAGATCGATCCATGCTTATCACCCTGTACAAAGCTTAAGTACAAGTGGATCAAGGACCTCCACATCAAACCAGACACACTCAAACTAATAGAAGAAAAACTAGGGAAGCATCTGGAACACATGGGCACTGGAAAAAAATTCCTGAACAAAACACCAATGGCTTACGCTCTAAGATCAAGAATCGACAAATGGGATCTCATAAAACTGCAAAGCTTCTGTAAGGCAAAGGACACTGTGGTTAGGACAAAACGGCAACCAACAGATTGGGAAAAGATCTTTACCAATCCTACAACAGATAGAGGCCTTATATCCAAAATATACAAGAACTCAAGAAGTTAGACCGCAGGGAAACAAATAACCCTATTAAAAAATGGGGTTCAGAGCTAAACAAAGAATTCACAGCTGAGGAATGCCGAATGGCTGAGAAATACCTAAAGAAATGTTCAACATCTTTAGTCATAAGGGAAATGCAAATCAAAACAACCCTGAGATTTCACCTCACACCAGTGAGAATGGCTAAGATCAAAAACTCAGGTGACAGCAGATGCTGGCGAGGATGTGGAGAAAGAGGAACACTCCTCCATTGTTGGTGGGATTGCAGACTGGTACAACCATTCTGGAAATCAGTCTGGAGGTTCCTCAGAAAATTGGACATTGAACTGCCTGAGGATCCAGCTATACCTCTCTTGGGCATATACCCAAAAGATGCCTCAACATATAAAAAAGACACGTGCTCCACTATGTTCATCGCAGCCTTATTTATAATAGCCAGAAGCTGGAAAGAACCCAGATGCCCATCAACAGAGGAATGGATTCAGAAAATGTGGTACATCTACACAATGGAATATTACTCAGCTATCAAAAACAACGAGTTTATGAAATTCGTAGGCAAATGGTTGGAACTGGAAAATATCATCCTGAGTGAGCTAACCCACTCACAGAAAGACATACATGGTATGCACTCATTGATAAGTGGCTATTAGCCCAAATGCTTGAATTACCCTAGATGCCTAGAACAAACGAAACTCAAGACGGATGATCAAAATGTGAATGCTTCACTCCTTCTTTAAATGAGGAAAAAGAATACCCTTGGCAGGGAAGGGAGAGGCAAAGATTAAAACAGAGACTGAAGGAACACCCATTCAGAGCCTGCCCCACATATGACCCATACATACACAGCCACCCAATTAGAGAAGATGGACGAAGCAAAGACGTGCAGGCCTACAGGAACCGGATGTAGATCGCTCCTGAGAGACACAGCCAGAATACAGCAAATACAGAGGCGAATGCCAGCAGCAAACCACTGAACTGAGAATAGGCCCCCGTTGAAGGAATCAGAGAAAGAACTGGAAGAGCTTGAAGGGGCTCGAGACCCCAAAAGTACAACAATGTCAAGCAACCAGAGCTTCCAGGGACTAAGCCACTACCTAAAGACTATACATGGACTGACCCTGGACACTGACCCCATAGGTAGCAATGAATATCCTAGTAAGAGTACCAGTGGAAGGGGAAGCCCTGGGTCCTGCTAAGACTGAACCCCCAGTGAACTAGACTATGGGGGGAGGGCGGCAATGGGGGGAGGGTTGGGAGGAGAACATCCATAAGGAAAGGGAGGGGGAGGGGGATGTTTTCCCGGAAACAGGGAAAGGAAATAACACTTGAAATGTATATAAGAAATACTCAAGTTAATTTAAAAAAAAAAACCAAAACCTCATATGCTTTTAACCTCAGACCATTTTTTATTTTCTGCAGTGTATACTTAACCCCTAGGACATAACGGGCAAATGCTTGGCACCCATGAAATAGTATGTGATCAAAAAAAAAAAAAAAGAGAGAGTAAATATTGTGTTCATCTGTGGTGTTGGTGGTAAGAATAAAATCCTTAACATGAATAACAGGACCATGCAGAGCATGGCTTTACATTCTATGTACAATTTGAATAGCTAGAGGGAATTACCAAAAAAACAATAAGAATCCTAACAACAATTACAGAAATAATGAAATGAAATAAAACAAAAATAAAAGCAAAAACAACAATACTTTGTGGGTGTTGTAATTTAAGGCACGTATTAATTTTGACCAGCTTTGTAGGTATTTCCAATAAAAAGCAAGCAAACAAACAAACAAACAGCCTTATTAAAAGTGCTGCAGGTGCAGGAGAGAAAGCTGGGAGACATCCTGTGCTGCTGCCCCCATGCTGTGATTCTGCAGCAACAACTTCCTTGGGAATAGGAACCTGTATGCAGTGGGATCCCTTTCTGGACCTGTCATTCCAAAATAGGGGATTCCCTAATCCCAAACCTTGGAATCCAGTTGACTTCAGGCCAGGAATGAAGTCATCCATCATTAGTGAAAGAGCAAGGGAAAAATTACATAGGAAAAAATATGTGTCTTAATCAGAAAAGATCCTCAACTTCTAAGTCCTCCACAATCTCCACCCCTCTCTTCTGAGCTGTGCATAGTAATGTTGTATAACTCCAGTTGGTAGGAAAAGGCAGAGTTCTTCCCAGAAAAGTCATACATGATTTTCACCCTGACATCTGTGAGGTGAGGAGGCATCCTATCACAGAGTCACCACACCCGGGATAAGGACACAGAAGCCACAGATGACAATGCCAAATGGACTCCCTCCTGAACGTATGGACCCATTAAAATTGAGGTTTAGCCTAACCTTAGGCCATTCCACTCCCTGCCCATCCACCTGATTTGTATGTTTGCTCTGAGTAAAAGATCAGCGTGTAGCCCCAAATATCCTCAGGATTGGACTTGGAAATTCAGGAAGAACGATATTGGAGAAGGGATGGCTATGAGGTTACAATGTGGTAACACAAGGTCCAGGTTGACGTTTGCTCCCTGATGTCCGATTTCACTGTCTTGTTATATTTGAGAAAGGGAGAATGTCCAACTTAATATATAAAAGGTACAGAAATTTATTATTTTATATATGCCCTGTAGTTGATGCCTATGTTTCAAGAAAAATGGAGTTTTTATTCACACACACCTCATACATATCTCACACACACCACATGCACTCTCCTTTCACGCACACACACAGTCTTCATACACACCTCATACATATCTCACACACACCACATGCACTCTCCTTTCACGCACACACACAGTCTTCACACCACCTCATACATATCTCACACACACCACATGCACTCTCCTGTCACTCACACACACAATCTTCATACACACCTCACATTCTCTCCTCACTCATTCTCACATGCTCTCCTCATGCTCTCTCCCTGGCTCTCACATTTGTTCTCAGACTCGCTCTCTCTTTCGCTCCCTCATTCACTCTTCACGTTCTCTCTCCACTCACTCTTCACATGCTCTTCTCATGCTCTCTCATTTGCTCTCACATTTGTTCTTACATTAGCTCTGTCATTTACTCTCTCATTCACTCCCTCATGCTCTTTCTCATTTACTCTTCACATGTTCCGTAGCCTTTCTCTTGCCCCAGTCCTTTATTAATAATCCAAAAGCAGGTAGAAAAAAGACATTGTGTAATCATTTCCAAATCAAATTCAGAGAATAACTACATCCCACCAAGAACTAAGAATTGCAATTGTTCCCCACAGTTTCAAGGGTTGCCTATCCCCATGCCAGTGGCCAAAATAATAATAATTGTAAACTTATCATTATTTAAACTTTAATTATTTACTTTTATACTTCAGAGTCCAAAGCTCCGAGATCAGCTAATTGCATTTTCCTGTGACACTCTAATGATAAATGACATAGGCAAAACTGCCAGGCAGTGGCCAGAAAGAATCAAGGTAACCCTTAGCTCATTAATTCAGCTAGCTTTCTGTTCTTTGCACACAATGACACTCATAAGAGTCTGACTATTTTGACTTAGTATTTTTTTGGTTCTTCTTTTTCGGAGTTGGGGACCGAACCCAGGGCCTTGTGCTTCCTAGGCAAGCGCTCTACCACTGAGCTAAGTCCCCAACCCCTTAATTAGTATTCTAGTATATGATTTAATATACTTTATACTTCCTTACCCAGGAATCACTCTCATATGTTATGTAAAACTTATTTCCTAACTTCGATAACCTTTTCCTTTATTAGGGTCCCAATGTTGTCTCTAATTCATTTTCTAATAATTTTTTAAAGTTTCTTTGCAAGTCAAACCTTAATCTGGAACTTCAATTGTGCAGTTATTACATCTTTTCCAAGATGAGAACACACACTATCCACCTGGGCCATTAGAGCTGTGCTGTGCTGTGCCCCTATGCATCAATTTCCAATTGTCTAAGAATCATAACATCAAGGAACATCTAGTTTCGTAGAATTCACCAGAGCAGAAGGAGAAAGAAGAAAGTCAGATATAATAGAATAATTATGCACACCAAGGCCAACTGATAGGCAGTCACAACAAATGAAATCTATACAGCCCTTGTCCAGTGATAAGGTTAGGGAAATGGAAACAACCAGTTTTTACAAAGAGCTACTGCGGGCTACTGAGATGTCTCCATCCTGGACTGCTGCAGGCAGCCTCTTATTTCAGATGGTGGGACCCATGGAGAGATGTGTCTCCTGCTTCTCAGGGTTCCAGAAGCCACCCTACTTTACAAGGAACTGCTGCAGGCTTCAGAGATGTCTCCATCCTGGCCTACTGCTGGCAGTCTCTGTCATTGTATGTTGTCCCCAGCATTAGCCAGAAAATCAGACAACAAGGGGAGGTCAAAGGGATACAGATTAGAAAGGAAGAAATCAAAATATCATTATTGTAGAGGATAGGATACTATACATGAGACACCCCAAAAGTTACACCAGAGAACTCCTAAGCCTGATAAACAACTTCTGGAAAGTGGCTGTGTATAAAATTAACTCAAACAAATCAGTAGCCTTCCTCTACACAAAAGTTAAAGAAGCTAAGAAAGAAATTAGGGAAATGACACCCTTCCTAATAGTCTCAAATTATATAAAAATACCTCAGTGTGACTTCTATGAAGCAAGTGAAAGATCTGTGTGACAAGAACTTCCAGTGTCTGAAGAAAGAAATTGAAGGTCTCAGAAGATGGAAAGATCTCCCATGCTCATGGCTTGGCAGGATGAAGAGAGTAAAAATGGCCATTTTTTCAAAAGTGACCAACAGATTGAAAGCAACCCCTATCAAAATACCAAATCAAATCTTAATAGGGTTAGAAGAAATAATTTGAAAATTCATGTGGAATAATAAGTAAGGCAGGATAGATAAAAGTATCCTCAACAATAAAAGGACTTCCCTGGGAATCACCATCCCTGAACTCAAGCAGTTTACAGAGCATTAGTGATAAAAACTGTATGGTATTGGTACAGAGACAGGAAGATAGACCAGTGGAATAGAACTGCAGACCCAGAAATGAACCCACACACCTATGGTCACTTGGTTTTCCACAAAGGTGACAAAAGCATCCAGTGGAGAAAAGATAGCATTTTTAGCCAATGGTGCTGGATCAACTGGAGGACAGCATACGGAGGAGTAAAAGTCATCCCCTGCTTATCACCCTGTACAAAGCTTAAGTCCAGGTGGATCAAGGACCTCTACATCAAACCAGATACACTCAAACTAATACAAGCAAAAGTGGGGAAGAATCTTGAACGCAAGGACACTGGAAAAAATTTCCTGAACAAAACATGAATGGCTTCTGCTCTACGATCAAGAGTAGACAAATGGGACCTCATAAAAGTACAAAGCTTCTGTAAGGCAAAGGACACTGTGGTTAGGACAAAACAGCAACCAACAGATTGGGAAAAGATCTTTACTAATCCTACAACTGATAGCGGGCTTATATCCAAAATATACAAAGAACTCATGAAGTTGAGTTGTAGGGAGACTAATAACCGTATTAAAAATTGCGGTTCAGAGCTAAACAAAGAATTCACAGCTGAGAAATATGGAGTGGCTGAGAAGCACCAAAAGAAATGTTCAACATCTTTAGTTATAAGGGAAATGGAAATCAAAAAAACCCCGAGATTCCACCTCACACCAGACTGAATGGCTAAGATCAAACACTCAGGCGACAGAAGATACTTGCACGGATGTCAGAAAGAGGAACATTCCTCCATTGTTGGTGAGATTGCAGACTGGTACACCATTCTAGATATCAGTCTGGAGGTTCCTCAAAAAATTAGACATTGCAATAGCTGAGGACCCAGCTATACCTCTCTTGCACATATACCCAAAAGATGCTCCAATATACAACAATGCACACCCTCCACTATATTCATAGCAGCCTTATTTATAATAGTCAGAAAATGAAAAGATCCCAGATGCCCTTCAACAGAGGAATGGAAACAGAAAGTGTGGTACATCTACACAATGGAGTACTACAGAGATATCAAAAAAAATGACTTCATGAATTTCATAGGCAAATAGAATGAACTAAAACATATCATCCTGACTGAGTTAACCCAATCACAGAAACACACACATGGTATGCACTCATTGACAAGTGGATATTAGCCCAAATGCTCGAATACCCCAAGATTCACAGACCAAATGAAATTCAGGAAGGATGACCAAAATGCTGATGCTTCACTCCTTCCTTTACAGGAGAAGAAGAATCCCTATTGAAGGGATAGGGAGGCAAATTTAAGAACAGAGCCTGGAGGAATGGCCATTCAGAGTCTACCCCACATGTGGCCTATACACATACAGCCTTCAAACTAGATAACGTGGATGAAGCTAAGAGGTGCAGGCTGACAGGAACTGAAAATAGATGTCTCCTGAGAGGCAGAGCCAGATCGTGTCAAATACAATGGCGAATGCTAGCAGCAAACCATTGAACTGAGAACTGGACCTCAGTTGGAGGAATTAAAGAAAGATTGGAAGAGCTGAAGGGACTTGCAACCCCATAAGGACAACCATGCCTGCCAAGCAGAGTTCCCAGAGACTAAACCACTACCCAATCACTATACAGGGACTGTGCCATGGCTCCATCTGCATGTGTATCAGAGGATGGTCTTCTTGGGCACAAATGGAATGTGCAGCCCCCTTGGTCCTGCCTAGGCTGGGAAAGTGGATGGCTGGTGAAGGGAATACCTTTATAGAAGAGGGGGAGGGTGATGGTATTCAGACTTATTTCTGGAAAACAAGGAAGGAATAATATTTGAATTCGAAATGAAAAATATCCAATTAAAATTCAACAACAACAGGGGTTGGGGATTTAGCTCAGTGGTAGAGCGCTTGCCTAGGAAGCGGAAGGCCCTGGGTTCGGTCCCCAGCTCCGAAAAAAGAACCAAAAAAAAAAAATTCAACAACAACAAAATGGTGTTTAGAGCTTCAAATAAAAAAAGCCAAAATCAGGAAACACAGAATTGTATGCCTCTGGTTTTCTTCAAATATGCTCAGGGCCTGGGTAGGTTCTGGGCCCAGGCTGAACCAAGTTGGTTCCTGCTGCTGACTGCTCCTCTATTCCTGTTTCCAGAGGCATCATGCAGATTAAATTGGGCCAGAGATGTGGGAAGAGCTGGGTAGAAGTGGCTTTCTGTCCTGTGGTCTCAGGATTATCTGCATTCCTGGGTGTTCAGCATTTTCTGCCCCGGGATTTGGGTGCAGGCTTCCCGATTGCTTTAAACTCCCTTATACCATGTTTATATGTCCTGGGAGATATTACAGAAATTAATGCTTATCCAATTAATTTGTTCAACATGCTCATCCACAGAGTATAATTTAGAGGTAACTATATATTTGACAGCAAGCATACACAGTGGGTAATGTATGCATGATGAACTTGAAATTCACAGAGTTGGAAACACAGTGAACAGTGACTGTATAAATTCCTTTGAATCTCAGTCTGACTGGGAAGTAATTTGATGCCCAGTCCCCATGAGAATGCAGAGATCCATCCCTCCCTGATAGCTGTGGGACTTCAGATGTTGACACTAATGATCAATAAAGAAGGTTCTTAAGAGTGAAGAGTTTGAGATTACTCCTTTATTGACCAGAAGACATCCAATATACTTGATAGTAACTAGATGCAGGTAGTCAATATATACAGTCTATATCCTTATCAAAATAGAAAAGCAAATGAAGAAAACAACAACACATAAATAACAAAACTTCAAATGAATAGAAGGAAAACCAAATAACCAAAATAATCAAAACTCAACCAAACTTTAAATAGAGGAATTGGGCTAAGCATTCTTTTGCTGCTCCTTTTGCAGAATAGATTTATAGCCTGTGGCTTGCCTTGGAGACATACTAGACAAGAAGTTACTGATGGTAATAATCTTTTCAAGAGGAGTTGAAGTAGGTCTGTTTTCTTGGAGTGGGGTATTAAGGAAAAAGCCTACCGAGTATAAATGGTATTACAGACTTTGTCTCATAGTCTTTCCAATGTTGTGAACTGATCTCCATGAAACTCTTCTGGATGACCCATCAGGACAAGTACAAATTTACACGTGCACAGTCTTTCTGGATGACCAGCAGCTCTTGATTGATGTGCATCAACGCTTCTCTGGGTCCCTCCAAAAGTGTACACTTGCTGGAGAGAGCTGAGGTGAAAGTACGGCCTATTCAATCCAAAGAAATCAAACTAAAGGAGGAAAATGCAGTCCACAATTGCTATGGACACTACAGATGAGACGCAATAGTGGTGCATTTGCTGTGAACACTTAGTTCTCCTCCTGTAGCTCTTCTCTCCAAGGGAGATCTTGTCCTGGTCTGTGTCATGTTCAAGTTTCTACTGGAGAATTTCAGACCTAGCAGAGCAAGGGAATAAAGGTTTAGTGAGTGGTTATCAATTCAGCTCTCCCTCTTACATCAGCTCTATTCAGTTGGACAATCCAGCATGACCTGTCAGCTGAGGTCAGTCCCTGCATCCCCAAGTGACATAGAGTACCCGGGCTTGGATTTATATCTCAGCTTTTCAAACTGCTAGAATTTGAACTGTGGACTGTATTGGAATTAAGACAAAAATGGTCATATTTTTCCACTGGTCCAGGTATATTATATTGAATAATAACATTGTAGCTATGTCTGAATCTGAGTTCAAGAGAGGTATGAGCAACCTAGAATACCATGTGGATTCCTTCTGGAGAACATGTCCAGAAATGTGGTGAAAGTTCTGATTATGTTAGCACTGAAGGAACCTGCGTAGGTTCAATTTGTAACCACTGAGTCTTCAAATACACAGAGAAGCCATCACACTTCAAATCCATGCTCACTGCACAGATCCTGTAATCACTGAAGATGTGCTCACAGCATACACAAGGAACAGTAAAGTTTATTGTGATGGAGAAACATAACAGCACCCCTGTAAGACTATGGTTATTGTAATGCAATTGGTGAGACGACAGAAGAGAAAATGTCCTCAGATCCTATCAGAGAGTTAACAGGAAGAAAGAAGTACAAAATACAAAGAAATCCTGAGGATTATACATATTGTGTCATGGACAAAATTCACATAAACTGTACCAGAACAATACTCTGGGTAGTTCTTTAGGTGACTAATGGGGAAAACCTTGTCAGTGGTCAGCCATCCAAAAAGGATAGTTATATAGGGACAGGAAATCCAATTGGCTTCTGCCAGTTTGTGTTCCTACCTGATCTCAAAAATATCAGAATGCTTCTACAATGTTCCTCGCAAGCCACTTTCCTGGTTGATCGGTTCTTTCTGCTTGAGAATGTCCTGCATTCTTTCCTCTAATCCTTCCTTATCCTGGTCATCAGATGAATGTACTGTCAATGGAAGCATGCATGCATGTGTGCACACACAAACACACACACAGACACACAGACACACTAATACAAACTTGCAATCACACAAGCCATTTGTGTTTACACAATATAAACATAGTACACTGCAGTGTTTACTTTCCCTTTTAATGCTTAATATAATGATTCCCCAGGATACTCTGGAGGCATAAAAACAAATGTTGAGTGGGATATGTACATAGTGGTCATAGCCTATAGACAGCTCAGTCAGTGTTGTGCTGTCCTCCCATAAACCGACATAGAATCAGGGTTCTTTCCCTATAACCAATCTGGCCTAGCAAATTCCCAAGGCTGAGTAGAGCAGTCTTGTTTCCCAGCAAAGGATCATATGTTGGTGGTGGACCAGACTCCTGTTCTTGTTCACTGTTTTGACTTTCCCCATAGTGTGCAGCTTCTTCTAATAGGAGCTCTCTTTACCATACCCTGAGTGACTTCATGCCCAAAGCTATGCCCCCAGAATCATAGGAAATCTCCATAACCAGGATCCATATGAACAATGTTTCTACCTATAATGTGATTGTGTCACAGATATTTGGAGTAAATAAATAAATGCTTACATGGATTATCTCACACTGAGTCATAACCCACTGAAGGGCTCCAACCTCTCATGCAGTTTCCCTCCTTGGACCACTACAACCCAGATGTGCTCTAGTTGCTCTAGTTGGACACCTATTCTTTTCTCTGGGATCTCTGGGTCAACTAACACTTCTGTTCCACTTAAAGAACATGGCTTCTCACAGGCCTTTCTGATCGTCCACTAACAGACCCGTCTGAATTTCATCATTTCTCCTAACTCCATTGAGGCTGAAATTAAATGAGAGAAAATGATGTCGATCGACAACACTTGCAGAATGCTACACAGATAACATAGGGGAGCGCTTTAGATTATCTGTGCACTTAAAGGGGCTCCTGAAACTGCCCTGTTCTTGCACCACAGCATAGCTATGGGACTTTTGCTGTATGATGATACAACTCCAAGCAACTCAAATTCTCAATGAATAAAATCCAAGCCATATCCTAGCGGAAGCTGTAGTGTGCCAAGGTAGCTGGAAAGAAATGGTTGCAGGCAATGTGGAAAGCAACCTTGGAGAAGACACAGTGAGTGACACAACCTTCCAGTGGGCTTTCACCATTCACAAAGAACAGAGAAGGACCATAAATCAATGGATTTTATAAAGCAGCCCCCCTTACCTCCATGTACTCCATTCCTTTGATGTGCTCCAAAGGATTTTGATGCAGACCAGTCATTTTTCCCTAATCCCTTGAAAATCTAAGTTTACATGTGTTTTGGGTTTTTTTGCTGTACAGAGCTAGGTGGAGATTCCAAGTGATTGGGGTGCTATATTTGATATTCATGGATGCAACGTGAACTCTTAGATTCTTTTTCTCATGAAACATGGCAATAGAGACTCACCTGTGTAATTATGAATTATGAATAAGGCTGCTATAAACTTAGTGGATCATATGTGTTTGTTTTATGTTGGAGTATCTTTTTGTATATGCCCAGGACAGGTATAGCTGTGTGCTCAGGTAGTGCAATGTCCAATTTTCTGAGGAACCTTCAGACTGATTTCCAGAGTGCTTGTACCAGTTTGCAATCCCAGCAACAATGGAGGAGTGTTCCTCTTTGTCCAGATTCTTTCCCGATCTATTGGTTGCCTTTTTGTCCTAATGACACTGTCCTTTGCCTTACAGAAGCTTTTCAGTTTTATGAGGTCCTCCCATTTGTCGATGCTTGATCTTAAAGCATAAGCCATTGGTATTTTGTTCAGGAAATTTTCCTTAGTGCTCATGTTTTCGAGACTCTTCCCTACTTTTTTTCTATTAATTTTAGTGTATCTGGTTTGATGTGGAGGCCCTTGAACCACTTGGATTTAAGCTTTGTACAGGGTAATAAGAATGGGTCAACTTGCATTCATCTTCATGCTGACCTCCAGTTGAACCAGCAACATTTGGTAAAATTCCTATCTTTCTTCCATTGGATGTTTTAATTCCTTTGTCAAAGATCAAATGACCATAGGTGTGTGGGTTGATTTTTGTGTCTTCAATTATGTTCCACTGATCTGCCTGTCTTATGCTAATACCATACAAACTATTGCTCTATAATACTGCTTGAGGTCAGAGATGGTGATTCCCCCAGAAGTTCTTTTATTGTTGAGTATAGTTTTTGCTACCCTGGGTTTTTATGTTATACCAAATGACGGCAAATTACCATATTCATCCTGCCAATCTATGAGCATGGGAGATCTTGACATCTTCTGAGATCTTCTTCAGTTTCTTCAGAGATTTGAAGTTCTTGTCATACAGATTTTTTACTTGCTTGGTTCAAGTAACAGCAAGTTATTTTATATTATTGGGGACTATTGTGAAGGGTGTCATTTCCCTCATTTCTTTCTCAGCCTGTTTACCCTTTGAGTAGAGGAAGGCTACTGAATTGTTTGAGTTAATTTTATACTCGGAGAGTTTGCTGAAGTTGTTGATCAGGTTAAGTAGCTCTCTGGTAGTATTTTGGTGTTGCTTATGTATACTATCATATCATCTTCAAATATTAGTGTTTTGATTTCATCCCTTCTAATTTTCATCCCTTTGACCTACTTTCATTGTTTGATTGCTATGGCTAGGACTTTAAGTACCATATTGAAAAAGTAGGAAAAGAGTGGGTAGCCTTGTCTAGTCCCTTTTTTTAGTGGAATTCCTTGAATTTTCTCAGTTTAGTTTGATATTAGCTACTGGTTGGATGTATTTTGCATTTTCCTATATTTAGATATGGGCCTTTAATTCCTGATCTTTCCAGGACTTTATTAATAAAAGGGTACTGAATTTTGTCAAATGATTTCTCAGCATCTAATGAAATGATCATGTGGGTTTTTTTCCTTTGAGTTTGTTTATATGGTGAATTTCGTTGATGGATTTCTGTATATTAAACCATCCCTGCATCCTTGCCATGAGGCCAACTTGATCATGATGGATGATTGTTTGGATGTGTTCTTGGACTCAGTTTGCAAGAATTTTATTGAGCATTTTTTTCATCAATATTCATAAATCAAATTGGTCTGAATTACTCTATCTTTGTTGTTTCTTTGTGTTGTTTAGGTATAAGAGTAATTGTGGCTTCATGGAAAGAATTTGGTAGTGCTCTGTCTGTTTGTATTTTGCGGAATATTTTGGGCAGTATTGGTATGAAGTCTTCTATGAAGGTCAGATAGAATTCTGCACTCAAACCATCAAGTCCTGGGCTCTTTTTGGATGGAAGATGTTTTATAACAGTTTCTATTTCTTTATGAGTTATGGGGTTGTTTAGATGGTTTATTTGTTCCTGATTTAACTGTGGTACCTGGTACCTTTATAGAAAATTGTCCATTTCCTTCACACTTTCCAGTTTTGTTGAATATATGTTTTGTAGTAGGATCAGATGATTTTTTAATTTCTTCAGATTTTGTTGTTTTGTCTCCCTTTTATTTCTGATTTTATTAATTTGGATATACTCTTTGTGACCTCTGGTTTGTATGGCTAAGTGTTTATTTATCTTGTTGATTTTTTCAAAGAACCAGCTCCTGGGTTTGCTGATACTTTTAATACTCGGTTTTGTTTCTTCTTGTTTGATTTCAGCCCTGAGTTTGATTATTTCCTGCCTTCTACTCCTCTAGGGTTTATTTAATTTTTTTCTAGAGCTTTGAGGTGTGCTGTCAAGCTGCTGACATATGATCTCTCCTGTTTCTTTTTGCAGGCACTCAGAGCTGTGAGTTTTCCTCTTAGCATTGCTTTTATTGTGTCCTATAAGTTTGAGCACATGGGACAAACTATGTGCTCCTTGCTCACCATGCTCTTGGCCCTGAACGCCAGGACCAGTGCCAGCAGCAGCCCATGGGGAGTCCCAGGCTGACACCATGCACCACAGTCGTGATCAAAGGGAGGCAGCAGGGAAGTAGGGACTCATTGCACCTTGGCCGCTGTCCATCCAGAGAGGGCTTTTGTTACATTTCCAATTTTATCCCTTTTCCTGGTTTCCCACCCAAAAAAAACCCTTATAATACGCCTCCCCCTTCTACTATGAGGGTATTACCACACCCAGCCAAGCATCCAGGTCTACCTGCTTCCCTGTTCTGGTTTCCCCTACACTGGGGCATCAAGCCTTGACAAGACCAAGGGCTTCTCCTCCCATTTGTGCCCAAGAAGGCCATCCTCTTCTACATATGCAGCTGTAGCCATGAGTCTATCCATGTGTACTCTTTCGATGGTTGTTTCGGCCCTGGGAGGTCTGGGTGTTTCTTAGTGTTGTTCTTATGGGGCTGTAAACCCCTTCAGCTCCCTCAATCCTTTCTCTTACTCCTCCATTGGGGACCCTGCTCTCAGCTGAATGGTTGGCCTCAAGCATCTGCCTCTGTATTTGTCATGCTCTTTACCCCAGTCTTTTGAGCAGATCACCACAGAGCAAAGAAGATGTATTGTTTTGGAGTGATGATGTGTAGACAAATAGATGATTTCTTAATTCCTAATGATGATTCTATGAGAATTCCTAAAATTAGATTAGTAATTTTAAGCTTTTATATTAGGACTGCTATTATGTTCTTTCTGGTAATCAAAATTGCATTGAGAACCCTGCCATTCTTAAAATGTCGTGAGTGGATTGCTTCTGCAATACCAAGCAGGCATCTACAAATTAGAGCCCATCCTAAGAGGGTATAAACCAATTAACCAAGGTTCATAAAAAGAGAACTAATGATTTACTATAGGTGAAAGGACTGAACATAAATAATTGACTGGATTTGCCTATTGGTAATTTCACTTATTCTTTTCTCATAAAAATTACAGCTTTTACTCTCCATGAACGTGCAGAGCCAGTGACAGATGGTGACGGTTTATCCTGATGATTACTCTTCACGGATATGCATGTAAACATTCTCTGTCGTAAACTGATTATCCAACTTATGATTTGAATTCCTGTGCAAACTTGTGGTGAACTTTTCACCCTGTGATGCTGTGTTCAGAAAGATATACAAATGCTGAGGACAAAGAGAGAGAAAGCTTTTTAGACAGAACTGAACTGAAGAGAACAAAACTGAAGAAGAACTTAGAAGTAAAAGCATAGCGTTGAGAGTAAGGCATTGAGAGTAAGGAAATTGTTCTGTGATAAGAGCAAGAGGAAAGGAGATAAGAAGAGAGCAAGGAGAACCTTTAAAGCTAAACTTTATGGAGGCAAAATTTTGTAGAAATTTTAGGAAAACAGAAGAATTTAGAAATAAAGGTTAAAATCACTGCTCTTCAGCCTTCAGCCTGGCTCACTGGCTAGCCTGTGCTCTTCAGTCAGGTTCACTGTCTAGCCTCTGCTCTGCAGTCAGGCTCACTGGCTAGCCTCTGCTTTTCAGTCAGGCTCACTGGCTAGCCTCTGTTCTTCAGTCAGGCTCACTGCCTAGCCTCTGCTCTTCAGTCAGACTCACTGCCTAGCCTGTCCTCTTCAGCCTGGCTCACTGGCCTATGGGGCCCTAGCACATCGCTTAACCATCTGCTCGTGACTGCCTGACCACACTGACAACCTGGCTGCACTGACTTCTTAAAGTCATTTTCTAGAAACAGCACAAGAAACCAAAGAGAAACACCACAGGGACCTTTTACAATGGGCTTTTTTCAACCTTAAGTACTTTCGTTATTTCTTCAAAAAAGTGAAATATAATTTCTGTAATTCATATGGCCAAGAGAGCTGTGCAGTAGTCATTGCTTTATGGAAATTGGTGCTAAATCAAAAGATTCCTTTATTCTATTACGACGTTATCTGTATGTTGTAAGATGTATCTTTGGAAAACACAACACCAAATTCCTAAAATCTAGATGTTTTAAGACGTCAGCTCATGGACAAACATAAGTGCTTACCTATCTAGACTTCCCTTTTTTGCTATTCTGCAGGTACTATCAATTTTCCACATTACTTCCATGATTTTCAAGAATGATTAAGAGAAAAATAAGTTGGACATAATGGCCAGAAAGGGGATTCTGTCAAGTAGTCTTGTGTGAGACAAGATACCAAGCTATGACTGGTAAGCCTAAAACCACCTGTTCCCAAAACTGACAGAACTTACAGAAAATACATACTTTCTTATCATTCCTCTGCCCCGATGGTCAGAGATTTATTGAGCACCTACTACGATCCTAGCACTGTGCATCTAAGGGTGTAATGGTGAATCAAAAACTTAATAAAAAGCTTAATTAAGGAATAAAGAAAAATGAACCATAATTTTGAAACTCAGAATTCAATATAAGCAATACCACCATTTCTTTTTTTTTTCATTAACTTGAGTATATCTTATATACATTTCGAGTGTTATTCCCTTTCCCGGTTTCCGGGCAAACATCCCCCTCCCCCCTCCCCTTCTTCATGGGTGTTCCCCTCCCCATCCTCCCCCCCTTGCTGCCCTCCCCTCAACAATCCTGTTCACTGGGGGTTCAGTCTTAGCAGGACCAAGGGCTTCCCCTTCCACTGCTGCTCTTACTAGGGTATTCATTACTACCTATGAGGTCAGAGTCCAGGGTCAGTCCATGTATAGACTTTCGGTATTGGCTTAGTCCCTAGAAGCTCTGGTTGCTTGGCATTGTTGTACATATGGGGTCTCGAGTCCCTTCAAGCTCTTCCAGTTCTTTCCCTGATTCCTTCAATGGGGGTCCTATTCTCAGTCCAGTGGTTTGCTGCTGGCATTCGCCTCTGTATTTGCTGTATTCTGGCTGTGTCTCTCAGGAGCGATCTACATCCGGCTCCTGTCGACCTGCACTTCTTTGCTTCATCCATCTTGTGTAATTGGATGGCTGTATATGTATGGGCCACATGTGGGGCAGGCTCTGAATGGCTGTTCCTTCTGTGTCTGTTTTAATCTTTGCCTCTCTATTCCCTGCCAAGGGTATTCTTGTTCCCCTTTTAAAGAAGGAGTGAAGCATTCACATTTTGATCATCCGTCTTGAGTTTCATTTGTTCTAGGCATGTAGGGTAATTCAAGCATTTGGCCTAATAGCCACTTATCAATGAGTGCATACCATGTGTGTTTTTCTGTGATTGGGTTACCTCACTCAGGATGATATTTTCCAGTTCCCTCCATTTGTCTACGAGTTTCATAGAGTCATTGTTTTTGATAGCTGAGTAATATTCCATTGTGTAGATGTACCACATTTTCTGTATCCATTCCTCTGTTGAAGGGCATCTGGGTTCTTTCCAGCTTCTGGCTATTATAAATAAGGCTGCGATGAACATAGTGGAGCGCGTGTCTTTTTTGTATGTTGGGGCATCTTGTGGGTATTGCCCAAGAGAGGTATAGGTACAGTTCAGGCAGTTCAATGTCCAATTTTCTGAGGAACCTCCAGACTGATTTCCAGAATGGTTGTACCAGTCTGCAATCCCACCAACAATGGAGGAGTGTTCCTCTTTCTCCACATCCTCGCCAGCATCTGCTGTCACCTGAGTTTTTGATCTTAGCCATTCTCACTGGTGTGAGGTGAAATCTCAGGGTTGTTTTGATTTGCATTTCCCTTATGACTAAAGATGTTGAACATTTCTTTAGGTGTTTCTCAGCCATTTGGCATTCCTCAGCTGTGAAGTCTTTGTTTAGCTCTGAACCTGCTGCAGGCTTCTGAGATGTCTCCATCTCGGCCCTCTGCTGGCAGTCCCTGTCATTGTATGTTGTCCCCAGCATTAGCCAGAGCAATCAGATGACAAGAGGATGTCAAAGGGATACAGATTGGAAAGGAAGAAATCAAAATATCACTATTGCAGAGGATAGGATAGTATACATGAGACACTCCAAAAGTTACAACAGAGAACTCCTAACCCTGATAAACGACTTCAGCAAAGTGGCTGGGTATAAAATTAACTCAAACAAATCAGTAGACTTCCTCTACCCAAAAGATAGACAAACTGAGAAAGAAATTTGGGAAATGACATCTTTCATAATACTCTCAAATTATATAAAAATACCTCAGTGTGACTTTTATGAAGCAAGTGAAAGATCTGTGTGACAAGAACTTCCAGTGTCTGAAGAAAGGAATTGAAGGTCTCAGAAGATGGAAAGATCTCCCATGCTCATGGCTTGACAGGATGAAGATAGTAAAAATGGCCATTTTTTCAAAAGTGACCAACAGATTGAAAGCAACCCCCATCAAAATACCAAATCAATTGTTCATAGGGTTAGAAGAAATAATTTGCAAATTCATTTGGAATAACAAGTAACTCAGGATAGCTAAAACTATCGTCAACATTAAAAGGACTTACCTGGGAATCACCATCTCTGAACTCAAGCAGTTTACAGGGCATTAGTGATAAAAACTGTATGGTGTTGGTACAGAGACAGGAAGATAGAACAGTGGAATAGAATTGCAGACCCAGAAATGAACCCACACACTATGGTCACTTGGTTTTCGACAAAGGAGACAAAAGCATCCAGTAGAAAAAACATAGCATTTTCAGCAAATGGTGCTGGTTCAACAGGAGGTCAGCATATGGAAGAGTCCAAATCATCCCCTTCTTATTGCCCTGGACAAAGCTTAAGTCCAAGTGGATCAAGGACCTCTACATCAAACCAGATACACTCAAACTAATAGAAGCAAAAGTGGGGACGAATCTTGAACACAAGGACACTGGAAAAAATTTCCTGAGCAAAACATGAATGGCTTATGCTCTACGATCAAGAGTAGACAAATGGGACCTCATAAAAGTACAAAGCTTCTGTAAGGTAAAGGACTCTGTGGTTAGGACAAAAAACAAACCAACAGATTGTGAAAAGACATTTACCAATCCTACAACTGATCGAGGGTTAATATCCAAAACATAGAAAGAACTCATGAAGTTGAACTCTAGGGAGACTAATAACCCTATTAAAAATTGCGGTTCATAGCTAAACAAAGACTTCACAGCTCTGGAATGCCGAATGGCTGAGACACACCTAAAGAAATGTTCAACATCTTTAGTTATAAGGGAAATGGAAATCAAAAAGCCCCGATATTCCACCTCACACCAGTCTGAATGACTAAGATAAAACACTCATGTGACAGTAGATGCTTGCAGGGATGTGAGAAAGAGGAAGACTCCTCCATTGTTGGTGAGATTGCAGACTGGTACAACCATTCTGGATATCAGTCTGGAGGATCCTCAGAAAATTAGACATTGCACTAGCTGAGGACCCAGCTATACCTCTCTTGCACATATACCCAAAGGATGCTCCAACATACAACAATGCACACCCTCCACTATGTTCATAGCAGCCTTATTAATAATAGTCATAAAATGAAAAGATCCCAGATGCCCTTCAACAGAGGAATGGAAACAGAAAGTGTGGTACATCTACACAATGGAGTACTACAGAGATATCAAAAACAATGACTTCATGAAATTCATAGGCAAATAGAATGAACTAAAACATATCATCCTGAGTGAGTTAACCCAATCACAGAAACACTCACATGGTATGCACTCATTGATAAGTGGATATTAGCCCAAATGCTCGAATTCCCCAATATTCACAGACCAAATGAAATTCAGGAAGGATGGCCAAAATGCTAATGCTTCACTCCTTCCTTTAAAGGAGAAGAAGAATCCCTATTGAAGGGATAGAGAGGCAAAGTTTAGAACAGAGCCTGGAGGAATGGCCATTCAGAGTCTCCCCCACCAGTGGCCTATACACATACAGCCTTCAAAATTGATAAGGTGGATGAGGCTAAGAGGTGCGTTGCTGACAGGAACTGGATATAGATGTCTCCTGAGAGGCACAGCCAGATCATGTCAAATACAGTGGCGAATGCTAGCAGCAAACCTTTAAACTGGGAACTGGACCTAAGTTGGAGGAATTACAGAAAGATTGAAAGAGCTGAAGGGACTTGCAACCCCATAAGGACAACCAAGCCTGTCAAGCAGAGTTCCCAGAGACTAAACCACTACCCAATCACTATACAGGGACTGTGCCATGGCTCCATCTGCATGTGTTTCAGAGGATGGTCTTCTTGGGCACAAATGGAATGAGCAGCCCTTGGTCCTGCCTAGGCTGGGAAAGTGGATGGCTGGTGAAGGGAATACCTTATAGAAGAGGGGGAGGAGGATGGTATTCGGACTTATTTCTGGAAAACAAGGAAGGAATAACATTTGAATTCGAAATGAAAAATATCCAATTAAAATTCAACAACAACAAAATGGTGTTTAGAGCTTCAAATAAAAAAAGCAACAATCAGGAAACAGAGAATTGTATGCCTCTAGTTTTCTTCAAATATGCTTGGGGCCCAGGTAGTTTCTGGGCCCAGGCTGAACCAAGTTGGTTCCTGCTGCTGACTGCTCCTCTATTCCTGTTTCCAGAGGCATCATGCAGATTAATATTGGGCCAGAGATGTGGGAAGAGCTGGGTAGAAGTGGCTTTCTGTCCTGTGGTCTCAGGATTATCTGCATTCCTGGGTGTTCAGCATTTTCTGCCCCGGGATTTGGGCGCAGGATTCCCGATGGCTTTAAACTCCCTTATACCATGTTTATATGTCCTGTGAGATATTACAGAAAAACTAATGTTTATCCCATTAATTTGGTCAACACTCTCATCCACAGAGTATAATTTAGAGGTAACTATATATTTGACAGCAAGCATACACAGTGGGTAATGTATGCATGATGAACTTGAAATTCACAGAGTTGGAAACACAGTGAACAGTGAATGTGTAACTGCCTTTGAATCTCAGTCTGACTGGGAAGTAATTTTGATGCCCAGTCCCCATGAGAATGCAGAGATCCATCCCTCCCTGATAGCTGTGGGACTTCAGATGTTGACATTAGTGATCAATAAAGAAGGTTCTTAAGAGTGAACAGTTTGAGATTACTCCTTTATTGAACAGAATACATCCAATTTACTTGATAGTAACCAGATGCAGGTAGTCAATATATACAGTCTATATCCTTATCAAAATAGAAAAGCAAATGAACAAAACAACAACAACACATAAATAACAAAACTTCAAATGAATAGAAGGAAAACCAAATAACCAAAGTAATCAAAACTCAAGCATACTTTAAATAGAGGAATTTCGCTAAGCATTCTTTTGCTCTTCGTTTTGCAGAATTGGCTTATAGCCTGTGGCTTGCCTTGGAGACATAGTAGACAAGCAGTTATTGATGGTAATAATATTTTCAATAGAAGTGGAAGTAGGTCTGTTTTGTTGGAGTGGGGGTATTAAGGAAAAAGCCTACCAATACTGAGTATAAATGATATTACAGACTTTGTTTCATAGTCTATCCGATGTTGTGAACTGATCTCCATGAAACTCTTCTGGATGACCCATCAGGACAAGTACAAATTTACACGTGCACAGTCTTTCTGGATGACCAGCAGCTCTTGATTGATGTGCATCAACACTTCTCTGACTTCCTCCAAAAGTATACACTTGCTGGAAAGAGCTGAGGTGAAAGTAAGGCCTATTCAATCCAAAGAAGTTAAACTAAAGGAGGAAAATGCAGTCCACAATTGCTATGGACATTACAGATGAGATACAATAGTGGTGTATTTGCTGTGCACACTTAGTTCTCCTCCTGTAGCTCTTCTCTCCAAGGGAGATCTTGTCCTGGTCTGTGTCATGTTCGAATTTCTGCTGGAGAATTTCAGACCTAGCAGAGCAAGGGAATAAAGGTTTAGTGAGTGGTTGTCAATTCAGCTCTCCCTCTTACATCAGCTCTGTTCAGTTGGACAATCCAGCATGACCTGTCAGCTGAGGTCAGTCCCTGCATCCCCAAGTGTCATAGAGTACCTGGGCTTGGATTTATATCTCAGCTTTTCAAACTGCTAGAATTTGAACAGTGGAATATGCACTGTACTGGGATTAAGAGGAAAATGAGCATATTTTGTCACTGGTCCAGGTTTATTATATTGAATAATAACATTGTAGCTGGGTCTGAATCTGAGTTCAAGAATGGTATGAGCAACCTAGAATACCATGTGGATTCCTTCTGGAGAACATGTCCAGAAATGTGGTGAAAGTTCTGATTATGTTAGCACTGAAGGAACCTGCGTAGGTTCAATTTGTAACCACTGAATCTGCAAATACACAGAGAAGCCATCTCACTTCAAATCCATGCTCACTGCATAGATCCTGTAATCACTGAGAATGTGCACCATGCAAATCCTCACAGCGTACACAAGGAACAGTAAAGTTTATGGTGATGGAGAAACATAACAGCACCCCTGTAAGACTGTGGTTATTGTAATGCAATTTGTGAGACGACAGAAGAGAAA
Source organism: Rattus norvegicus (assembly GCF_021556685.1). Lineage (NCBI taxonomy): Eukaryota > Metazoa > Chordata > Mammalia > Rodentia > Muridae > Rattus > Rattus norvegicus. The sequence continues at coordinate 18,303,891 of NC_141542.1, forward strand.
ATGTCCTCAGATCTTATCAGAGAGTTAACAGGAAGAAAGAAGTACAAAATACAAAGAAATCCTGAGGATTATACATATCCTGTCATGGACAAAATTTACATAAACTGTACCAGAACAATACTCTGGGTAGTTCTTTAGGTGACTGAAGGTGAAAACCTTGTCAGTGGTCAGCCATCCTAAAAGGATAGTTATATAGGGACAGGAAATCCAATTGGCTTCTGCCAGTCTGTGTTCCTGCCTGATATCAAAAATATCAGAATGCTTCTACAATGTTCCTCGCAAGCCACTTTCCTGGTTGATCGGTTCTTTCTGCTTGAGAATGTCCTGCATTCTTACCTCTAATCCTTCCTTATCCTGGTCATCAGATGAGTGTACTGTCAATGGAAGCATGCATGCAAGTGTGCACACACAAACACACACACAGACACACAGACACACTAATACAAACTGGCAAACACACAAGCCATTTGTGTTTACACAATATAAACATAGTACATTGCAGTGTTTACTTTCCCTTTTAATGCTTAATATAATGATTCCCCAGGATACTCTGCAGGCCTAAAATCAAATGTTGAGTGGGTTATGAACATAGTGGTCATAGCCTATAGACAGCTCAGTCAGTGATGTGCTGTCCTCCCATAAACCGACATAGAATCAGGGTTCTTTCCCTATTACCTATCTGGCTTAGCAAGTTCCCAAGGCTGTGTAGAGCAGTCTTCTTTCCCAGCACATGATCATATGTTGGTGGTGGACTAGACTCCTGTTCTTGTTCACTGTTTCAGACTTTCCCCATAGAGTGCAGCTTCTTCTAATAGGAGCTCTCTTTAGCATACCCTGAGTGACTTCATGCCCAAAGCTATGCCCCCAGAATCATAGGAAATCTCCATAACCAGGATCCAAATGAACAATGTTTCTACCTATTATGTGATTGTGTCACACATATTTGGAGTAAATAAATAAATGCTTACATGGATTATCTCACACTGAGTCATAATCCATTGAAAGGCTCCAACCTCTCATACAGTTTCCCTCCTTGGACCACTACAACCCAGATGGGCTCTAGTTGCACACCTATTCTTTTCTCTGGGATCTCCGGGTCAACTAACACTTCTGTTCCACTTAAAGAACATGGCTTCTCACAGGCCTTTCTGATCGTCCACTAACAGACCCGTCTGAATTTCATCATTTCTCCTTACTCCATTAAGGCTGAAATTAACTGAGAGAAAATGATGTTGATTGACAGCACTTGCAGAATGCTACACAGATAACATAGGGGAGCGCTTTAGATTATCTGTGCACCTAAAGGGGCTCCTGAAACTGCCCTGTTCTTGCACCACAGCATAGCTATGGGGCTTTTGCTGGATGACGATACAACTCCAAGCAACTCAAATTCTCAATGAATAAAATCCAAGCCAAACTCCCAGCGGAAACTGTAGTGTGCCAAGGTAGCTGGAAAGAAATGGTTGCAGGCTATGTGGAAAGCAACCTTGGAGAAGACACAGGGAGTGACACAACCTTCCAGTGGGCTTTCACCATTCACAAAGAACAGAGAAGGATCATAAATCAATGGATTTTATAAAGTAGCCCCCCTTACCTCCATGTACTCCATTCCTTTGATGTGCTCCAAAGGATTTCGATGCAGACCAGTCATTTTTCCCTAATCACTTGAAAATCTAACTTTACACGTGTTTTGGGTTCTTTTGCTGTACAGAGCTAGGTGGAGATTCCAAGTGATTGGGGTGCTATATTTGATATTCATGGAGGCAAAGTGAACTCTTACATACTTTTTCTCATGAAACAGGGCAATAGAGACTCACCTGTGCAATTATGCACAGGGAAACACACACACACACACACACATACATACACACACACATACACACACACACACACACACACACACACACACACACACACACACACACAAAAAGAACCCATACTAGAAACACTTGGAAAATCATCCAGAATTGAACCCACAACATGGGCATAAACATGCTGAGCCACAGCTGGTACACACAAACACACACACACACACACACACATACACACACTCACACACACAGAGTCACATATAAACACCCTAACACACACTCACAGACACACTCACACACACTCACACACACATACACACATATACACACTCACACACACATACACAAACACACACATACTCTATCACACACCCATACAGACACACACACAAACAAGCACAGACACACACACACAAACACACACACACACACACACACACACACACACACACACACCCCAAAAATCGCAAGTCGGCAGAAAACAATGAAGATCCCATCATACTGGAGGAACAACATAATATAGACTATTCAAAGCAGGTATTTTAAGAGAGAATCACTACTCAGCCATTTTTCCTGAGAGGAACAAAAAGGCCTAGATAGCACTCTTCTTGATGAGAATGGGGGTAGATAACTCTGTTCTTGAAGTCTCAAATCTCTCATGCCAATTGTCAGGTTTTGAGAACACCTTTCCACATCCCTGCTTTTCAAAGCATCTACAGAGTATAAGGTCAAGATATGAACTCTCCAGCAACACTCGAACAAAACAGGACTGACATGCTGCTACTCATTCTCTGTCAGGTACCATGATTTAGGAAGCATGAAGAGATGGTCTTGATATACAGGGAAAATGGTGGAGAAAGAACAAATCCACCAAAAGATGACAATGACAACCATTTCTTTGGCATTTCCACCAGGCTCTCCTCCTTCTAAACTATTTAGTTCCTGGAATCTCACAAGACCCCTGCAAAGAAAATGGGCTCTGGGCTTTTGCTTCATCCCTCAAAGCCCTGCTCTAGTCTAAAGAGGGGCTCCCACATACCACCCTCCACACATATGGCATGTAGTGCTGTGATGTGTGATCAACCTATCTCCCTTAATAAACTGCAGATTCTCGAAGAGCAGGAGCATTTGCTTTCCAAACACGCAGTTTCTTGAAAGGGGCTATCTCCACAGAAAGCCTTGTAAACCATCACATAAATGAACACTTGGATGAGACCTAGGTCAAGACATAGATCCCTCAATAGACAGCTACATTGGTTGTCTATGTTTATGGTAAGACATGAGGACAGCCTGACCCTGAGTCCTAACCCTACCTGCTGTTGCTTGGCACTGGGGTCACAGATGTTCATTCCGGCCTCTTCACAGAGCCTCTTTGCCTCCACAGAGGATGCTGGCAGTTCAGTCTGCTCCACCAGCAGTTTTCTCGTCTCATTCAGCAAAATCTGTATATTGTTCTTCAATTGAGCTTGTTCACGCAGGAGCTGGGAGTGCCTCATGCTGAAACACAAACAAAAAATGGTAAATCCCTGCCAGCTTCTATTTGCCTGTCACTCTTGCAAGTACAATCATCCCTTTAAGGGTCCTCATCCCCAGAAGTCCCCAGAATGGAGCCACACTATACAAGTTAGCACCAATTAGAGGAGGTCAAATCCAGAGGACACATTCCCTGTGAATGAAAGTACTTCTGAAAATCCTGACACTAAGACGGTTTATATAAATCAAGGTAGAAGAAATGGTCCATAAGGGAGCTCATATGTCCATAGTATCCTGAAACCATCTGCAAGTAGAGGTCAAATCCCCTCTGAGGGACGATAGAAGACCCAATAGCTATACAGTCTTTCCATGTGTTTCTCATGGATCACAGATCTTTAAATCTCCTGTCAGAGTCCTAGAGATTCAGAGTTGATTGATATTCCCATCATGGTGCAAACCTTTTCTATCTAGAGGATCCTTAATGGGGAAAATAACAATTGGAGGGTCTTCTACACCCTTCACATGTAGGACAACTGAGTCCAAGAGCTACAAATCTAAGACCCTTGCCAGGAGGCAGGCTTCTTGTTAAGAGTCAGACACCATGGAACCAGAGCCCTGACTTTTGTTCAAAGTCATACAGGACAGAAGCATTCCCTGCCTAGTGCTGGGTTCTCATCTCTGTCAGCGACTCACCGGTAGGAACTGTTCACTTGTATGAGCTCCTTGTACCTCTCCATGGCATCACTTATTGAGTTGGTCATCATTTGCATAGCCATCATTCTCATCTCATGTTCGGATTGAAGTACTGGCAATTCGACATCCAGCCTGGATTAGGTCATGGCCAAAGGAACAAATAATGTTTTGAACTCACGATTTCAGAATTAGGAGAAATGTAAATAAAAAATATATAATAAAAAAGTTCAAATTCAAGGAATGGTGGAAGGGAAGAAATTGGCAAAGTCAAAAACCAGACCAAAACCCAACAGTGAGAAATAAAGGTTAAAATCACTGCTCTTCAGTCAGGCTCACTGGCTAGCCTCTGCTCTTCAGCCTTCAGTCAGGCTCACTGGCTAGCCTCTGCTCTTCAGTCAGGCTCACTGGCTAGCCTCTGCTCTTCAGTCAGGCTCACTGGCTAGCCTCTGCTCTTCAGTCAGGCTCACTGGCTAACCTCTGCTCTTCAGTCAGGCTCACTGGCTAGCCTGTCCTCTTCAGCTGGGCTCACTGGCCTATGGGGCCCTAGCACATTGCTTAACCATCTGCTCATGACTGCCTGACCACACTGATCACCTGACCGCCCTGACTTCTTAAAGTCATTCTCTAGAAAGAGCACAAGAAACCAAAGAGAAACACCACAGGGACCTTTTACAATGGGCTTTTTTCAACCTTAAGTACTTTCGTTATTTCTTTAGAAAAGTGAAATATAATTTCTGTAATTCATATGGCCAAGAGAGCTGTGCAGTAGTCATTGCTTTATGGAATTTGGTGCTAAATCAAAAGATTCCTTTATTCCATTACAATGTTATCTGTATGTTGTAAGATGTATCTTTGGAAAACACAACACCAAATTCCTAAAATCTAGATGTTTTAAGACATCAGCTCATGGAGAAACATAACTGCTTACCTCTCTAGAGTTGCCTTTTTTGCTATACTGCAGGTACTATCAATTTTCCACATTACTTCCATGATATTCAAGAATGATTAGGAGAAAAATAAGGTGAACATAATGGTCAGAAAGGGGGTTCTGTCAAGTTGTCTTGTGTGGGACAAGATACCAGACTATGACTGGTAAGCCTAAAACCATCTGTTCCCGAAACTGACAGAACTTACAGAAAATACATACTTTCTTATCATTCCTCTGCCCCGATGGTCAGAGATTTATTGAGCACCTACTACTGAAAAAGCGTACCCCAAAACGGGGAACTGCGTCTCTCGCTCCGATCGCGGGGTGGGGCGCCCCCAGGAATCACGAGAAGCCATTCTTGATGTAACAGCAAGAGGTAGCTTTATTAACGAGATCCCAGGTCTAAGCGGGATCCCGGGTCGACACGTATCTCACAGAGGAGACAGAGGAATCGACCCCGAGCCTCCAAACTCAGGGGTTTATATAGGGGAGGTTAGGGGCATTCGCGAGGTTACACATGATTGGTCAATTCAAATGGTGCACAGTTACTTTCGGCTCAAAATTACATCAGCAAGGAGTATGTGTTATCCAGCAGCTCAGCAGGCAGGTAGGGTGGCTCATCTCACTCAGGGAGGTGAAGGAAGGGGAGGGGGTGGCTATGGATGGTCAGTGTCCTTGGGGCTGATAGCTGGTTTGGCAAGTCCTATCTCTGGCTCTCTCTCAGGCACATCCGGCCCTGCACATCCGGACTCTGACAATGAGCAACCTTTATGAAACTCTAGTTCTGCACATTCGGGCTCTGACAATGAGTAACCTTTATGAAACTCTAGTTCTACATTCCCCACTTCTTTTTTTGTTAATAGTTCTAATCCTAGAACTTCATGGAGAACTCAGCTTCATCTCGCATAACAGCTTGGTATTATGAGGATTCTAACCTGGACACTATCCAAGCCTATCCACCAAGGTCATGACTAGCTTTTAGAACTTCTAAGCTTATACAGACTGTGATCCCTGAGGCACAGTCCCAAGAAGTGTTAAGAGTACTAACATAGGCAATGCTACATCATTTGTAATGGAAATCAAGCCTATCCCACACCTATCTTGATAGAACCCAGGACAAACATGACTGAATTTCCCTCTAGGTCCCAGCTCTCAGCCCCAACAGCTAGTACACGGCTGGTGAGGGCTGAGAATTGACAGCTCTCAGGGTGATCAGCAGCACCAGGTACGGTCCTTTCCAGCGAGGCTCGAGTGTCTGGGCTCAGTGTAGCTGCAACCTAGAACTGATGGGATGTCTCAGGGGTCTCCGGGGCATAGGCTGCTGTCAGCTGTGAGCAGATTTCTTTCTGTATCACCTGTAGGTCTTTTAGCCAGGCACACAAATCATTATTACTATGGCACTATGACATGTTGGTTCAGTAATATCATCTAATACAGTCGGGGGGGGGGGCTGAGGCCCCATATCAAAGGGGGTAAGGCTGAATCTGGAAAGGGTATTTCTTGCTCTGAAGAGAGCAAGAGGGAAGGAGTGTCACCCAGTCTGCGCCAGTCTCCATGGTTAATTTAATTTGGTCAGGGTCTCTTTTAAAATTTTATTTATTTACTCTACCTCTCCTGAACTTTGAGGTCTGTAGATACAATATAATTTCCAATTGACCTCTAAATACTTGTCCACACCCTGGCTTACCTTGGCAACGAAAGTAGGGCCTTTGTCAGACCAGATTACCTTGGGCATTCCAAATCCGGGGAAGATTTCTTCCAGTATCTTCTTGATGATTGCAGAGGCCGCCTCTCATTTGGTGAGGAAAGCTTCTATCTATTCCTGAAAAAGTATCTACAAGCACTAGGAGATACTTGTGATTATATTTTTCTGGTTTTATCTCAGTGAAGTTCACTTCGACTTTTCACTAAACTCTCTAGGTCTCTTTGCCCTGTTTGCTTGCTAAGCATTCACTTATTGACATACCTTATACTTTCTACTGTCTCTCTGGCTAAAATCTTAAAGTCTATTACATACACTTAACTACTTGGATAAACTTTTTATCTCCTAAATGAGTCCATTTCTGTATTTGGCAAAGTGAGTCTTTTCTTTGTTCTCTGGGGAGTATAGCTTTCCCCTCAAGTGTGCCATTGTCCTATATCTTTTAAGCAATTTGGGCCTTTTCTAAGTGAGGCCATCCCTTAGTCCGATCCTAGTTCTCAGTGGCTGTCTCTTGCAGGCCTGCAACCAGGATAGGCTCCTGCATAGCCATTTCCCGAGCCACTTTATCTGCTTTGTTACTGCCCAATGCCACTGAATCTCTTCCCTCCTGATATCCTGAGCAATGAATAGTACTCACAGTTGTTGGCTTCACCAGGGCATCCAAGAGATGGTAAAGGCATCTGCGGCACTGATGTACTGGAGGGTTGAGGTTCAGCCATCCCAGATGACCTCGTGTTGTCCACCACGGCAGCACCCACTTATCTCTGACCTTCATGTTCCCGTCTGTAGACAAGGTAGCCTCGGCCTTCAGCAGGGGTCAATCAACCAGTCGCAGAGGTCTTTCCTCCACCCATGGGCTTCTGCCAGTGCTTGACACTTGTGCTGTGGTGGCTCCAGGTCCAGATTGGGCAGCAAGGTGACCAGATTGTCCCCAACCGGTGGAGAATCTAGTCCATGGCAGCTGACCAGTGGTCCCATCTTTTGGGACGTTCTATTCAAAGGCAAAACATCAGCCACTCTATCACAGTTTAAGTCCTGGATTGGGTGATAATTGTTAGTGCCCGGCTGGCAGGAATGATGTGTTCAGGCAGAACAGGACTAAGTCACACATCTCCCAGCATCAGGTACTGGTGCACTGAGACAGGTCTTAAGCTCCACATACACAGTCTGTAGATATGCATACACATGGCCTCACCCAGCCATTTCAGCCCACGCAAGCCATTTTGGAGAGCAATTTTCTCATGAGCAAGGGATAGGGGCAGTCAGGGATGACCATGAATTAGTGGGTGGGTTACCCGGCCCACGCCAAGGTCCACTGTTCTTCGGGCAGTCCATAAGTATTGTTCGTTGCCAGTAGCCCCTTGCACTCAAGGTCTTTGGATATTGGCCCACTGGGGGGCATAGGAGCACAGAGCATTGGGTCCCTGTATCCACACTTCCCTTCTATCTATGTACATAGCCAGCACTCTAGGACCAAGAGGCTCTCCAGTGGCCCCTCTTGTTCTTCTTGGGCAGTCCCTGACCCAGTGTCCTTTTTTCTTTGCATTAGGCACACTGATCTTTAGCCAGGAATTCTCTTCTGTTGCCAGGTACTATCTTCCTAGGTTCCCTAACTACTGTGGCCAGTATATGTTCCTCTTTCATCTTTTATCTCTCTTTAGCTCTCTAATTTCCTCTTCTTTTTTGTCTCTTTTCTTCCCTAGCTTCCTGCTCTTTTTACCTCTTTCATTCTTTCTTTCTTTCTTTTCAGTCTCTCTGCATCTTCTTCTACAGCTATTAGGTGCTGTCCACTTTTCTGCACAGACCCTGAACCACGCATCAACTTATTTTCTCTGCAACTTACAATAACTCTCTCAGTGACTTAGCTTAACCCTTCAAATTTCTGTAACTTTCTCTTCATATCCTTTCCTTATCTTAGCCAGATTGGTGGGGCATTTTCCGGCCCCTCAGAGACCCACCCTTGGAGCCTGGCGGCAGACCTGGCACTCCCTACCTTCAGGCGTCTGAAGAGAGCAGGCAGAAGTGAGGGCCTTCTATCCGTGTTGGAACCTTTTTTCTGGCCTCCAGTAGGATTCTGTCTTTCCTCAGTGGTAAAGAAAACCTGTAACAGTTACTATCAAGCATCTCAAATGGGATGGTGAGAAAACAAGAGAATCTTGTGAAGAGGGCAAACAGCATTTATCTCTCTTCAGTGTCAGCTCCGTGGCTTTGCCTCTCAAGAGAACCAGCCTCCAAATGACACTAGGCTTTTAGTAACAACTAATAACAAAAGGATGGAGAAATGGTTAGAACCTGGTTGCTAGATGCCAGGTGGCTGACAAAAGAATCATAACCAGTTCACCTGGGGCTATCAGGACCTCAGTAGTAGCCCTTTACCAAACTATCTCACTGGGTTTAAAGGCCCTTGGAAAAGAAAACATTAATCCTGACCTTGGCCACCGCCAAAGCCTGACTTCTAAATCTTGACTGGCAAAACAAAACAAAGTTCTTTACAGCTTGTTGAATATTCTTTGAAACTATTTTAGGGGCTCTTTTTTTGTCCCCCAACCTGGGGCATTTTAACCATAGGGGCAGGAACTGGCTGCTGTGGGGATAGGACCAAAGGCACTCTTCATGTTAATGATGACCAGCGAGAAAATTAATTTAGTGCTGGAGACTGACTCCTCCCTTGGAATAAGGCCTGCAGATAAGGCAGGCTTCCCTAAAGAACTTCTCTTAATGAGCGCTCTCCTTCTGTGAGCAAATGTCAGAAATTCCTTTCTTGTTTTTGTTTACCTTATAGCCCCACCTAGCTCTCAGCCTTTTTACATCATTCTTCCTGTAGCATTTCTAACACAGCCTGTCCCTTTTTTTTTTTTTATTGCCTGTTGACAGCATTTCTGATCTTTTAGACAGCTATGCACTAAGTGTCAAACCGGCTGAAACTCCGCCTTTAAGATTCCTTACTCCCAGGCAAAATTTAAATCTTCCCCAACTCATCACCGCTGGCTGCAAGCACAAGCACAGATAAAACACTATTTTACAATACCACAGAAAGCAATCCAGACAAACAAGACCAAGACAAAGCATCCTATAACCAATTTCCACAGATGCCTGGTACCTTCAGTACCTGGCCCAAACTGCAGCTTAACCTTAGCTGCTTCTGGGATACCAAACACAGGAATAGAATACAGACAACAGACACTAACACATCTAAGCACATTTGTCCGTGCCTATACTCAAATAGGCAGCCGAACGCGACCTCCGAAGTCATGTCACAGTCAGATCTTTTTGACTGTCCGTTGCTGGGTCCTCCCGACAAAATTCGGCTCGTGGAACGTCTCTCACGAGTCCCAGATCCAGGACCCAACAAAGGCTGCCTCTCGGAACGTCTCTCACGCGTCCCAGAGCCTGCGCGATTGGGGCGTCCCCCGGTGCGCTTTCTAAAAAGGAAAAAAAGAAAGAAAAAGACTATTCGGAGTAGGAAACCCTTCTACTCACAGGCGCCTGTCTGGAGCGGGAAACCCTTCCGCTCAAGTACACTCAAATACGGGGCAGGGAACCCATCTGCCCAAGTGTACTGTCTGTCCCGGGCAGGAAACCCTTCCGCCCGAGTGCACTCAAATACGGGGCAGGAAACCCATCTGCCCAGATGTACTCGAAAACGGGGTGCACTCAAATTCCGGATGGGAAGCCCTTCCACCCGAGCATACCCAACTTAAACCATAGACCATGGCACAATACACAGTACGAGAAGCACAACGTACACACACACACATACATACACATACACAGCGGCCGCTTTCAACACTCACACCAACGTACCTCCAAGTGGCATTTGGGATTCCAGGGGGTCACGCTCCGATCCCAGACGAGCCCCCAAATGAAAGAGCATACCCCAAAACGGGGAACTGCGTCTCTCGCTCCGATCGCGGGTGGGGCGCCCCCAGGAATCACGAGAAGCCATTCTTGATGTAACAGCAAGAGGTAGCTTTATTAACGAGATCCCAGGTCTTAGCGGGATCCCGGGTCGACACGTATCTCACACAGGAGACAGAGAAATCGACCCCAAGCTTCCAAACTCGGGGGTTTATATAGGGGAGGTTAGGGGCATTCGCAAGGTTACACATGATTGGTCAATTCAAATGGTGCACAGTTACTTTTGGCGAGAAATGACATCAGCAAGGAGTATGTGTTATCTAGCAGCTCAGCAGGCAGGTAGGGTGGCTCATCTCACTCAGGGGGGTGAAGGAAGGGGAGGGTGTCCTTGGGGAAGGAAGGATGGTCAGTGTCCTTGGGGCTGATAGCTGGTTTGGCAAGTCCTATCTCTGGCTCTCTCTCAGGCACATCCGGCCCTGCACATCCGGACTCTGACAATGAGCAACCTTTATGAAACTCTAGTTCTGCACATTCGGGCTCTGACAATGAGTAACCTTTATGAAACTCTAGTTCTACACTACGATCCTAGCACTGTGCATCTAAGGGTGTAATGGCAAATCAAAAACTCAATAAAAAGCTTAATTAAGCAATAAAGAAAACTGAACCATAATTTTGAAACTCAGAATTCAATATAAGCAATACCACCATTTCTTTAACTGGTGATTTCTGAAAACTTCATCATTTTTTCCATGGGCTCTACAGTAATGATACTCAGTCTTGATTTTGTAAGTCACAAATAGGCAACTCACACTTCTTTCTTGGCTCCCACAACTGTCAAAGGGAACAACGTTGTCGCTGTCCTTTGTGCTTCCCTATCAATACTGCTATGGATGGTAATAAATTCCAGTCTTTTAAATGTGTAAACAGGCCACCACTTGAGGGGAAAGGTTATTATAATTACCCAAACCGGTCTATTCTCTAAAATTTTCACATACATTTTACTGATATCACAATGGAAATTCGCCACAAACATTTAACCAATGAAAACAGAAATATTGAATAGCTCTGCAAATAGGATCAATAATCACATACACTTGAAAACAACTATCATGGAAACAAACGACGTAATAGGAGAAAAGATACATCACTAAAAGGTACAGAAGCAGCAAAAAAGACACTACATTTCATGGTTTAAAAGTTAGGTGATACACTTGATCTTTAAAGACAGGCAATGTACTTGATCTTTAAGCCCTTCAACTGTGCCCTCTGTACATAGAAACTGCAGTAAATGACAATCTTTTGTAAGATTTATTTATTTATATGTGAGACCATGCAGCTGTCTTCAGACACACCAGAAGAGGGCATCAGTACTCCTTACAGATGGTTGTGAGCCACCACGTGATTGCTGGCATTTGAACTCAAGACCTCTGAAAGAACACTTGGTGCTCTTACCCACTGAGCCATCTCTCCAGCCTCACAATGGCCTCTTACACAGCATCACAGTGGTCTATTTCACTAGATGTCTCCAGGGTGATAACAGAGAAACTTTCACAGTTCCTGAGCACTTCTGAGTTCAAATACCACCACTGCCAACTCTGTGTTGTTGGCACATTCTTACCTGTTCCTAAGGGTTGTCAGCCACAAAAGGGACAGGTTAGCACCAGACAGCATTCACTGCCCAATCCTAAAAACCCCCTCGATTCTGAAAAAGCCACATTCCATGCTTGCTCCATATTTGAGGAAGCCAAATGGTTGATCTGGTTCAAGGCTCTACTTTTCTTAGCTTATCAACTTTCTTTTTCCACTTCTTGTCACAAGAAGTATTTTTTTATGCTGCAACTACACTGCAATGTTTGAAGGAAACCACCATCAACTCTGGGTGCCACCTCTTGAAATTTAAAATTCACAAAACAATTCATGGCTGTCTAATCAGCACCATGGAAAATAAACAAAAACAAGCAAAACCATTCCAAAGGAACTTGCTGGTCTGGAGGCCTGCTCATAGCAGGTAGGAAAGAATTAAATCATGCAGAACTGTAATCTCTCAGAGCTTTGGAGGCTAAAAAAGAGGAAATCTCTGTTTATGTTTCCTTTCTCCGAGTAATTGAAGGAGGGTATTTTACATCCTCCAAATACAATCTCTTGCAAGGGGCAACCAATTACAAAGTAGATCAGAAGAAATCTATTAAATGATACATTCATTGCCTGAGGTTTTAAGAAAATATATTCCCATGATCCCCGTCCTTTAACATACAATAGAAACATTACAGGGAGTGTGCCACCAGGCTAAGCTGCCTCTGAAAAGCCTGTCCTGCCCTGGCAGGTACAGGCCATTTAATTCTAAGTCAATCTGGAGAGAGGTGACAGCCCCAAGTTGCTCTGGGGATGTCAGAGCACAGCTCTCATGCACACTCCTATTACCTCTCCATTCTTTCCCAATGCCATAGGCTTTCCAATCCCTGCTTCAGCTCTCCATACATCCCTGAACCCTCCCTTCCCCTACCCAATGGGCTCACTTTGCATTGTCTCCTTCTGCACTGCTTTCCCAGGACAGGGGAACTGGGGGGGGGGGGGGGGGGGCTAAGGAGGGACGCGGGTCTCCTACCTACCTTGTGTCTGCTGCTCTGGTGGTGCAACCGGCCCTGCTTGCTGCTTGCTGTCCCTGGGGACCAGACCGGAGGTCGGGCTAGGGGTCCGCGCGAGCTCCACGCCTCGAGGTCCCCTGCCAGGGCTTGCCTGGGCTTCCTCCCTGGACACTGCCAGGCTGCAGTCTCCATTGGAAACCCCGCCGCTGTCATAGCCCGCCCTCTGGTGGCCGGTGTGATCCCCAACGCCGTTACCGCCCCCTTCCCTGGCCGCTTCTTCTGCTTTTTCTTTTCTTTTCTTCTTTCTCTTTTTGTTCGCGATGTGCCGCCTGCGAAGAGCTCGCCTCCAGGAAGGAGGACATCGTGCAGGCAGAATCACCTCTGGGCCCTGCCGGGGTCGGAGAGGGAGAGAGAGGAGTCAGCTTGGGCGGCGGCGCCCCGGCTGCCGGCACCCGCGGAAGGAAAACTCGCCCAGGCACACGCGCTGCTGCGGGCGCCAAATATAACGTGCGCGCCCGGTCCCCTCACTTTAGGCGCTCACCTACCAGCTCCGCGTGCCCTGAGGCCGGGCTCGGGTGCGGTCGAGCGGCGGGGTGGGAAGGACACGTGTGCCCACTCCGCGGTTCAGGCAACATCTGGAGGCGGGGCATGGCGAGGCGTGTGGTGTGGAGCTCCGGGCTCCGCCCAGGCTCTTCAGTCCCCCCTCAGGGCTCTGCGGAGGCCCAGGGCGGCTTTTGTGGTCCCCAGGACCACCGTGACCTACCCGTGGCCATTGCCTCCGGAGCTTCGCGCTGCCCCAGGCTCCTGGCTTGGACAATGTGATTGTGGTTGCCACTCTCCTTGGCTGGCTCAGCAGGGCGCAAGCCACCACCACCTTTCCTCACCTGAAGGCATCTTGGATGGGGCTGACAGCCCACATCCAGCAGGGGAGCCTCAGGGCACGGGGCCATGGTCTTGTGTCTGCACCTTGTTGCCAGCCCCTCACACATATGGCAGCATCACACATATGGCTCCTTCTACCAACCGCCACCAATTACCATTTGGACATTCCATCACAGTGTTCTCAAGAAGAAAGATGGTAAACAAACACAAAAAGAATGAAATTTAAAATCTTTTTTATCAGGCTGGAGAGATGGCTTGGTGCTTAAGAGCACTGCTTCTCCAGTGCTCCCAAGTTCAATTCCCAGCAACCACATTGTGACCAACAACTATCTGTAGTGGGATCCAATGCCCTCTTCTGTCTGAAGTTCTCTTCTGAGATGCAGGCACACTCGCAAACAGAGTGCTCATGTACATAAATAAATAAATATTTAAAAATAAAACCTTCTAATCAGTTAATGTATCTACATCTTGAAGCTAGAAAAGGGTCACAGCAATATTAAAAATAACTCAGAAATAGTAAAGGGATGTACGAGAGTCACAAAATTCACTGGGCAAGATGGTGTATACCTGCAATCCCAACACTCACAAGGCTGAGGTAGGTGGATTGCCTTGAGTTCAAGGCTAGACTAAAGTGTGAGACCTTGTATTAGAAAACAAAACAATTGGGGAGGGGATGGAGAGAGAGACAGAGAGACAGAGAGAGACAGAGAGGAAGACAGAGCCAGAGAGCCAGAGCCAGAGAGAGATGGAGAGAGAGAGAGAGAGAGAGAGAGAGAGAGAGAGAGAGAGAGAGAGAGACCTCGAGGTCATTTCCTGCACTGATGACAAGCTACTGAAGAATGTGAATGTCTCCTACCAAGCACTGAGATAATGTGAATGACAGAATGGGTTAAAATGTAGATGGAAAAGTAAAGGAATATACATTTATAATAAATAAAAGAGAAATCCTAAATTTGGAAAGCCTAAATTTAGAAGACTGTATAAGTTTAAGTCATAGGGGAGGGGATGAGACGATGTGGTGGAGAGAATAATCAGAATAAATTATATATGTGTATGAAAATGTTAACTAAGAGCAACCAATGAAAAGAGAAAAGCAGGTTTATTTTATGATGAAATTGTGTTCCCATATGACACTATATAGCATTTTGTAAATGGATTATATGAATTATCTGCAATAAAAAAATCAATTGTTATTAAAGATGTGATTATGTTCATCTTAATTTCAAGTGTTTTAAATTCTTTTTATTTATTTGCTTATTTATTGATTGATTTTTTTTGGTTCTTTTTTTCAGAGCTGGGAATTGAACCCAGGGCCTTGTGCTTCCTAGGCAAGTGCTCTACCACTGAGCTAAATCCCCCAACCCCCTATTAATTGCTTTTTTAAGATGGGGTTTTCCTATGTAGACCAGGTTGACCACAAAAAGAGATCCACCCGCCTATGCCTCCAAAGAGTTAGGATCAAAAGTGTATACACACACATGAAATTTACATTCTTAAAATGATAAAAACTTACAGCTATCAACTTGGTACAATTATTAAACAGTGATCAAGTGAATAGAAATATCAGAAACACATTTAAGGCATTAGGTTACTGTTGTTAAAAGGATCTTGAGCAGCATATATAATTCAAATCATCCAGGAGATACATTGTGAAAAAAAACATGAAATTGGGTAAAGATGATTTAAATTTTTTTAATCTATTAAAATTTTAAAGTACATTCGATATGAAAACTGTAAGTGATATACTTCACATTTTTGCTTATATACCATCTTCAATTTTATGTGCATTCTGCAAATATTGTACATGTTTATTCAGTCTCTTAATATTTCCCCATGAGTGATAACATTCACAGAAATCATATTGAGTAAACTGTATATGTTGACGTATAATAGAATTGTATTCTACACAGTATAGCATAGAAATATGTATACATAACTTCCCATATGTGTGTATATACATGTGTAAATGGCTCAAGAAAATGAATATCACTTTATCATTGTGGTATTATTTTCCTCAAAATCCTGAGAACATTGAAATGGCATCAAATACTGACCAGATTGGCAAAAAAAAAAAAAAAAAAAACTCCACAAAGTAAAACTCTTATAAAGAATCTAACGATACTAGCAAAAGAGGCAAAAATATTAAAATCTCAATGAAATATAAAGCCCAGATGAAATACTGTATAATATTGTCTCAACTCTAGGATAATGTATTTTTGTACAACTATCAATAAAAGACCTGAATTTTGAAGAATTCAAAAGTAGTGCAGTATAGTTATGCAGTGGTCAATACTGTTGCATACCATTTTACATAACTGCATACACTCTCGTTCTTTTGTTCTGTGGTGTAGCGATAAACTCGGGTAGATTTATGGGGAACCATTGCACTGTAGACTTAAACTGGATTAATTTGGGGATGAGTAAGTCATATTTTGTTAAAGTCGCTTTAAAAATAAACCTTTGGATATTAGTACAGCAAGTAATTCTCCCTGAAGGAAAAACCAGACACCAAGAACCTAGACCACTGCTGTCCATGAGAAATTTCTAGATGATAGAAATATTCTATATCTGCAGTGTTTCTGGGTATGTATTCTGGCTGGCTGTTTGCCTCCTGGTTTGCCTGCTGTGACTAAAGAGGCAGATTTTAGGTCTAAGTTTAGTTCATCTCAAATAGCCATGTGTGACCAGTGGTTGCCATTTGGACAGTGTAGCCACAGAAAACTGAAGCAGTGTAACCAAAGACTCACCTAGGAGTCAGTTGACCTCCTAGAAGGTGACTTGGGAAAACGTTGGCATTGATAGCCTCTTGGGGAGCTCACCTTCACCAAAAGCAAACTGTGAATCCTTTACTCTTCTGCAATAGTCATAATGCAACTAGACTCACACCCACCCCAACCCTCACCAAAGACACTTGAGAGGGAGCTGAACCCACTGTGTGCTTTAGATTTCAGTGTAGAAAGCACTTCCCTCAAAGTGGAGCAGACTGAGATTGCCATGTCCTTTGTGTGGCTCCAGGGACTTGGGCCTGACCAGGGGTGAGGAGGAAATGAAGAATGACATTGGACACACATACATGGGGAAGGCTGGGTCCGTGAGCTGGAGAAAATGCAGCATCCCAGAAGCTCAGCATGTTTATTATATAGAGTTGGCCAGGAAGCAGGGCTGTTGCACAGGGCAGCAAGGAGGTGGGCATTACATGCAGATAAACAAGGAGGGGAGGACAATGCATATATAACTGACAAGGGGCAGATTTAGCTAATCTCAGTAGGAGCAGTCTCTGCAGGGAGCAGTCTTCAGGCTGTAAATATCCAGATGGGGCCAGGGAGAAAGGTAGAGTAGACTTTTTCTGCACACACTATCAACACCATCCTGAGAAGGCTTTGTCATGTATCTGAGCCTCAAGGGGCATGGGGGCCTTTGCCTTTTCCCCATGGATAAATGGCTTTGGGTCCATGGCATGGTCATATCATGTTTACAACACACATCCACTTAGGGCTGCACTTTCTCAGGGCTTCCTCTGTTCCCACAGTGAGATCTCAAAAGAAAAACAGAAACCAACCAAAGAAAAAATGTGCTCAATGAACTGGTTAATTCCCTAACGTATATGGATCCAGTGTCCTAAGTCTAGGACTTCCTCAAAGGCTACAGAAAATCCAGTGGACCTAAAATAAGCAAGGAAAAAACAAAGAAAAAAGGAAAAAACAAAAGACCCTTGTCCCCTCCAAAAAAATGAATGCGAGAAAAAATTATTAAAGGTTTTCATAGAAAATTGTTTAAGAAAAACACACGGGAATTGTACTTAATAGAGTTAGTGTGCTGAGATGTGAGGCCCACTCACAGCATGCAGCATTTGGAAGTCTCAGACAACTTAACAGAAGAGGACTCCTAATTATTCTTTGTGACCACTCTCCACATACTACTCACAGCTTAATACTAACCTTCATAATTGAGTTGGGGACAGTATTCACCATAGCAGATAATTGAAGCATTAGTGCACACAGACACACACACACACACACACACACACACACACAAACACACATGCACACAAAACACACACACTCACATACATACACACAGACACACACACATGCTTACAAAACACACACTCACACACACACTCACACACACTCACACATACACACACACTCACACATACACACACACAAAACACACACAAAACACAAACAAAACACACACACTCAGGAGCACACACAAGAGAAATGCATATTCTATGAAGTTTCTTGGCATATTTTTATTTGTAAGCCTCAATGCTGGAGTATTCTTGGTTTGCATAAAGTGGGGGGAAAAGTCAGGCTTCATTTTCCCCCTTTTGAAATGACAGATATCTGTGTGTTAAACATACTCTGATGGCTGTCCAGGCTGCCTCGGCCTATTTGACAGCATCCAGGTCACCTTGGTCAGGACACTGGTTGCTCTTCTTATTGGCAACTGGTTTGCATCACAAGAGTTTTCCACATCCTTACCAATATTAGAAGTTTGGTGACACAAGCAGCTTGACAAATAGTAAAATTATTGTGGTTTTGCCTTTCTGGAGGACATTAAAATTTACATGTTTTGCATATGGCTTTTTTTCTTAGCATTTAGTCCTGCTTTAGTGCTGTTCAAATGTGGCCATGCAGCCAGCATCCCTTTGCTCCAGGCTCTCAGCACCCCATTCCCGTCACTGATCTGATGCATACTTGGTCCCAGCGATGGACAGCATAGGGACTTGACACACAGCGTCCACTCTGCTCCACTGCTTTGCTTTTTGTACATTCTTTACAATGGCTATTTCTTGATTTATTATTACTACAACCATGACTTGTCTTGATATTTTGAGATAGGATCTTATTACACAGCCCAGGCTGGCCTTGATTTCCCAATTCTCTGGACTTAGTCTTCCACCATTCCCTGATTCTCAATTTGTTATTAGATGTAGTTGTATGGCCCCATTTCCAAATCAAATGTTCTTCTGGCTTTATGACTTTGCCCTTTCCACAGACTTTTATTAATTATGCAAAGTAGATGGTGTTTAATGTTTAAATACTAGATATATTAACTCGTCAGTCCCCAAGACAATCCTGTGAATTAAACACACGTTATCATCCTCACTGTGCAGATAAGGGAATTGAGTCACACAAAGGTAAAATAACTTCTCCATGGTTGAACATCCAATGGGTGTGAGAGCCAAGCTTTGAGTCCAACTACAAAGTAGATCGGCCTATAATATGTCTGCTGCTGCTGTATATTCAAATGGTAAATTCTGTACCCTAAGGTCTGGTTGCTCCAAGACAAGGAGATCCTCATGTATACCAGATTTTCTTTCTTTCTTTCTTTTTTTTTTTTTTTGCCTCCTAAGTTATCCCTGATTGGTTAATAAAATCCCTACAACATGGGCTGGGCAGAAGAGAGGGTACAGAGCAAAGTTTCCCTCGGCCTGGGGGCTCAGGCAGGGTCCACAAGGAGAGGGAAAAGACATGGAGGAGAAGGAAGGAGACAGCACCCCATAGGGTAGGTGGATCATGAGTGTATTACCATGAGGGGCAGCCTGTCAGAACAGGACCCAGGCAGAGCATGGCAAGCAATACCCCGGGGTTATGGACAGGGAAGCAGAAAAAATAGCACAGAGGGTTGATATCTGCCCAGCTGTAGTACTTTCAGGCTTATTCTAAATCTAAAAGTTTTGTGTCTTTTATTTGGGAACTAAATGATCTACGGTGGGGTAGAAACCGCCTAATAATATTTACTGTAGCAATGGCCACTCAATTATTGTGGTATTTTAAATATAACACACATTGAATTTCACAATTCACATGCAAGGCTTTTTATGTTTCCAATGTGACTGTACACCTGAGGTCATGTCTAGGTATAGAGACAGAACATGGCAGAAATACCTAGAACATTTTAAGGTCATCACACTAACCACATGAAAGCCACAGGCTATAAAGACTATGATGGATGAGGAGAAGGCTTAGTGCTCTCTGGAGTCCCCTTCCCTAGTCTTGGGATAAGACTTCCAGTAAGTCAAGACCATATTCCTCTTTCATTTCTCAAGGAGCCAGGGGTAGACCCACATATATGATTTCTTTGCCTGCAGGGTTTTTTTTTCCAAGCGCTGCCCTGTTTGAGGACTTGGCAAAGGTAAGCACCATCAGAGGAAGGCCAGCATATGAATTCTGTATAACTCTGCTGTGACAGCATGTACCTATCAAGTACTGGAAGCCTTGCTGGAAATAATAATCAACCTCTAGGATCAAAAGGAAACAACCCGAGGGCCATATGGCTGTAAAGCAAGTCTGGAACCATAGCCGAGTATGGAAGTTCAGCCTTGGATCTTACATCAAACAGCGATAGCATCCAAAAGAAAAACGAAACTGAAATGGCAAGGTGACTGGTAATGACCTCATGGCAAGGATATCTAAGTCATGTGGAAAGATCCCAGTGCAAAGACACATGTCCACGAAGCTTTCACCAAGAATCCCTATTCTGTGTTCTACAACATTATATATACACACACACACAAAGAATACTCATTTATGGTC
The DNA here is from genome assembly GCF_021556685.1 of Rattus norvegicus. Taxonomy (NCBI): domain Eukaryota; kingdom Metazoa; phylum Chordata; class Mammalia; order Rodentia; family Muridae; genus Rattus; species Rattus norvegicus. The sequence goes on from NC_141542.1 coordinate 18,324,368, forward strand.
AGCTATGGGGATTGATTCTCTGAGAACCTGACCTTGAGATAGAGATAGATGTATAAAGGTGTTTGACAAGTGCTCTTGGGGACCATGGCTGTGACAAAGAGGAGAGAAGAGGATGGGGCAGAGAGCACTCTGGCTCTAATGCAGTCACAAGGGTATGCAGGCAGCCCTGTGTGGGGCTCCGGAGCTGGCCTGATCCTGAAGTCTTAGCCTGCACTGGAACAAGCAGGAGGCCCGGCCTTAAAGTCTCCATTGGCTAAGGACGAGGTTCCTGGTCAGAACCCAGTTACCACATTGTAACCACATAGCCATCCCTTCTCCATTATCATTCTTCCTGAATTTCCAAGTCCTATCATGAGGATATTTGGGGCTCCACTCTGATCTTTTACTCATAGCAAACATAAAAATCAGGCGGATGGGCAGGGAGTGGAATGGCCTAAGGTTAGGCTAAACCTCAATTTTAATGGGTCCATAAGTTCAGGAGGGAGTCCATTTGGCATTGTCATCTGTGGCTTCTGTGTTCTTATCCCGGGTAAGCTGACTCTGTGATACAATGCCACCTCACCTCAGATATCAGGGTGAAAATCATGTATGACTTTTCTGGGAAGAACGCTGCCTTTTCCTACCATCTGGAGTTATACAACATCTCTATGCACAGCTCAGAAGAGAGGGGTGGAGATTGTGGAGGCCTTAGAAGTTGAGGATCTTTTCTGATTAAGGCACATATTTTTTCCTATGTAATTTTTCCCTTGCTCTTTCCCTAATGATGGCTGACTTCATTCCTGGCCTGAAGTAAACTGGATTCCAAGGTTTTGGATTAGAGAAGCCCCCATTTTTGTGATGACAGGTCCAGCAAGGGATCCCACTGCATACAGGTTCCTATTCCCAAGGAAGTTGTTGCTGCAGAATCACAGCATGGGGGCAGCAGCACAGGATATCTCCCAGCTTTCTCTCCTGCATGTGCTGCAACTGTAATAAGGCTGTTTGTTCGTTTGTTTGCTTTTTATTGGAAATACCTAAAAGCTGGTCAGAGTTAATACATGCCTTTAATACCAGCACCCACAAGGTATTTTTGTTTTTGCTTTTGTTTTTGTTTAATTTCATTTCATAATTTCTGTAATTGTTGTTAGGATTCTTATTGTTTTCTTTGGTAATTCCGTCTAGCTATTCACTCTGTACCTAGAATGTGAAGCCCATGCTCTGCATGGTCCTGTTATTCATGTTAAGGATTTTATTCTTACCACCGATGCCACAGATGAACACAATATTTACTTTCAAATCAGGGAAACAGGCATAAAGAGGAGAGCTATGTAGTTTGGTCTCAGGTAAGCAGGCAATCAGGAGTGTAGGATGGCTTCCCAATGTTTTGGATTAGGTAAGCTTCTGTTATTGAGATGAAAGGCCTCTGCTGAAACCTTCAGTTGAGTAAAAGAGAGCCTGGAAAGACTGAAAGAGTGGTTGCACCTTGAAGGTGAAGGCTGGCCCTTCAGTGCCTCTGCAGCCTGAGGCAGAGTTCTGTTGGGAACACAAGAGCACTTGGCCAGAGATCATAGGGGACTGCATTTTGCTTGAGCCCTGAGACCTGGATGAGAGGAGGCCTCCACAGTTCTGATAAAGGGAAGCAGAGTCACATAGATGTGAGGGAACAATGGATCTGTGATCTGCATGTTATCCACTTCATTTATCTTTGCTGTGTACATAGTATATGTAAACGACAAGGGCATCTTACTTTATCACATCTAGTCTCTCTAGATGTTAAAGCATGTGCAAGTGTAAACACAGTAGAGTTAGTTCAGCAATACATTGTGTCCCATTTTGTTAAAGACCTTTATTTTATTTCTATTTATATATTTTTTCTTTTTCACTTTACGTTCTGCTCACTGACTACTGATACCTAATTGCTCTCTCCCACAATCCTTCCCCAATTCTCCTGGCACAGTCTTCTCTGAGTGTATGAGGGCCAACTGTCTCAGTACCTCCCTTCTTTTAACAAAGCCTTTCCTGTGGGCATTGGTGAGGATGCTGGTTTTGAATGCCTTGGACTTGGCTTTCTTCATGCTCCAGTTTGCTGGCTTTGAGAAGTTTGTGAAGAACTGTCTGTGAACTTGGTACTTCATCCAGATGGTACTCAAGAGGTAGTGGTTTTGTTAATATTTTTGAGAGTATATTTCAATCAAACCTCTCCTACTAATATCCTAACAATGACAAAGGTAATGGGAGGCTACACATCTATTTCAATAGTTTTCAGTTCTTCTCAGAGCAGCAGTGTAGAAGCCCACAAAGCTGGCAAAGTGAAGTGAGGTCACGCAGGGGTCCTAAGAGCACAGTCCTACTTTCTTAGAGTAACTCCTAGGGACTTACCACATCCAAACACCCATAGCTCCATATGCACTGGACCCCAGTGAAGTGCTCAACATTCATTGCTTTTGTCACTCAGTTTGCCACAAATGTTAGAAATCTGAAAAGTTCAGCAAATTTGAAGGTGTGAATAAGTCCCAGTGACTGGAGTAAGCTCAAACAGTCTGTGACAACAAAGAACTGATTGAGCATCCAAGACACAAGACGCTCACCAGGATCGTAGTCCTATTCCAGTAAGAAAATTTAATAATAAGGCCTCAGGTGAAAAGATAAATTAGGAGGTCTAAGCCAAATATTTTATCCTCTGCCCTCAGGGTTGCAGCCATTCTGTCAGACTTTCCTGACCTCGGTCACAGGATCAGAGTTCTCACCTGGAAGCAGGAATATCTGGAAGGCACATAATACATATCCGCAGACGACTCTTTGGGTTCAAACTGATAGGCAACTTCAAGGCTTAAAGTCATTCTCTCTCTCTCTCTCTCTCTCTCTCTCTCTCTCTCTCTCTCTCTCTCTCTCTCTCAGCTTGAGGCTGCACACACTCTGCATTCTTTTGTGCACTCTGCCTTTTTTATTGCAGTTTTCTTTTCTCAAACTCCCACAATCATGCACACGTCTGATCATTACCCTTTCATTCTCACACACACTCTTCATACACACCTCACACATATCACACACACACCACATGCACTCTCCTGTCACTCACACACACACTCTTCATACACACCTCACACATATCTCACACACACCACATGCACTCTCCTGTCACGCACACACAAAATCTTCATACACACCTCACATTCTCTCTTCACTCATTCTCACATGCTCTCCTCATGCTCTCTCCCTGGCTCTCACATTTGTTCTCAGACTCGCTCTCTCATTAGCTCCCTCATTCACTCTTCACATTCTCTCTCCACTCACTCTTCTCATGCTCTCCTCATGCTCTCTCATTCGCTCTCACATTTGTTCTTACATTTGCTGTCATTTACTCTCTCATTCACTCCCTCATGCTCTCTCTCATTTACTCTTCACATGTTCTATAGCCTTTCTCTTGCCCCAGTCCTTTATTAATAATCCAAAAGCGGGTAGAAAAAAGAGATTTTATAATCATTGCCAAATCAAATGCAAAGAATGATTACATCTCACCAAGAACTAAGAATTACAACTGTTCTCCAAAGTTTCAGGCTTGCCCTATACCCAGGCCTGTGGCCAATATAATAATAATAATTGTAAACTTATCATTATTTAAACTTTAACTCTTTACTTTTATACTTCAGAGACAAAATAATAATTGTAAACTTATCATTATTTAAACTTTAATTCTTTACTTTTATACTTCAGAGTCCAAAGCTCCGAGATCAGCTAATTGCATTTTCCTATGACAGTCTAATGATAAATGACATAGGCAAAACTGCCAGGCAGTGGCCAGAAAGAATCAAGGTAACCCTTAGCACACTAATTCCACTAGCGTTCTGTTCCTTGCACACAATGACTCTCATAAGAGTTCCAGTAGCTTGACTTAGTTTACTAGTATATTATTTTATATATTCTATACTTCCATATCCAGGAACCAGTCTGAAATATTATGGAAAATTTATATCCTAACTTCAATAACTTTTCCCTTTCTTAGGGTCCCAATGTTGGCTCTAATTCATTTTCTCTTATTTTCTTCAAGCTGTCTTTGCAAGTAAAACCCTAATCTAGAACTACAATTCTGCAGTTATTACATTTTTTCCAAGATGAGAATACACAGTATCCACCTGGGCCACTAGGGCTGTGCTGTGCTGTGCCCCTATGCATCAATTTCCAATTGTCTAAGAATCATAACATCAAGGAACATCTAGTTTCACAGAATTCACCAGAGCAGAAGGAGAAAGAAGTAGGAAAGTCAGATATAATACAATAATTGTGCACACCACGACCAACTGATAGGCAGTCACACACCAACGAAATCTATACAGCCGTTGTCCAGGGCTAAGGTTTGGAGAAATGGAAACAACCAGTTTTTACAAAAAGCTATTGCGGGCTACTGAGATGTCGCCATTGTATGTTGTCCCCAGCATTAGCCAGAACTCAGACAACAAAGGAAGGTCAAAAGGATTCAGATTGGAAAGGAAGAAGCCAAAATATCACTGTTGCAGAGGATAGGGTAGTATACATGGGACACCCCAAAAGTTACAACAGAGAACTCCTAAGCCTGATAAACAACTTCAGCAAAGTGGCTAGGTAAAATTAACTCAAACAAATCAGTAGCCTTCCTCTACCCAAAAGATAAACAAGCTGAGAAAGAAATTAGGGAAATGACACCTTTCATAATAGACCCAAAACATATAAAAATACCTCAGTGTGACTTTTATCAAACAAGTGAAAGATCTGTGTGACAAGAACTTCATGATATGAAGAAAGAAATTGAAGAAGATCTCAGAAAATGGAAAGATCTCCCATGTTCATGGCTTGGCAGTATGAAGATAGTAAAAATGGCCATTTTCCCAAAGTGACCTACAGTTGCAATGCAATCTCCATCAAAATTCGATTCCAATTCTTCATAGGGTTAGACAGAACAATTTGCAAATTCATTTGGAATAACAAGTAACGCAAGATAGCTAAAACTATCCTCAACAATAAAAGGATTTCCCTGGGAATCACCATCCCTGAACTCAAGCAGTTTACAGAGCATTAGTGATAAAACTGTATGGTATTGGTACAGAGACAGGAAATAGACCAGTGGAATACAATTGCAGACCCAGAAATGAACCCGCACACCTATGGTCCCGTGATTTTTGACAAAGGAGACAAAAGCATCCAGTGGAAAAAGGATAGCATTTTTAGCAAAGGGTGCTGGTTCAAATGGAGGTCAGCATATGGAGGAGTACAAATCATCCCCTTCTTATTGCCCTGTGTAAAGCTTAAGTCCAGGTGGATCAAGGACCTCTACATCAAACCAGATACTCTCAAACTAATAAAAGCAAAAGCGGGGAAGAATCTTGAACACATGGACACTGGAAAAAATTTCCTGAAGAAAACACGAATGGCTTATGCTCTAAGATCAAGAATAGACAAATGGGACCTCATAAAGCTACAAAGCTTCTGCAAGACAAAGGACGCTGTGGTTAGGACAAAACAGCAACCAACAGATTGGGAAAAGTCCTTTACTAATCCTACAACTGATAGAGGGCTAATATCCAAAATATACAAAGAACTCATGAAGTTGGACTGCAGGGAGACTAATAACCCTATTAAAAATTGCAGTTCAGAGCTAAACAAAGAATTCATAGCTGAGGAATATGGAGTGGCAGAGAAGCACCAAAAGAAATGTTCAACATCTTTAGTTATGTGGGAAATGCAAATCAAAACAACCCTGAGATTCCACCTCACACCAGACTGAATGGCTAAGATTAAACACTCAGGCTATAGAAGATGCTTGCACGGATGTGAGAAAGAGGAACACTCCTCCATTGTTGGTGAGATTGCAGACTGGTACAACCATTCTGGATATCAGTCTGGAGGTTCCTCAGAAAATTAGACATTGCACTAGCTGAGGACCCAGCTATACCTCTCTTGCACATATACCCAAAAGATGCTCCAACATACAACAGGGCACATGCTCCACCATGTTCATAGCAGCCTTATTTATAATAGTCAGAAAATGAAAAGATCCCAGATGCCCTTCAACAGAGGAATGGAAACAGAAAGTGTGGTACATCTACACAATGGACTACTACAGATATATCAAAAACAATGAATTCATGAAATTCATAGACAAAGAGAGCGAACTAAAACATATCCTCCTGAGTGAGTTAACCCAATGACAGAAATACACACATGGTATGCACTCATTGATAAGTGGATATTAGCCCAAATGCTCAAATTCTCCAAGACTCACAGACCAAATGAAATTCAGGAAGGATGACCAAAATGCTGATTCTTCACTCCTTCCTTTAAAGGAGAAGAAGAATCCCTATTGAAGGGATAGGGATGCAAAGTTTAAAACAGAGCCTAGAGGAATGACCTTTCAGAGTCTACCCCACATGTGGCCTATACATATACAGCCTTCAAACTAGATAAGGTGGATGAAGCTAAGAAGTACAGGCTGATAGGAACTGGATATAGATGTCTCCTGAGAGGCACAGATAGATCATGTCAAATACAGTGGCAAATGCTAGCAGCAAACCATTGAACTGGGAACCGGACCTCAGTTGGAGGAATTATAGAAAGATTGAAAGAGCTGAAGGGACTTGCAACCCCATAAGGACAACCATGCCTGCCAAGCAGAGATCCCAGAGACTAAACCACTACACAATCACTATACAGGGACTGTGCCATGGCCTCATCTGCATGTGTGTCAGAGGATGGTCTTCTTGGGCACAAATGGAATGAACAGCCCTTGGTCCTGCCTAGGCTGGGAAAGTGGATGGCTGGTGAAGGAAATACCTGTATAGCAGAGGTGGCGGGCGATGGTATTCAGACTTATTTCTGGAAAACGAGGAAGGAATAAGATTTGAATTCGAAATGAAAAATATCCAACTAAAAATCAACAACAACAAAATGGTATTTTGAGCTTCGAATCAAAAAAAGCCACAGTCAGGAAACAGAGAATTGTATGCCTATGGTTTTCTTCAAATATGCTCAGGGCCCAGGTAGGTTCTGTGTCCAGGTTAGACCAAGCAGGTTCCTGCCACTGACTGCTCTTCTTTTCCTGTTTCCAGAGGCACCATGCAGATTAATATTGGGCCAGAGATGTGGGCAGAGCTGGTCAGAAGTGGCTTTCTGTCCTGTGGTCTCAGGATTATCTGAATTCCTGGGTGTTCAGCATTTTCTGCCCCGGGATTTGGGTGCAGGATTCCCGATGGCTTTAAACTCCCTTATACCATGTTTATATGTCCTGGGAGGTGTTACAAAAAAATTAATGTTTATCCTATTAATTTGGTCAAAACTCTCATCGACAGAGTATAATTTAGAGGTAACTATATATTTGACAGCAAGCATACACAGTGGGTAATGTATGCATGATGAAGTTGAAATTCAGAGTTGGAAACACAGTGCACAGTGACTGTATAAATGCCTGTGAATCTCAGTCTGACTGGGAAGTGATTTGATGCCCAGTCCCCATGAGAATTCAGAGATCCATCCCTCCCTGATAGCTGTGGGACTTCAGATGTTGACACTAATGATCAATAAAGAAGGTTCTTAAGAGTGAAGAGTTTGAGATTACTCCTTTATTGACCAGAATACATCCAATTTACTTGATAGTAACCAGATGCAGGTAGTCAATATATACAGTCTATATCCTTATCAAAAGAGAAAAGCAAATGAACAAAACAACAACAACAGATAAATAACAAATCTTCAAATGAATAGAAGGAAAACCAAATAACCAAAACAATTAAAAATTAACCAAACTTTAAATAGAAGAATTGCGCTAAGCATTCTTTTGCTGCTCCTTTTGCAGAATAGACTTATAGCCTGTGTCTTGCCTTGGAGACATAGTAGACAAGCAGTTAGTGATGGTAACAATCTTTTCGAGAGGAGGGGAAGTAGGTCTGTTTTGTTGGAGTGGGGGTATTTAGGAAAAAGCCTACCAATACTGAGTATAAATGATATTACAGACTTTGTCACAAAGTCTTTCCAATGTTGTGAACTGATCTCCATGATACTCTTCTGGATGACCCATCAGGACAAGTACAAATTTACACGTGCACAGTCTTTCTGGATGACCAGCAGCTCTTGATTGATCTGCATCAGCACTTCTCTGAGTCCCTCAAAAAGTGCACACTTGTTGGAGAGGCTGAGGTGAAAGTAAGGCCTATTCAATCCAAAGAAGTTAAACTAAAGGAGGAAAATGCAGTCCACAATTGCTATGGACACTACAGATGAGACGCAATAGTGGTGTATTTGCTGTGCACACTTAGTTCTCCTCCTGTAGCTCTTCTCTCCAAAGGAGATCTTGTCCTGATCTGTGTCATGTTCGAGTTTCTGCTGGAGAATTTCAGACCTAGCAGAGCAAGGGAATAAAGATTTATTGAGTGGTTGTCAATTCAGCTCTCCCTCTTACATCAGCTCTGTTCAGTTGGACAATCCAGCATGACCTGTCAGCTGAGGTCAGTCCCAGCATCCCCAAGTGACATAGAGTACCTGGGCTTGGATTTATATCTCAGCTTTTAACACTGCTAGAATTTGAACTGTGGACTATGCACTGTGCTGGGATTAAGAGAAAAATGAGCATTTTTTCCCACTGGTCCAGGTATATGACATTGAATAATAACATTGTAGCTATGTCTGAATCTGAGTTCAAGAGAGGTATGAGCAACCTAGAATACCATGTGGATCCCTTCTGGAGAATATGCCCAGAATTGAGGTGAAATTTCTGATTATGTTAGCACTGAAGGAACCCGTCTAGTTTCCATTTGTAACCACTGAGTCTGCAAATACACAGGGAAGCCATCTCACATCAAATCCATGGGAATTGCACAGATCCTGTAATCACTGAGAATGTGCTCCATGCAAATCTTCCCAGCGTACACACGGACAGTATAAGTGAGTGTGATGTAGAAACAGAACAGCACCCTGTAAGTCTATGGCTCGTGTAAGGCAATTTGTGAGAGGACAGAAGAGAAAATGTCCTCAGATCTTTCCGGAGAGATCACAGGAAGAAAGGAGTAGAACATAGCAAGAAATCCAGAGGATCATATATATTGTTTCATGGGCAAAATTCACATGAACTGTACCAGAACAATACTCTGAGTAGCTCTTTAACTGCCTGAGGCTGAAATCCAGGTGGGGTGGTCATCCACCCAAAAAGGATATTTATATAGGGAAGGATATTCAAATGGCCTCTTCCAGCCTATGTTCCTACCTGAACATTAATGCTTAATGTAAAGATTCCCCAGGATTCGCTGGAGACATAAAAACAAATGTTGAGTGGGATATGTACATAGTGGCCAGACCTATAGACAGCTCAGTCAGTGATGTGCTGTCCTCCCATAAACCGTCATAGACTCAGGGTTCTTTCTCCATTAACAATCTGGCTTAGCAAGTCCCAAAGGCTGTGTAGAGCTGTCTTGTTGCTCAGCAAAGGATCATATGTTGGTGGTGGACTAGACTCTTGTTCTTGTTCACTCTTTCAGACTTTCCCCAAAGTGTGCAACTTCTTCTAATCAGAGCTGTCTTTACCATAGCCTGAGTGACTTCATGCCCAAAGCTAGAATCATAGGAAATCTCCATAACCAGGATCCAAATCAACAAATTTTCTCCCCGTAATGTGATTGTTCCACAGATAATTTGAATAAGTAAGTGAAAGCTTGCATGGATTATCTCACACTGAATCAGAATCTATGGAAGGGCTCCATCGTATGTACACTTTTACTCCTTGGCTGATGGACGTCTGGATAGATTCTCCTTCAAGGTTACTCTGGGACCACTACAACACTGATGCTCCCTAGTTGCAATGGCAATACCTACTCCTTGTTGTGGAATCACTGGGTTAACTAAAACTTCTGTTCCACTTTCTGAACATGGCTTCTCATAGGGCTACCTGTTCTTACACTGTCAGACCCATTTGAAGCTCATCATTTCTCCTAACCCATTGAGGCTGAAATTAACTGAGAGAAAATGATGTTGATCGACAGCACTTGCAGAATGCTACACAGATAACATAGAGGAGTGCTTTGGATTAACTGTGCACCTAAAGGGGTTCCTGAAACTGCCCTGTTCTTGCACCACAGCATAGCTATGGGACATTTTCTGGATGACGATACAATTCCAAGCAACTCAAATTCTCAATGAATAAAATCCAAGCCAAACTCCCAGGGGAAGTTGTAGTGTGCCAAGATAGCTCGAAAGAAATGGTAGCAGGCAATGTGGAAAGCAACCTTGGAGAAGACACAGTGAGTGACATAACCTTCCAGTGGGCTTTCACAATTCACAAAGAACAGAGAAGCAGAATAAACTCATGGATTTTTCTAGAGAAGCCTTGCCCTTACCTCCCAGTACTCCATTCCTTTGATGTGCTCCAAAGGATTTCAATGCAGATCAGTAGTTTTGCCCGTAATCACTTGAATATCTAACTTTACAGGTGTTTTTGTGTCCTCTTTTTGGGGGTTGCATTTCTAAAGGATTTTATTGTCCTGCTTCTACACCTTAACAAAAAGGGACCTGCAAGCTCTAGGCCTGTACCATTTGTTACCCCTGTGAAACACGACTCACTTGAACATATTTCCACTCCTCCCCCAGACTTCACAAGATAATTGTCTTCTGAAATTTTTGGAAACAGAATAAATTAGTAATTTAAGTGTCCTTTTGCTGTACAGAGCTAGATGGAGATGCCAAATGACTGGGCAGCTCTATTTCATGTTTCATGGATGTAAAGTGAACGCTTAGAGTACTTTTCTCATGAAACTTGGAAAATCAGGGAAACACACGTTCACTACTGCAAACACACACACACACACACACACAAACACACACACAAACACAGACACACAGATACACACTCGCATGCACAAATGAAAACTTTGCTCTTATGCAGCACATTTCCTGTTGAGTGAGGAATTAGTGGGAACAATGCTGTGTACAAGTCTCTTAGACACAAGTAAGATGTGCTGCCCTGGCCTGTACTCATTTCCACTTCAGGAAACATTTCTATGCAGATACTTGCTGGTCCGACAAGTAAGTTACATGTTCTGCACAGATAGCCTAAACAACACAACATCAAATCCCCAAGAGAGATTTCTAGGAAAAGACTCCATCAAGCTCTATGCTGACTCATCATAGGCCCCTCACTAAAACTACCCTGTTTCCTTCATAGAAGACTTTGGAAACACCAGAGGAGACAGTGACTCATGGTCAGTTCCCAGGAACATTTGATCACATTAGAGTTCCTGTGGTATTAAAACAACCTCAATGTCAGTCAGAAAAAGGCTAAATAAATAACATACAGTGAATTTCCTGAAATGCAGCACTGTGTACAATATTGAGAGAGAATCTATCCTGAAAGAATGCAGTGCCCATGATATAGTCAGCAAAGCAATGTCAGCAGAGGGTTGCACTCTAGGATTCCATGCAAGATCATGGTGAAGCCAATAAGACAATCCAGAATCTTCCCGGGGGATAACTCTGTTCAGGTAAAGTGAAGAAATCTAATCCTTATTTTTAAAATAGCTGAATGGTTTAAGAATGTGTTGAGACAAATAAGAGAGGGGGCTAATCTTGGAACTGGACAAATGATGCAAAGACTGCTGGCCATCACAAAACAGGAAGCTTCATGTTTGTTGAGAGACCTAGGCTTAAAGGACTAAGTTAGATAATGACTGGACAAAACTGCATGTCATGAACTGGCCTCCCCGCATGCTCCCTATGATGCAGGTCAGCACAGCAATGCACCTTTCTTGGTGAGAATTGGGGGTACATATGGATAACTTTGTTCTTGAAGTCTCAAGTCTCTCATGCCAACCCTCAGCCTTTGAGAAACCTTTTCCACATCCTTTCTCTTCTAACCAGCTTCAGGTTGTAAGGCCCAGTTATGAACTCTCCAGGAGCACTCAAATAAGACAGGATTGACATGCTGATACACAGGCTCTGTAGTTACCCAAGATCTATGAAGCATGAAGTCACCATCTTCATATACAGGGACATGAGGGGAGGAAGAACAAAAGCCACCACAAATGACAATGAGAACCATTTCTTTGGCATTTCCACCAGGCTCTCCTCCTTGAAAACTACTTACTTCATGAGTCTCACACGATCCCTGTAAAGAAAATGGGCTCTGGGCTTTTGCTTCATCCCTCAAAGCCCTGCTCTATTCTAAAGAGGGGCTCCCACATAGCACCCTCCATCCATAATGGCATGTAGTGCTCTGCTGTGTGATCAACCTATCTCCCTTAATAAACTGCAGATTCTCAAAAGCAGGAGCATTTGCTTTCCAAACAGGCAGTTTCTTGAAAAGGTGCTATCCACTGAAAGCCTTGTAAACCATCACATGAATGAACACTTGGATGAGACGGAGGACAGGACATGTATCAGTCAATAGACAGTTACATTGGTTTGTCTATGTTTATGGTAAGACATGAGGACAACCTGACCCTGAGCCCTAACCCTACCTGCTGTTGCTTGGCTCTGGGGACACAGATGTTCATTCCGGCCTCTTCACAGAGCCTATTTGTCTCCACAGAAGATGCTGGCAGTTCAGTCTGCTCCACCAGCAGTTCTCTCTTCTCATTCAGCAAAATCTGTATATTGTTCTTCAATTGAGCTTGTTCACGCAGGAGCTGGGAGTGCCTGATGCTGAACCACAAACAAAAAATGGTAAATCCCAGCCAGCTTCTATTTGCCTGTCACTCCTGCAAGTACAATCATCCCTTCAGGGTCCTCATCTTCAGAAATCCCCAGAATAGAGCCACACTATGCAGGTTAGCACCAATTAGAGGAGGTCAAATCCAGAGGACACATCCCTGTGAATCAAAGTACTTCTGAAAATCCTGACACTAAGACGGTTTATATAAATCAAGGAAGAAGAGATGGTCCATAAGGGAGCTCGTATGTCCATGGTATGGTGAAACCATCTTCACGTTCTGGGAAAAGCCCCTCTGAGGGGTAGTTGAAGACCCAATAGATATAGACTCTTTCCATGTGTTTCTCATGGATCACAGATCTTTAAATCTCCTGTCAGAGTCCTAGAGATTCAGAGTTGATTGATATTCCCATCATGGTGCAAACCTTTTCTATCTAGAGGAACTTTAACGGGGAAAATAACAATTGGAGGGTCTTCTACACCCTTCACATGTAGGACAACTGAGTCCAAGAGCTACAAATCTAAGACCCTTGCCACAAGGCAGGCTTCTTGTTAAGAGTCAAACACCATGGAACCAGAGCCCTGACTTTTGTTAAAGTCATGCAGGACAGAAGCATTCCCTGCCTAGTGCTGGGTTCTCATCTCTGTCAGCGACTCACCGGTAGGAACTGTTCACTTGTATGAGCTCCTTGTACCTCTCCATGGCATCACTTATTGAGTGGGTCATCATTTGCATAGCCATCATTCTCATCTCATGTTCAGATTGAAGGACTGGCAATTCGACATGCAGCCTGGGTTAGGTCATGGCCAAAGGAACAAATAATGTTTTGAACTCACGATTTCAGAATTAGGTGAAATGTAAATAAAAATATATAATAAAAAATTTCAAATTCAAGGAATGGTGGAAGGGAAGAAAATGGCAAACTCAAAAACCAGACCAAAACCCAACAGTGAGACTCAATCCACAGAAAATATTTCTATGTAAATAAGCAAACATTTGTTTTGAAATAAGGATTCCTTGGAATCCTGAGAGATATGGTTCTGCAAAGACTCACTATATAGGAGGGGCAGAGCCTGAGAGCTGCCTGTTTGGGAATAACAACTGTCAAGACCACAGTGACCATTTCTAGGTCACAATAAACAATCCCTGGATAGTTAAAAAAATAAAAAAAACTAAAGATCAAAGCAGGTGAAACAAATTAGGTAAAATCAGACTGTTCTCTCTATTACTTAAACTCAGTATGTTCCACATACTTGCTCCTTCAAAGTATTTGTACTGGTTAAGTTTATTATCCCGGGCACAGGACAACAGAGTCACGGTACCAGTTGGAGGGACCTGACCTTCAAGAGCTGGCCAGGTAAGCATGATGGAATTCACTAGTTCAGGAAGAAGATTCCTCCAGTCTGTGCCACAGCTTTGGGCCCAAGAGAAAGCTGTGATGACATTTCTCTTGTTTTCAAAGCAGGTATACTCAATCCTTGGTTTCTATCGTTACATGAATTCCCAGAGGGCATAAGTATGTTTGACAGGGAAGAGGATTTATAGCACCTCCTCCCCTCAGGAGAGTCCTGTGTGCCACCAAGGTATACAGAAGGAGCAAAGTGCTGTGTTGATCAGTGTGGGCCTCCATGTACTCATCACTATCATGACCTGCAAAGTGTTGATCAAACAAATCCTCAGACCCATTCAAAGGTCCCAGACGTCCTGATCCAGAGTAAACCACCAACAAATACTGCCACATATATACACACCACCCATATCCAAACACATTTAGAATGCCAACTACATCCATGGAGGTGCCATAGAATCAGTGTATAATGAACAAATTCACAGGAAAGAGTGATGACATGCAGGCATTTCATTCACACACACAGTTGCAGCAAGTGTGACAAGGTCATTCTAGCTGTTGACAGAACCAATGCTAATCCAAGAGGCTCAGGGTCAAGTACAAAAGAGGTTGACCCTAAACACACAGCACCTAGCTCATCTCACAAGCAAATGCCTGCCAAATCTCCTTAAAATCCAGGATGAGAGGTGAAACTTTCTCGTGCTATGAGTAAATCTTGAGGTAGCAGAGAGAGAGCGCAAGACAGTGAAAAGGTTACTGGGCATAATGACTACCTGTGGTCCCACTCATCATAGATATAAAGATCCAGAATTTGATAAAGTTCATCCCTCTCGAATTGACACTTCTGGATTTCAAATTTGAGTTCCTCCAGTTCCTTTAGACACTCCTCTTGCTTACTGATGACATTTTGGGATGATGCCTTCCTACCAAAATCTGTAGATAGATAAACCCAAGTGAATTTGCATATTTGAACCAATGGGCAGAATAGATCATTCTGAATCCGAAAAGGAGGTTGAGGAAGGGGAAATGGTAGAGACTGGGTGAATTCGTGAAAGAGCAGAAAAGCTTTCTTAAAGGTTGATTCTTAAGCTATGTCCCTGTTCCCAACCTCTAATGCCATACAAGTGCCACACTCACTATTACACAACCCGCGGCACTGAAAGTTATAATATGACTGAGACATAAACATCTGCGACATTGTTATATCAGATGTGGTGCAGATAATCCTGGAGTTCATAATGACTTCATAATGTTTAGCACCATCAAGCTCTAACCAAGTGTGGTCCAGCCCAAAGTGTCTGAGAACTCAATTCATGACTAGGGGTGCATCCTTCCTTGTTCTCGCCATCAGACACTTATGTAACCTACAGTACTCTAGAGGATGAAGTGCTTCAGCTCCCAACCATGGATGGTCACATTGTTAATCTCACTGTGTCTCCTCCTGCCAATCATTGACACTCATAGTTAAAAAGCTTCAAGAAAAGACACTGAAGTCTTACAACTTTATGGCTTTCTCTCAAATTAAAGATCAGGAACTCCTGACTCTTGGTTTGCCTTTGAAAAATCCCAAGGCTCCTGCTTGTAAGGCCTAGTCTTAGAAGGCACATCTCAAACCTACCTCCTTGAGGATGTTCCCCAACTCTGCCCACGACTCACCAAGCCTTCCCAAGAATGATTTCCTCCTTCCTGTTTCACTAGAGAGGGGGTCAGCTTCCCTCTGACCTGGTGCGGTCTCTCCTTGATCAACACTTTCCTTCCGAAATAGCCTGAGCAGCTGGCGAAACATGCCTGCTTGTGAACCCAAAGGGAACTGAAGTAATATCCCAAAGGCAGTTGGTGTCACCACAACACTGGTGACATCACAGAAGATTCTAGGGATCTCGTAGATACAATAGAGTGTCCAGTGAAGGGCTTACTGATGATGTCACTGGAAAATTCTATGGCCTACCTACTAACCAGCTCTCCGCACACTGATGAATTTCTGTGGGGACCCTTTCCTCCAGTCTCCCATGTGTCACTGCGAATACCATTTGGCAACCTCTATTTCAAAGCTAGATATGTCTCTCTGCTTCATTTGAAGTCAACAATGCTTTTGCTGCGGAGGGTTTCTTACAACCCTGAATTGGAGAACAGATTTTTCTTAGCACCCAAATCTCTAGGGACCAAGGAGGAGGGAGACTTTTCTTAAAAGTAAATCTACTACTCGAGACAATGCATGTGACATGTATTTCGATTTCTAAGCTTTTCCCTTTTTCTGGAGGCCAATATATTTCTTCTATACCTCTGAGTGTATAAAACCTGGAAATATTTGCTTACTGTGCAGTCCTTGAAAGCCGACATTGTTTCCATTTACATATCCATGTATTTCACAAAATCAATGGTCTATAATCCTATTTTTTTGCAATAAAAACTCCTTTTCCTTGGGAACATAGGGATCAACTACAGAGCATATATAAAACAATAAATTTCTGTCTGTTTTATATATTATGGAGGACATCCTCCCTTTCTCAAATATAACAAGACAATTAAATTGGACATCAGTGAGCAAATGTCAACCTGGACCTTGTGTTACTACATTGTAACTATATAACCATCACTTCTCCAATATCCTTCTCCGTGAATAGACAAGTCTAGGCATGAGAATATTGGGGACTACAACATGATCTTTTACTTGTAGCAAACATAAGAATCAGGAGGACGGGAAGGGAGTGGAATGGCCTGAGTTCAGGTTGAACCTCAATTTTAATGGGTCCATACGTTCAGGAGGGAGTCTATTTGGCATTGTGATATACGGATTATGTCTTCTTATCATAGGTGTTATAATAATTCAACATGAATGTGTGCTATAATGCCAGCCCACCTCAGAGATGTAAGAGTGAAAATCATGTCTGACCTTTCTGGGAAGAACTCTGCCTTTTACTACCATCTGGAGTTATACAACATCACTATACAAAGCTCAGAAGAGAGGGGTGCAGATGTGCGGGCCTTAGAAGTTGAGGATCTTTTCTTCTGATTAAGCCACTTGATTTTCCTATGTAATTTTTCCCTTGCTCTTTTACTAATGGTGGCTGACTTCTTTCCTGGCCTGAGGAAAACTGGAGTCCAATCTTTTGGATTACCGAACCTTCTATTTTCGAAATGACAGTCCCACCAAGGGTCCTACTGCATACAGAAGGTATGAATAAGTCTCAGGGGCTGGAGTAAGTTAAAAAGGTCTGTTACAACAAAGAACTGATTAAGAAAACAAGAGCCCAGCTGCTCATCAAGATCACAGTTGTATGAGATTAAGAAAATGTGAATAGGGCATCGGGTGAAAGATAAATTAATTAGGAGGTCATAGGCCTAGAAGGGTTATCCTTTGATCTCAGTGGCGCTGCCATTCTTTCTGCCATTCCTCGTTCTCTGCCACAGGACCAGAGACTTCCCCATACAAATGGCTGGCCTTGCCAAAGACCTGGCAGGGCTTCTCCCTGTAGAATAGGACATGTAGAGTCCTTGAGGACTCACCAAGAGATCTCCTCCACACAGGTTCGTTGTTGTCAAAGGGAAATGTTCCTGCAGAATCCTGCCATGGCAGCAGGAATTTCAACCTGGCTGCTCTTGGTCCAACTCACTGAGTGCAGGCCTGAGGCCCAGGGGTATTTGGGGAAAGAAGCAGCACGCACTACCTCACAGCTCTCTCTTTGTTGGATGCAACTGCTAGGACTGTGATAGGATTTTTGTTTCTTTGTGGGATTAGTAGAAATACCTACAAAGCTGATTAAAGTTGTAACATGCCTTCATACCCAGAGTGCAGAATGTTTTTACATCATTGTTGTTCCTGTTTTATGTTTGGATTTTGTTTTTTCATCCCCTCAGGAAATTTCCCTGTGCTTAGAATGTTAAGCACATGCTCGGGAGGGATCGATTATTCAAGTTCGGCAAAGCTTTTGTTCTCACCATCACTCCACAGATGATGCCATTACTTACTTTCAAATAAGAAAACAGTTATAGAGAAGTAAATTAACCTGTAAGCTATCAAAGAAGAAACACATCATGATTGTGGAATCGTACCCCAGTATTTTGTATTTCCTAAGTTATTTTTATTTTAAACTTTTTTATTGGATTTTTTTGGGTACATTTCATCTTTTTTAAATTCTTAAAGGTATCTTTTATTCCTCTCCTCCCATTTACAAGGTGGAATTTCACCTGTGATTGTTAGTCCAGATAGTTTGGTCAATGGCTTAGACATCACCCTGGCCTAGTTTCCTTGGCATAAGCTGAGTTAGAAGCAGGCTCAAAGGTTCAGGACCAACAAATAATGAATTCCACTACATCTGGATCCCCAGCCTCACAGCCAGGAAGGGACTGGATTTCCATTCACTATTTAAAAAAAAGATGCAGTTCATTAACATGTAAAAAATTTCTCAAGTATATTAAAGTGTTTACCATGGTCATACAGTTTTTCAAATACCTGGCATTCATCTTTTTCCAAAACCTAAAATTTCTTTCTTATTCACATTTTTTGATTATTTTTGGTATTAGTATCATTTTTTAAATTTCAGTTTTTTTTAATAGATATATATGTTTTATTCAAACGTTATTCCCTTTCCCAGCTTTTGGTCCATAAGCCCCCCTGCCGTGCCCTCTCCCATATGTATGGTCCCCCAATCCATGCCACTTAGAAACCCCGTCCCGGACATTTCCATGCACTCAGGGTCCAACCTTGTTAAGAACAAGGGCTTCCCCTTCCACAGGTGCCCCAACAAGTATATTCTCTCCTACATATGCAGTTGTACCCCTGGATCAGTCCACCTATAGTCTTTTGCTAGTGGTTTATTTGGTTGGCATTGCTGTTCTTATGGGGTTGCAAGCCCTTCAGCTCTTTGAATCCTTCTTCTAATTCCCATAAAGGGCGTCCTGTTCTCAGTTCAGCACTTTACTACCAGCACTGAACTCTTTATTTGACATGCCCTGGATGTGTCTCTCAGTGGAGATGCATATTCTGTCCCTTTCAGTAAGCACTTTTTAGCTTCGCCAATCTTACCTAGTTTTGGTGGCTGTATATATATGGCCACATGTGGGGCAGACTCTTAATGGCTGTTCCTTCGGTCTCTGCTTTAGATTTGGCCTCCATATCCCCTCCTATGGATATTTTCGTTCCCCATTTTAAGAAGGAGTGGGAACATCTGCACTTTGGTCATCCTTCTTCTGGAGTTTCCTGAGATCTGTAGATTGCATCTTGGGTAATTTGAGGTTTTGGTCAATATCCACTTATCAATGAGTACATACTGTCAACGAGGGGTGCTGAGTACCTGGAAGAGAATGAGGGACAAGAGAGGTGAAGAAGGACTCCAAGACAAGAGTCTGATCAAGGCGACAATTTTATTTTTCCCCAACGCTGAATTTGTACCATAAAATGGGTAACAGAGAGAGGGGGGAATTAAGAAACATTTACCCACGCCAAGGACACAATAGTCCTGTGGTCAGGGAATCAGCTGATGTTGACAGGTTGTCAGAAAGGTCACAGGTTTGTCATATCTATTTGTCAGTAGGATGTTGGTTTTTCAGAAAGGTTACAGGTCATGACTTTGGGTATCTTAATGTCAGACATTATCATATGATTATTCATCATGACCACCACATTTGTATTAGTCTTCTGCAGCTGGCTGGGGATTTTCCATGAACCCAGTCATACTTAAAGCTAACCATAATAATAACATCAATAATGGAGGGCTTCAAGGCCATCGCTCCCAAGAGCATACCAAGTGTGCTTTTCTGTGATTGGATTACCTCACTGTGGATGATATTTTCTAGTTCTTTCCATTTGCCTATGAATTGAACATAGTCATTGTTTTTGATAGCTGAGTGGTACTCCATTGTGTAGATGTACCACATTTTTCGAATCCATTCCTCTGTTGAAGGGCATCTGGGTTCATTCCAGCTTCTGGCTATTATGAATAAGGCTGCTATGAACATAGTGGATCATATGTGTTGTTGTATGTTGGAGAATCTTTTGGGTATATGCCCAGGACAGGTATAGCTGTGTGCTCAGGTAGTGCAATGTCCAAATTCTGAGGAACCTTCAGACTGATTTCCAGAGTGCTTGTACCAGTTTGCAATCCCAGCTACAATCGACAAGTGGTCCTCTTTCTCCACATCCTTGCCAGCATCTGTTGTTACCTGATTTTTTGATCTTAGCCACCCTGACTGGTGTGAGGTGGATTCTTAGGGTTGTTTTGATTTGCATTTCTCTGATGACTAAGGATATTGAGCATTTCTTTAGGGGCTTTTCGCTATTCTATATTCCTCAGCTGAGAATGTTTTCTTCAGCTCTGAACCCCATTTATTAAGAGGGGTGTTTGGCTCTCTGTACTCTAACTTCTTCTGTTTTGTGTATACTTTGGATATAAGCCCTCCATCAGATGCAGGATTGGTAAAGATTTTTTCCCAATCTGTGGGTTGCCTTTTTGTCCTAATGACACTGTCCTTTGCCTTACAGAAGCTTTTCAGTTTTATGAGGTCCCAATTGTCGATTCTTGATCTTAAAGCATAAGCCATTGGTATTTTGTTCAGGAAATTTTCCTTAGTGCTCATGTCTTCGAGACTCTTCCCTACTTTTTATCCATTACTTTTAGTGTATCTGGTTTGATGTGGAGGTCCTTGATCCACTTGGACTTAAGCTTTGTACAGGGTAATAAGGATGGGTCAACTTGCATTCTTCTACATGTTGACCTCCAGTTGAACCAGCACCATTTGTTAAAAATACTATCTTTCTTCCATTGGATGTTTTACCTCCTTTGTCAAAGATCAAATGACCATAGGTGTGTGGGTTCCTTTCTGTGTCTTCAATTATGTTCCCCTGAGCTGCCTGTCTGTATGCCAATACCATACAAACTATTGCTCTGTAATACTGCTTGAGGTCAGAGATGGTGATTCCCCCGGAAGGTCTTTTATTGTTGAGTATAGTTTTGCTATCCTGGGTTTTATGGTATACCAAATGACGGCAAATTGCACTTTCTACCTTTATAAAGAATTGAGTAGGAATATTGTTAGTGATGGCATTGAATCTGTAGATTGCCTTTGGCAAAATGGTCATTTTTTACCATATTCATCCTGCCAATCTATGAGCATGGGAGATCTTTCAATCTTCTGAGACCTTCTTCAATTTCTTCAGAGATTTGAAGTTCTTGTCATACAGATTTTTTACTTGCTTGGTTCAAGTAACAGCAAGTTATTTTATATTATTTGGGACTATTGTGGAGGGTGTCATTTTCCTAATTTCTTTCTCAGCCTGTGTACCCTTTCAGTAGAGAAAGACTACTGAATTGTTTTGGTTAATTTTATACTCGGACAGTTTGCTGAAGTTGTTGATCGGGTTAAGTAGTTCTCTGGTAGAATTTTGGTGTTGCTTAAGTAGACTATCATATCATCTTCAAATATTAGTGTTTTGACTTCATCCCTTCTAATTTTTTCCCCTTGACCTACTTTCATTCTTTGATTGCTATGGCTAGGACGTTAAGTACCATATTGTACTTAAGTAGGGAAAGAGTGGGCAGCCTTGTCTAGTCCCTGATTTTAGTGGGATTCCTTCAATACTCTAAGTTTAGTTTCATGTTAGGTACAGGTTTGATGTATTTTGCATTTTCCTATATTTCGATTCAGGCCTTCAATTCCTGATCTTTCCAGGACTTTATTAATGAAAGGGTAATGAATTTTGTCAAATGATTTCTCAGCATCTAATGAAATGATCATGTGGTTTTGACTCTGTTTATATGATGAATTTCGTTGATGGACTTCCGTATATTAAACCATCCCTGCATCCTTGCCATGAGGCCTACTTGACCATGATGGATGATTGTTTGGATGTGATTCAGTTTGCAAGAATTTTATTGAGCATTTTTGATCAATATTCATAAATCAAATAGGTCTGAATTTCTCTATCTTTGTTGTATCTTTGTGTGGTTTAGGTATAAGAGTAATTGTGGCTTCATAGAGGGAGTTTGGTAGTGCTCTGTCTGTTTCTATTTTGCGGAATAGTTTGGACAGTATTGGTATGAAGTCTTCTATGAAGGTCTGATAGAATTCTGCACTAAATCCATCTGGTCCTGGACTCTTATTGGATGGTGATATTTAATAGCAGTTTCTATGTCTTTATGAGTTATGGGGTTGTTTCGATGGTTTATTTGTTCCTGATTTAACTGTGGTACCTGGTATCTGTATAGAAAATTGTCCATTTCCTCCACATTTTCCAGTTTTGTTGAATATTTTTTTTTGTAGTAGGATCTGATGATCTTTCTAATTTCTTCAGATTTTGTTGTTATGTCTCCCTTTTATTTCTGATTTTATTAATTTGGATACACTCTCTGTGACCTCTGGTTAATATGGCTAAGCCTTTATGTATCTTGTTGATTTTCTCAAAGAACCAGCTCCTGGGTTTGCTGATTCTTTTGATACTCGGTTTTGTTTCTTCTTGTTTGATTTCAGCCCTGAGTTTGATTATTTCCTGCCTTCTACTCCTCTAGGGTTTATTTAAATTTTTCTAGAGCTTTTAGGTGTGCTGTCAAGCTGCTGACATATGCTCTCTCTTGTTTCTTTTTGCAGGCATACAGAGCTATGAGTTTTCCTCTTCGCGCTGCTTTTATTGTGTCACATAAGTTTGGGTATGTTGTATCTTCATTTTCATTAAATTCTAAGAAGTCTTTAATTTCTTTCTTATGTCTCCAATGACCAAGTTGTCATTGACTTCAACTTCCATGTATATGTGGGCTTTCTGTCCTATTTGTTGTTATTGATCAGCAGCCTTAGTCCGTGGTTTTTTGAAAGGATGCATGGGATTATATCTATCTTTCTGTATCTGTTGAGGCCTGTTTTGTGACCGATTATATGGTCAATTTTGTAGAAGGTACAATGGGATGCTGAGAAGAAGGTATATCCTTTGGTTTTAGGGTGGAGTGTTCTATAAATATATGTTAAATCCATTTGTTTCATAACCTGTTAGTCTTTCTGTGTCTCTGTTTAATTTCTGTTTCCCTGATCTGTCCATTGATTAAAGTGGCGTGTTTAAATCTCCTACTATTATTGTTTGTGGTGCAATGTATGATTTTTTTGAGCTTTAGAAAGGTTTCTTATTGTTTAGGGACACAACTGCTATATACTTGACAAATATAGCAATCACCCAGAATATCCGTAGAAAGCATGTGACTGTTGGCCACATGAGGATGAGTTTCTTTCAAAGATCATCATGATTTTTGGTAAGATCTTCCCTGTAATTGGTGGCATGGCTTCCCACAAACATGGTCCAGTTGTCTAGAATCTCCTCCTTGGTCAGCATCTCATCCTTGTTTTTATCTGACTCATACACCAGATGCTGGGCCTCAGCCTGTGCATGGTCATAGGCCTGAGGGAGGATCCAATGGTGAATCTCATCCTAATCCAGTTTCCCATCCTTGTTCAGATCTGGGAAATCATTGAACTGCTCCCCAGACAAAATCCAGTATGTCTTAGGGCAATTGTCCTTGTGAGAAAAAGATGTCCACAATGTACTCATCCTAGTCCACAAAACCATCCCCGTTCTTGTCGATATTCTCCAGCGTTTCCAGAACTACAATCTCCTTCATATGTTCTAAATCCTCTTAGTGCAGAAAAGCAATGAACCCGTCCTGAGTAGCTGTCAGGTCACCGTCAAGGCCTTAAACTTCCTCTCATCTCGTGGAGGCAACTTTTTAAAGTTGTGATGATCAGAGCTATCTTGGAATTCAGCAAGGTTTCCCAGGTAGTAGCCATAGGTAGCCTGCTTGTATTCTTCCCAGGAGATTTTTCATCTATGTCCCTATCATAATCCTTCCAGAGTTTAGGCACATTTTGGTTGATGTATCTTTTCTGTACCTGTTTGATCCAAACTTTCAAGTCCTCAGTAGTAACAAGGCTGCCTTCATCACTGTCAATTGGATCAACAATTTTCCCCAACTTCTCCTGCTCTCGTCCAGGATTAGCTATCAAAGGTCTTGGAGTCCTCCTTGCCCAGGAAGACCTCATGATCGTACAGGAAGCTGTGCTTATTCTCTGGTGGCCACTCACCCTGCTCTGAATCGGGACAAACCATGTGCTCCTTGCTCATCATGCTCTTGGCCATGTAAGCCAGGACCAGTGCCAGCAGCAGCCCATGGAGAGTCCCAGGCTGACACCATGCACCACAGTCGCGATCAAAGGGAGGCAGCAGGGAAGTAGGGGCTCAGAGCACCTTATCCGCTGTCCCTTCCCCAGAGAGGGCTTTTGTTACATTTCAAACGTTATCCGTTTTCCTGGTTTCCACAAATCCCCTTATAAAACCCCCTCCCCCTTCTACTGTGAGGGTGTTATCACACCCACCCAAACACCCAGGCCTACCTGCCTCCCTGTTCTGGTTTCCCCTACACTGGGGCATCAAGCCTTGACAAGACCAAGGGCCTCTCCTCCCATTTGTGCCCAAGAAGGCCATCCTCTTCTACATATGCAGCTGTAGCCATGGGTCTGTCCATGTGTACTCTTTCGATGGTGTTTTCGGGCCTGGGAGCTCTGGGTGTTTCTTAGTGTTGTTCTTATGGGGCTGTAAACCGCTTCAGCTCCCTTAATCCTTTCTCTTACTCCTCCATTGGGGACCCTGCTCTCAGCTGAATGGTTGGCTGCAAGTATCTGCCTCTGTATTTGTCATGCTCTTTACCCCACTCTTTTGAGCAGATCACCACAGAGCAACGAAGATGTATTGTCTTGGCGTGATGATGTACAGACAAATAGATGATTTCTTAATTCTTATGATGGTTCTATAAGAATTTTAAAATTAGATTAGTAATTTTAAGCTCCTTTATAATGGGACAGCTATTATGTTTTCTCTGGTAATCAAAATTGCATTGAGAACTCTTCCTTCTTAAAGTTTCATGAGTGAATTGCTTCTGCAATACCAAGCAGGCATCTACAAATTAGAACCCATGCTAAAAGGGTACAAACCAATTAACCAAAGTTCATAAAAAGAGAACTAATGATTTACTATAGGTGCAAGGACTGAACGTAAATAATTGACTGGATTTGCCTATAGGCAATTTCACTTATTCTTTTCTCATAAAAATTACAGCTTTTAACTCTCCATGAACATGCAGAGCCAGTGACAGATGGTGACAGTTTATCCTGATGATTACTCTACATGGATATGCATGTAAACATTCTCAGTCGTAAACTGATTATCCAACTTATGATTTGAATTCCTGTGCAAACTGGTGGTAAACTTTTCACCATGTGATGCTGTGTTCAGAAAGATATACAAATGCTGAGGACAAAGAGAGAGAAAGCTTTTTAGACAGAACTGAACTGAAGAGAACAGAACTCAAGAAGAACTTAGAAGTAAAGGCATAGCGTTGAGAGTAAGGCCTTGAGAGTAAGGAAATTATTGTGTCATAAAACCAAGAGGAAAGAAAATAATAAGAAGAGAGCAAGGAGAACCTTTTAAATCAATCTTTATGGAGGCAAACTTTTGTCTTTTAGGAAAACTGAAGAACTTATAAATAAAGGTTAAAATCACTGCTCTTCAGCCTTCAGCCTGGCTCACTGGCTAGCCTGTGCTCTTCAGTCAGGCTCAGTGGCTAGCCTCTGCTCTTCAGTCAGGCTCAGTGGCTAGCCTCTGCTCTTCAGTCAGGCTCAGTGGCTAGCCTCTGCTCTTCAGTCAGGCTCAGTGGCTAGCCTCTGCTCTTCAGTCAGGCTCAGTGGCTAGCCTCTGCTCTTCAGTCAGGCTCACTGGCTAGCCTCTGCTCTTCAGTCAGGCTCACTGGCTAGCCTCTGTTCTTCAGTCAGGCTCAGTGGCTAGCCTCTGCTCTTCAGCTGGGCTCACTGCCTAGCCTCTGCTCTTCAGTCAGGCTCACTGGCTAGCCTCTGCTCTTCAGTCAGGCTCACTGCCTAGCCTCTGCTCTTCAGTCAGGCTCACTGGCTAGCCTCTGCTCTTCAGTCAGACTCACTGGCTAGCCTCTGCTCTTCAGCTGGGCTCACTGCCTAGCCTCTGCTCTTCAGCTGGGCTCACTGGCCTATGGGGCCCTAGCACATCGCTTAACCATCTGCTCATGACTGCCTGACCAAACTGACCACCTGACCGCCCTGACTTCTTCAAGTCATTCTCGAGAAAGAGCACAAGGCACCAAAGAGAAACACCACAGGGACCTTTTCCATTGGCTTTGCTTAACCTTAAGTGCTTTCATTATTTCTTTAAAAGAGTGAAATATAATTTCGGCTATTCATATGGCCAAGAGAGCTGTGCAGTAGTCATTGCTTTAGGGAATTTGGTGCTAAATCAAAAGATTCCTTTATTCTATCACGATGTTATCTGTACGCTGTAAGATGTATGTTTAGAAAACGGAACACTAAATCCCTAAAATCTAGATGTGTTAAGACATCAGCTCATGGAAAACATAACTGCTTACCTATCTAGACTGGGCTTTTTTGCTATACTGCAGGTACAATCAATTTTTCACACTACTTCCATGATTTTCAAGAATGATTAAGAGAAAAATAAGTTGAACATAATGGCCAGAAAGGGGGTTCTGTCAAGTTGTCTTATGTGGGACAAGATACCAAGCTATGACTGGTCAACCTAAAACCACCTGTCCCAAACTAACAGAACTTACAGAAAATACATACTTTCTTAACATTCCTCCTCCCCGATGGCCAGTGATTTATTGAGCACCTACTACGATTCTAACACTGTGCATCTAAGGGTGTAATGGTGAATCAAAAACTTAATAAAAAGCCTCATTAAGGAATAAAGAAAAATGAAACATAACTTTGAAACTCAGAATTCAATATAAGCAAAACCACCATTTCTTTAACTGGTGATGTCTGAAAAGCTCATCATTTTTTCCATGGGCTTCTATAGTAATGATACTGAGTCTTGATTTGGTAAATCACAAAAAGCAAGTCACACTTCTTTCTTGGCTCCCACAACTGTCAAAGAGAACAACACTGTCGCTGTCCATTTTGCTTCCCTATCAATCCTGCTATGGATGGTAATGAATTCCAGTCTTTTCAATGTGAAAACAGGCCACCACTTGAGGGCAAAGGTTATTAAAATTACCCAAACCGGTATATTCTCTAAAATTTTCACATAGCATTTTACTGATAGCACAATGTAAATTCACCACAAATATTTAACCAATGAAAATATTGAATAGCTCTGCAAATAGGAGCGATAATCATATATACTTGAAAACAACAATTATGGAAACAAAGGATGTACTAGGAGAAAAGATACATCACTAAAAGCTACACAAGCAGCAAAAAAGACACTACATTTCTTGGTTTAAAAGTTAGGTGATACACTTGATCTTTAAAGACAGGCAATGTACTTGATCTTTAAGCCTTTTAACTGTGCCCTGTCCATATAGAAACTGCAGTTGATGACAATCTTTTGTAAGATTCATTTATTTACATGTCAGACAATGCAGCTGTCTTCAGACACACCAGAAGAGGGCATCAGTACTCCTTACAGATGGTTGTGAGCAACCATGTGGTTGCGGGCATTTGAACTCAGGACCTCTGGAAGAACACTTGGTGCTCTTACCCACTGAGCCATCTCTCCAGCCCTCACAACGGCCTCTTACACAGCATCACAGTGGTCTATTTCACTAGATGGCTCCAGGGTGACAACAGAGAAACTTTCACAGTTCCTGAGCACTTCTGAGTTCAAACACCAGCAGTGCCAACTCTGTGCTGTTGGCACATTCTGACCTGTCTCCTAAGGGTTGTCAGCCACAAAAGGGACGGGTTAGCACCACACAGTATTCACTGCCCTATCCTAAAAACCCCCTCGATTCTGAAAAAGCCACATTCCATGCTTGCTCCATATTTGAGGAAGCCAAATGGTTGATCTGGCTCAAGGCTCTACTTTTCTTAGCTCATCAACTTTCTTTTTCCACTTCTTGTCACAAGAAGTATTTTTTTATGCTGCAACTACACTGCAGTGTTTGAAGGAAACCACCATCAACTCTGGGTGTCACCTCTTGAAATTTAAAATTCACAAAACAATTCATGGCTTTCTAATCAGCACCATGGAAAATAAACAAAAACAAGCAAAACCATTCCAAAGGAACTTGCTGATCTGGAGGCCTGCTCATGGCAGGCAGGAAAGAATTAAATTATGCAGAACTGTAATCTCTCAGAGCTTTGGAGGCCAGCTTCTGGCTATTATAAATACGGCTGCTATGAACATAGTGGAGCATGTGTCTTTGTTATATGTTGGGGGATCTTTTGGGTATATGCCCAAGAGAGGTATAGCTGGGTCCTCAGGTAGTTCAATGTCCAATTTTTGAGGAACCTCCAGACTGATTTCCAGAATAGTTGTACCAGTCTGCAATCCCACCAACAATGGAGGAGTGTTCCTCTTTCTCCATATCCTCCCCAGCATCTGCTGTCACCTGAGTTTTTGATCTTAGTCATTCTCAGTGATGTGAGGTGAAATCTCAGGGTTGTTTTGATTTGCATTTCCCTTATGACTAAAGATGTTGAACATTTCTTTAGGTGTTTCTCAGCCATTTGACATTCCTCAGCTGTGAATTCTTTGTTTAGCTCTGAACCCCATTTTTTAATAGGGTTATTTGTCTCCATGTGGTCTAACTTCTTGAGTTCTTGTATATTTTGGATATTAGCCCTCTATCTGTTGTAGGATTGGTAAAGATCTTTTCTGAATCTGTTGGTTGCCAATTTGTCCTAACCACAGTGTCCTTTGCCTTACAGAAGCTTTGCAGTTTTATGAGATCCCATTTGTCGATTCTTGATCTTAGAGCATAAGCCATTGGTGTTTTGTTCAGGAAATTTATCCCATGCCCATGTGTTTCAGATTCTGCCCTAGTTTTTCTTCTATTAGTTTGAGTGTATCTGGTTTGATGTGGAGGTCCTTGATCCACTTGGACTTAAGCTTTGTACAGGGTGATCAACATGGATCGATCTGCATTCTTCTACATGTTGACCTCCAGTTGAACCAGCACCATTTGCTGAAAATGCTATCTTTTTTCCATTGGATGGTTTTGGCTCCTTTGTCAAAAATCAAGTGCCAATAGGTGTGTGGGTTCATTTCTGGATCTTCAATTCTGTTCCATTGGTCTATCTGTCTGTCTCTGTACCAATACCATGCAGTTTTTATCACTATTGCTCTGTAATACTGCTTGAGTTCAGGGATAGTCATTCCCCCTGAAGTCCTTTTATTGTTGAGGATACTTTTAGCTATCCTGGGTTTTTTGTTATTCCAGATGAATTTGCAAATTGTTCTGTCTAACTCTTTGAAGAATTGGATTGGTATTTTGATGGGGATTGCATTGAATCTGTAGATCGCTTTTGGTAAAATGGCCATTTTTACTATATTAATCCTGCCAATCCATGAGCTTGGGACATCTTTCCATCTTCTGAGGTCTTCTTCAATTTCTTTCTTCAGAGTCTTGAAGTTCTTATTGTACAAATCTTTTACTTGCTTGGTTAAAGTCACACCGAGGTACTTTATATTATTTGGGTCTATTATGAAGGGTGTCCTTTCCCTAATTTCTTTCTCGGCTTGTTTCTCTTTTGTGTAGAGGAAGGCTACTGATTTATTTGAGTTGATTTTACACCCAGCCACTTTGTTGAAGTTGTCTATCAGCTTTAGTAGTTCTCTGGTGGAACTTTTGGGAATCACTTAAATATACTATCATATCATCTGCAAATAGTGATATTTTGACTTCTTCTTTTCAGATCTGTATCCCCTTGACCTTCTTTGTTGTCTGGTTGCTCTGGCTAGAACTTCAAGAACTATATTGAATAAGTAGGGAGAGAGTGGGCAACCTTGTTTAGTCCCTGATTTTAGTGGGATTGCATCAAGTTTCTCTCCATTTAGTTTAATGTTAGCAACTGGTTTGCTTTATATGGCTTTTACTATGTTTAGGTATGAGCCTTGAATTCCTATTCTTTCCAGGACTTTTATCATGAAGGGGTGTTGAATTTTGTCAAATGCTTTCTCAGCATCTAATGAAATGATCATGTGGTTTTGATCTTTCAGTTTGTTTATATAATGGATCACGTTGATTGTTTTCCGTATATTAAACCATCCCTGCATGCCTGGGATGAAGCCTACTTGATCATGGTGGATGATTGTTTTGATGTGCTCTTGGATTCGGTTTGCCAGAATTTTATTGAGTATTTTTGCGTCGATATTCATAAGGGAAATTGGTCTGAAGTTCTCTTTCTTTGTTGGGTCTTTGTGTGGTTTAGGTATAAGAGTAATTGTGGCTTCATAGAAGGAATTCGGTAGTGCTCCATCTGTTTCAATTTTGTGGAATAGTTTGGATAATATTGGTATGAGGTCTTCTATGAAGGTCTGATAGAATTCTGCACTAAACCTGTCTGGACCTGTGCTCTTTTTGGTTGGGAGATCTTTAATGACTGCTTCTATTTCCTTAGGAGTTATGGGGTTTTTTAACTGGTTTATCTATTCCTGATTTAACTTCGGTACCTGGTATCTGTCTAGGAAATTGTCCATTTCCTGCAGATTTTCAAGTTTTGTTGAATATAGGCTTTTATAGTAAGATCTGATGATTTTTTGAATTTCCTCTGAATCTGTAGTTATGTCTCCCTTTTCATTTCTGATTTTGTTAATTTGGACACACTCTCTGTGTCCTCTCCTTAGTCTGGCTAAGGGATTATCTATCTTGTTAATTTTCTCAAAGAACCAACTTTTGATTCTGTTGATTCTTTCTATGTTCCTTTTTGTTTCTACTTGTTTGATATCAGCTCTGTGTTTGATTATTTCCTGCCTTCTACTCCACCTGAGTGTATTTGCTTCTTTT
Organism: Rattus norvegicus; assembly: GCF_021556685.1. Taxonomy (NCBI): domain Eukaryota; kingdom Metazoa; phylum Chordata; class Mammalia; order Rodentia; family Muridae; genus Rattus; species Rattus norvegicus. Next base: position 18,355,162 of record NC_141542.1, read on the forward strand.
TGTTCTAGAGCTTTTAGGCCTATTGTCAAGCAGGTGACATATGCTCTTTCCTGTTTCTTTCTGCATGTACTCAGCGCTATGAGTTTTCCTCTTAGCACAGCTTTCATTGTGTCCCATAAGTTTGGGTATGTTGTACCTTCATTTTCATTAAATTCTAGAAAGTCTTTAATTTCTTTCTTTATTTCTTCCTTGACCAGGTTATCATTGAGTAGAGCATTGTTCAATTTCCACGTTTATGTGGGCATTCTTCCCTTATTGTTATTGAAGACCAGTTTTAGGCCGTGGTGGTCCGATAGCACGCATGGGATTATTTCTATCTTTCTGTACATGTGGAGGCCCGTTTTTTGACCAATTATATGGTCAATTTTGGAGAAAGTACCATGAGGAGCTGAGAAGAAGGTATATCCTTTTGCTTTAGGATAGAATATTCTATAAATATCTGTTAAGTCCATTTGGCTCATGACTTCTCTTAGTCTGTCTAAGTCTCTGTTTAATTTCTGTTTCCATGATCTGTCCATTGATGAGAGTGTGGTGTTGAAGTCTCCTACTATTATTGTGTGAGGTGCAATGTGTGTTTTGAGCTTTAGTAAGGTTTCTTTTACGTATGTAGGTGCCCTTGTATTTGGGGCATAGAAATTTAGGATTGAGAGTTCATCTTGGTGGATTTTTCCTTTGATGAATATGAAGTGTCCTTCCTTATCTTTTTTGATGAATTTTAGTTGAAAATTGATTTTATTTGATATTAGAATGGCTACTCCAGCTTGCTTCTTCTGACCATTTGCTTGGAAAGTTGTTTTCCAGCCTTTCACTCTGAGGTAGTGTCTGTCTTTGCCTCTGAGGTGTGTTTCCTGTAGGCAGCAGAATGCAGGGTCCTCGTTGCGTATCCAGTTTGTTAATCTATGTCTTTTTGTTGGGGAGTTGAGGCCATTGCTATTGAGAGATATTAAGGAATAGTGATTATTGCTTCCTGTTATATTCATATTTGGATATGAGTTTATGTTTGTGTGTTTTTCTTCTCTTTGTTTTGTTGCCAAGACGATTAGTCTCTTGCTTTTTCTAGGTTATAGCTTGCCTCCTTATGTTGGGTTTTACCATTTATTATCCTTTGTGTTGCTGGATTTGTAGAAAGATATTGTGTAAATTTGGTTTTGTCATGGAATATCTTGGTTTCTCCATCTATGTTAATTGAGAGTTTTGCAGGATAGAGTACTGGGCTGGCATTTGTGTTCTCTTAGGGTCTGTATGACATCTGTCCAGGATCTTCTGGCTTTCATAGTTTCTGGCGAAAAGTCTGGTGTGATTCTGATAGGTCTCCCTTTATATGTTACTTGACCTTTTTCCCTTACTGCTTTTAATATTCTTTCTTTATTTTGTGCGTTTGGTGTTTTGACTATTATGTGACGGGAGGTGTTTCTTTTCTGGTCAAAACTATTTGGAGTTCTGTAGGCTTCTTGTATGCCTATGGGTTTCTCTTTTGTTAGGTTAGGGAAGTTTTCTTCTATGATTTTGTTGAAGATATTTACTGGTCCTTTGAGCTGGGAGTCTTCACTCTCTTCTATACCTATTATCCTTAGGTTTGATCTTCTCATTGAGTCCTGGATTTCCTGTATGTTTTGGACCAGTACCTTTTTCCGCTTTACATTATCTTTCACAGTTGAGTCAATGATTTCTATGGAATCTTCTGCTCCTGAGATTCTCTCTTCCATGTCTTGTATTCTGTTGGTGAAGCTCGTATATACAGCTCCTTGTCTCTTCTTTTGGTTTTCTATATCCAGGGTTGTTTCCATGTGTTCTTTCTTGATTGCTTCTATTTCCATTTTTAATTCCTTCAACTGTTTGATTGTGTTTTCCTGGAATTCTTTCAGGGATTTTTGTGATTCCTCTCTATGGGCTTCTACTTGTTTATTTATGATTTCCTGGAATTCTTTCAGGGATTTTTGTGACTCCTCTCTATGGGCTTCTACTTGTTTATTTATGATTTCCTGGAATTCTTTCAGGTATTTTTGAATTCCTCTCTGTAGGCTTCTACTTGTTCTCTAAGGGAGTTAGTTCTTCACGTCTTTCTTGAAGTCCTCCAGCATTATGATCAAATATGATTTTGAAACTAGATCTTGCTTTTCTGGTGTGTTTGGATATTCCGTGTTTGCTTTGGTGAGAGAATTGGGTTCTGATGATGCCATGTAGTCTTCGTTTCTGTTGCTTGGGTTCCTGCGCTTGCCTCTCGCCATCAGATTATCTCTAGTGTTACTTTGTTCTGCTATTTCTGACAGTGGCTAGACTGTCCTATAAGCCTGTGTGTCAGGAGTGCTGTAGACCTGTTTTCCTGTTTTCTTCCAGCCAGTTATGGGGACAGAGTGTTCTGCTTTCGGGCGTGTAGTTTTTCCTATCTACAGGTCTTTAGCTGTTCCTGTGGGCCTGGGTCTTGAGTTCACCAGGCAGGTCACTTGCAGCAGAAAAGTTGGTCTTACCTGTGGTCCCGAGGCTCAAGTTTGCTCGTGGGGTGCTGCCTATAAGCTCTATGCGGGGGCAGCAACCAGGAAGATCTGCGCCACCCTTTCTGGGAGCCTCTGTGCACCAGGGTTCCAGATGGCGTTTGGTGTTTTCCTCTGGCGTCAGAGATGTGTGCAGAGTGCAGTCTCTTCTGGTTTCCCAGGCGTGTCTGCCTCTCTGAAGGTTTAGCTCTCCCTCCCATGGGATTTGGGTGCAGAGAACTGTTTATCCGGTCTGTCTCTTCAGCTTCCGGCAGTGTCTCAGGCGCAGAGGTCCTGCCGCTCCTGGGCCCTCCCCAACCAATACCACCATTTCTTTAACTGGTGATTTCTGAAAAGCTCATCATTTTTTCCATGGGCTTCTACAGTAATGATACTCAGTCTCAGTTTTCTAAGACACAAACAGGCAACTCACACTTCTTTCTTGGCTCCCACAACTGTCAAAGGGAACAACACTGTCGCTGTCCATTGTGCTTCCCTATCAATCCTGCTATGGATGGTAATGAATTCCAGTCTTTTAAATGTGTAACCAGGCCACCACTTGAGGGGAAAGTTATTATAATTACCCAAACCGGTATACTCTCTAAAATTTTCACATACATTTTACTGATATCACAAAGCAATTTCACCACAAATATTTAACCAATGAAAATAGAAATATTGAATAGCTCTGCAAATAGGTTCAATAATCACATTCACTTGAAAACAACTATCATGGAAACAAACAAAGTAATAGGAGAAAAGATACATCACTAAAAGGTACAGAAGCAGCATAAAAGACACTACATTTCTTGGTTTAAAAGTTAGGTGATATACTTGATCTTTAAAGACAGGCAATGTACTTGATCTTTAAGCCCTTCAACTGTGCCCTGTCCACATAGAAACTGCAGTAGATGACAATCTTTTGTAAGATTTATTTATTTATATTTCATACAATGCATCTGTCTTCAGACACACCAGAAGAGGGCATCAGTACTCCTTACAGATGGTTGTGAGCCACCGTGTGGTTGCTGGCATTTGAACTCAGGACCTCTGGAAGAACACTTGGTGCTCTTACCCACTGAGCCATCTCTCCAGCCCTCACAATGGCCTCTTACACAGCATCACAGTGGTCTATTTCACTAGATGGCTCCAGGGTGATAATAGAGAAACTTTCACAGTTCCTGAGCACTTCAGAGTTCAGATACCACCAGTGCCCACTCTGTGCTGTTGGCACATTCTGACCTGTCTCCTAAGGGTTGTCAGCCACAAAAGGGACGGGTTAGCACCAGACAGTATTCACTGCCCAATCCTAAAAACCCCCTCGATTCTGAAAAAGCCACATTCCATGCTTGCTCCATATTTGAGGAAGCCAAATGGTTGATCTGGCTCAAGGCTCCTCTTTTCTTAGCTCATCAACTTTCTTTTTCCACTTCTTGTCACAAGAAGTATTTTTTTTATGCTGCAACTGAAAGACCCCCAGACTTGGGGAGACTCTCGCTCCAGTCACGGGTTGAGGTACCCCCAGGAAACACGAGAAGCCGGTCTTGATATAATCAACAAGAGGCAGTTTTATTTACGAGATCTCGGGCTGACACATATCTCACACAGGAGATTGAGTCAAGCCCCGAGCCTCTCTAGGCAGGAGCTTATATAGGGAAAACCAGGGGTTTCGTGTGGATACACATAATTGGCTTATACAAAGGGTGCACAGTTACTTTTGGCACGGAGTTACATCAACAAAGCATACGTGTAATCTAGCATCTCAGCAATGTGGGCAGGGCAACTCATCTCACTGCAGCAGGGGGATGACCCATCCTCAGGGAGTGAAGGAAGGGGAGGGGGTGGCTCCAGATGGCCAGTGTCCTTGGGAGTTGATAGTCGGGCCAGTGAGCCCTATCTCAAATTCTCTCAGGCATGTCTGGACTTTGTTCATGACTAACTTTTAGAAATTTTAACCCTTCACAACTACACTGCAATGTGTGAAGGAAACCACCATCAACTCTGGGTGTCACCTCTTGAAATTTAAAATTCACAAAACAATTCATGGCTTTCTAATCAGCACCATGGAAAATAAACAAAAACAAGCAAAACCATTTCAAAGGAACTTGCTGATCTGGAGGCCTGCTCAAAGCAGGTAGGAAAGAATTAAATTATGCAGAAGTGTAAGCTCTCAGAGCTTTGGAGGCTAAAAAAGAAGGAAATCTCTGTTTATGTTCCCTTTCTCCAAGTAATTGAAGGAGGGTATTTTACATCCTCCAAATACAATCTCTTGCAAGGGGCAACCAATTTCAAAGTAGATCAGAAGAAATTTATTAAATAATACATTCATTGCCTGAGGTTTTAAGAAAATATTTTCCCATGATCCCCGTCCTTTAACAGCACACTCCAGATTACCTCTTCATTCTTTCTCAATGCCATGGGCTTTCAAATCCCTGCTTCTGCTTTCCATACATCCCTGAACCCTCCCTTCCCCTACCCAATGGGCTCACTTTGCATTGCCTCCTTCTGCCACTGCTTTCCCAGGGCAGGAGGGCAGGGGGCCAGGGGCGGGGGGCAGGGCCAGAACCAGCCCAAGGACGGATGCTGGTCTCCTACCTACCTTGATTTTGCTGCTCTGGCAGTGCAGCCCGCCCTGCTTGCTGCTTGCTGTCCCTGGGGTCCAGACCGGAGGTCGGGCAAGGGGTCCGCGCAAGCGCCATGCCTCCAGGTCCCTTGGCAGGGCTGGCCTGGGCTTCATCCATGGATACTGCGAGGCTGCAGTCTCCCTTGGAAACCCCGCCGCTATCATAGCGCGCCCTCCCGTGGCCGAGGTGACCCCCAACGCCGCTAAGGCCCCCTTCCCTGGCTGCTTCTTCTGCTTTTTCTTTTCTTTTTTTCTTTCTCTTTTTGTTCGCGATGTGGCGCCTGGGAAGAGCTCGCCTCCAGCAAGGAGGACATCGTGCAGGCAGAATCACCTCTGGGCCCTGCCGGGGTTGGAGAGGGAGAGAGAGGAGTCAGCTTGGGCGGCGGCGCCCCGGCTGCCGGCACCTGCGGAAGGTAAACTCGTCCAGGCACATGCGCTGCTGCCGGCGCCAAATATAACGTGCGCGCCCGGAACCCCTCAGGCCCCGCGCTCACCCACGAGCTCCGCCTGACCTGAGGCCCGGCTCGGGTGCGGTCGAACGGCGGGGTGGGAAGGACACGTGTGCCCACCCGCGGTGCAGGCAACACCGGGAGGCGCGACAAGGGGAAGCGCGTTGTGTGGAGCTGCAGGCTCCGCCCAGGCGCGTCAGTCCCCCTCAGGGCTCTGAGGAGGCGCAGGGAGGTTTCTGTGGCCCCCAGGCTTACCGTGACCTAACCGCCGCCATCGCCTCTGGAGCTTCCAGCTGCCCCAGGCTCGAGGCTTGGGCAGGGCAATTGTGGTTGCCGCTCTCCTAGGCTGGCCTAGTAGGGCGCAAGCCACTACCTGCTGTCCTCACCTGAAGGCATCCTGATGGGGCTGAGAGCCCACATCCAGCAGGCGAGCCTCAGGGCACTGGGCCATGGTCTTGGGTCTGCACCTTGTTGCCAGCCCCTCACACATATGGTGGCATCACACATATGGCTCCTTCTACCAACCGCCACTAATTACCATTTGGACATTCCATCACAGTGTTCTCAAGAAGAAAGATGCAAACAAACGCGAAAAGAATGAAATTTAAAATCTTTTTTATCAGGCTGGAGAGATGGCTTGGTGGTTAAGAGCGCTGCTTCTCCATTGCTTCCAAGTTCAATTCCCAGCAACCACATTGTGACCGACAACTATCTGTAGTGGGATCCAATGCCCTCTTCTGTCTGAAGCTCTCTTCTGACATGCAGGCACACTCGCAGAGTGTTCATGTACATAAATAAATAAATCTTTAAAAATAAAACCTTCTAATCAGTTAATGTATCTACATCTTGAAGCTAGAAAAGGGTCACAGCAATATTAAAAATAATTCAGAAATGGTAAAGGGATGTACGAGAGTCACAAAATTCACTGGGCAACATGGTGTATGCCTGGAATCCCAAAACTCACAAGGCTGAGGTAGGTTGATTGCCTTGATTTCAAGACTAAAGTGTGAGACCTTATATTAGAAAACAAAACAGTTGTGGAGGGGATGGAGAGAGAGACAGAGAGACAGAGAGACAGAAGAGACAGAGAGAGACAGAAGAGACAGTGAGACAGAGAGAGACAGAGAGGGAGACAGAGACAGAGAGAGACCTCGATGTCATTTCCTGCACTGATGACAAGCTACTGAAGAATATGAATGTCTCCTACCAACACTGAGATAATGCTAATGACAGAATGGGTTTCTTATTAAGATATCGTAAAATGTAGATGGAAAAGTAAAGGAATGTATAATAAATAAAAGAGAAATCCTAAATTTGGAAAGCCTAAATTTAGAAGACTGTATCAGTTTAAGTCATAGGGGAGGGGATGAGAAGATGTGGGGGAGAGAATAATCAGAATAAATTATATATGTGTATGAAAATGTTAACTAAGAGCAACCAATTAAAAGAGAAGAGCAGGTTTATTTTACGATGAAATTGAGTTCCCATATAATACTATATAACATTTTTTAAATTGATTATATGAATTATCTGCAATAAAAAATCAATTGTTATTAAAGATGTGGTTGTGTTCATATTAATTTCAAGTGTTTTAAATTCTTTTTATTTATTTGCTTATTTATTGATTGATTTTTTTAAGATAGGGTTTTCCTATGTAGACCAGGTAGACCTCAAAGAAGAGATCCACCTGACTATGCCTCCAAAGAGTTAGGATCAAAAGTATACATACACATGAAATTTACATTCTTAAAGTGATAAAAATTACAGCTATCAACTTGGTATAATTATTGAACAGTAATCAAGTGAATAGAAATATCAGAAACACATGTAAGGCATTAGGTTACTGTTGTTAAAAGGATCTTGAGCAGCGTATATAATTCAAATCATCCAGGAGACACATTGTGAACAAAAAAAGAAACTGGGTAAAGATGATTTAATTTTTTTTAATCTATTAAAAATTGTAAAGTACATTCGATATGAAAGCTGTAAGTGATATATTTCACAATTTTGCTTATATACCATCTTCAGTTTTATGTGCATTCTGCAAATATTGTGCATGTTTATTCAGGCTCTTAATATTTCCCCATGACTGATAACATTCACAGAAATCATATTGAGTACACTGTATATGTTGACGTATAATAGAATTGTATTCTACACAGTATAGCATAGAAATATGTATACATAACTTCCCACATGTGTGTATATACATGTGTAAATGGCTCAAGAAAATGAATATCACTTTATCATTGTGGTATTATTTTCCTCAAAATCCTGAGAACATTGAAATGGCATCAAATACTGACCAGATTGGAAGAAATAAACAAAACTCCACAAGATAAAACTCTTACAAAGAATCTAACGATACTAGCAAAAGATGCAAAAATATTAAAGTCTCAATGAAGTATAAAGCCCAGAAGAAATACTGTATAATATTTTCTCAACTCTAGGATAATGTATTTTTGTACAACTATCAATAAAAGGCCTGAATTTGAAGAATTCAAAAGTAGTGCAGTATAATTATGCAGTGGTCAATACTGTTGCATACCATTTTACATAACTGCAAACACTCTCGTTCTTTTGGTCCGTGGTCTAGAGATGAAGTAGATTTATTGGGAACCATTACATTGTAGACTTAAACTGGATTAATTTGGGGGTGAGTAAGTCATATTTTGGTAAAGTTGCTTTAAAAATAAACCTTTGGATATTAGTACAGCAAGTAATTCTCCCTGAAGGAAAAACCAGACACCAAGAACCTAGACCACTGCTGTCCATGAGAAATTTCTAGATGATAGAAATATTCTATATCTGCAGTGTTTCTGGGTATGTATTCTGGCTGGCTGTTTGCCTCCTGGTTTGCCTGCTGTGACTAAAGAGGCAGATTTTAGGTCTAAGTTTAGTTCATCTCAAATAGCCATGTGTGACCAGTGGGTGCCATTTGGACAGTGTAGCCACAGAAAACTGAAGCAGTGTAACCAAAGACTCACCTAGGAGTCAGTTGACCTCCTAGAAGGTGACTTGGGAAGACGTTGGCAATGATAGCCTCTTGGGGAGCTCACCTTCACCAAAAGCAAACTGTGAATCCTTTACTCTTCTGCAATAGTCATAATGCAACTGGTCTCACACCCACCCCAACCCTCACCAAAGACACTTGAGAGGGAGCTGAACCCACTGTGTGCTTTAGATTTCAGTTTAGAAAGCACTTCCTTCAAAGTGGAGCAGACTGAGATTGCCAAGTCCTTTGTGTGGCTCCAGGGACTTGGGCCTGACCAGGGGTGAGGAGGAAATGAAGAATGACATTGGACACACATACATGGGGAAGGCTGGGTCCCTGAGCTGGAGAAAATGCAGCATACCAGAAGCTCAACACGTTTATTATATAGAGTTGGCAGGAAGCAGGGCTGTTGCACAGGGAAGCAAGGAGGTGGGCATTACATGCAGATAAACAAGGAGGGGAGGACTATGCATATGCAACTGACAAGGGGCTGATTTAGCTAATCTCAGTAGGAGCAGTCTCTGCAGGGAGCAGTCTTCAGGCTGTAAATATCCAGATGGGGCCAGGGAGAAAGGTAGAGTAGACTTTATCTGCACACACTATCAACAGCATCCTGAGAAGGCTTTGTCATGTCTCTGAGCCTCAAGGGGCATGGGCGCCTTTCCCTTTTCCCTGTGGATAAATGGCTTTGGGTCCTTGTCATAGTCATATCATGTTTACAGCACACATCCACTCAGGGCTGCACTTCCTCAGGGCTTTCTCTGTTCCCACAGTGAGATCTCAAAAAAAAAACAGAAACCAAACAAACAAAAAATGTGCTTAGTGAACTGGTTAATTCCCTAAACTGTACAGATCCAGTGTCCTAAGTCTAGGACTTCCTCAAAGGCTACAGAAAATCCTGTGGACCTAAAATAAGCAAAAACAAACAAACAAAAAAACCCAAAAAAACAAAAACCAAACAAAGACCCTTGCCCCCCACAAAAAAATGAATGGGAGAAAAAATTATTAAAGGTTTTCATAAAAATTGTTTAAGAAAAACACATGGGAATTGTACTTAATAGAGTTAGTGTGCTGAGATGTGAGGCCCACTCACAGCATGCAGCATTTGGAAGTCTCAGACAACTTAACAGAAGAGCACACCTAATTATTCTTTGTGACCACTCTCCACATACTACTCACAGCTTAATACTAACCTTCATAATTGAGTTGGGGACAGTATTCACCATAGCGGATAATTGAAGCATTAGTGCACACAGATACAGACACACACACACACACACACACACTCATACACACACACACACTCACACACACACACACACACAAAACACACACACTCACATGCATACACACACACACTCACACACATACACACATAGACACACACACACAAGCACACACACATACACACACACTCACACATACACACAAAACACATACAAAACACACACACTCAGGAGCACACACAAGAGAAATGCATATTCTATGAAGTTTCTTGGCATATTTTTATTTGTAAGCCTCAATGCTGGAGTATTCTTGGTTTTGCATAAAGTGGGGGGAAAAGTGAGGCTTCATTTTCCCCCTTTTGAAATGACAGATATCTGTGTGTTAAACATACTCTGATGGCTGTCCAGGCTGCCTCGGCCTGTTTGACAGCATCCAGGTCACCTTGGTCAGGACAGTGGTTGCTCTTCTTATTGGCAGCTGGTTTGCATCACAAGAGATTTTCACATCCTTACAAATATTAGAAGTTTGGTGACACAAGCAGCTTGAAAAACAGTAAAATTATTGTGGTTTTGCCTTTCTGGAGGACATTAAAATTTACATGTTTTGCATATGGCTTTTTTTCTTAGCATTTAGTTCTGCTTTAGCACTGTTCAAATGTGGCCATGCAGCCAGCATCCCTTTGCTCCAGGCTCTCAGCACCCCATTCCTGTCACTGATCTGATGCATACTTGGTCCTAGAGATGGACAGCAGAGGGATTTGACACACAGCATCCACTCTGCTTCACTGCTTTGCTTTTTGTAAATTCTTTACAATGGCTATTTCTTGATTTATTATTACTTTGAACCTGACTTGTCTTGATATTTTGTGATAGGATCTTATTACGCAGCCCAGGCTGGCCTTGATTTCACAATTCTCTGGACTTAGTCTTCCACCATTCCCTGATTCTCAGTTTGTTATTAGAGGTAGTTGTATTGCCCCATTTCCAAATCAAATGTTCTTCTGGCTTTATTACTTTGCCCTTTCCACAGACTTTTATTAATTATGCAAAGTAGGTGGTTTTTCATGTTTAAATACTAGATATATTGACTCATCAGTTCCCAAGACAACTCTGTGAATTAAACACTCGTTATCATCCTCACTGTGCAGATAAGGGAATTGAGTCACACAAAGGTAAAATAACTTCTCCACAGTTGAACATCTGACCAGTGTGAGAGCCAAGCTTTGAGTCCAGCTACAAAGTAGATCGGCCTATAATGTGTCTGGTGCTGCTGTATATTCAAATGCTAAATTCTGTACCTTAAGGTCTGGTTGCTCCAAGACAAGGAGATCCTCAAGTATACCAGATTTTTTTTTTTTGCCTCCTAAGTTATCCCTGATTGGTTAATAAAATCCCTACAACATGGGCTGGGCAGAAGAGAGGGGACAGAACAAACTTTCCCTGGGCCTGGGGGCTCAGGCAGGGTCCACAAGGAGAGGGAAAGGACATGGGAGGAGAAGGAAGGAGTCACCACCCCATAGGGTAGGTGGATTGTGAGTGTATTGCCATGAGGGGCAGCCTGTCAGAACAGGAGTGACCCAGGCAGAGCATGGCAAGCAATACCTCAGGGTTATTGACAGGGAAGCAGAAAAAATAGCACAGAGGGTTGATGTCTGCCCAGCTCGAGTACTTTAAGGCTTATTATAAATCTAAAAGTTTTGTGTCTTTTATTTGGGAACTAAATGATCTATGGTGGGGTAGAAACCCCCTAATAATATTTACTGTAGCAATGGCCACTCATTTATTGTGGTATTTTAAATATAACACACATTGAATTTCACAATTCAGATGCTAGGCTTTTTATGTTTCCAATGTGACTGTACACCTGAGGTCATGTCTAGGTATAGAGACAAAACATGGCAGAAATGCCTAGAACATTTTAAGGTCATCACACTGACCACATGAAAGCCACAGGCTATACAGACTATGATGGATGAGGAGAAGGCTTAGTGCTCTCTGGGAGTCCCCTTCCCTAGTCTTGGGATAAGACTTCCAGTAAGTCAAGACCATATTCCTCTTTCATTTCTCAAGGAGCCAGGGGTAGACCCACATATATGATTTCTTTGCCTGCAGGGTTTTTTTTCCAAGAGCTGCCCTGTTTGAGGACTTGGCAAAAGTAAGCACCATCAGAGGAAGGCCAGCATATGAATTCTGTATAACTCTGCTCTGACAGCATGTAGCACAATCCTATCAAGTACTGGAAGCCTTACTGGAAAGATTAATCAACCTCTAGGATTAAAAGGAAGCAACCCGCGGGGCACCTGGCTGTAAATCAAGTCTGAAACCATAGCCCATTATGGAAGTTTATCCTTGGATCTTACATCAAACAGCATTAGCATCCAAAAGAAAAACGAAACTGAAATGGCAAGGTGACTGGTAATGACCTCATGGCAAGCATATCTAAGTCATGTGGAAAGATCCCAGTGCAAAGATACATGTCCACGAAGCTGTCACCAAGAATCCCTATTCTGTGTTCTACAACATTATATATACACACACACAGTGAATCCTCATTTATGGTCAGTTATGGGGATTGATTCTCTCGGAACCTGACTTTGAGATTGACATAGATGTATAAAGGTGTTTGACCAGTGCTCTTGGGGACCATGGCTATGACAAAGAGGAGAGAAGAGGATGGGGCGGAGAGCACTCTGGCTCTAATGCAGTCACAAGGGTATGCAGGCGGCCCTCTGTAGGGCTCAGGAACTGGCCTGACCCTGAAGTCTTAGCCTGCACTGGAACAAGCAGGAGGCCCGGCCTTAAAGTCCCCATTGGCTAAGGACGAGGTTCCTGGTCAGAACCCAGTTACCACATTGTAACCACATAGCCATCCCTTCTCCATTATCATTCTTCCTAAATTTCCAAGTCCTATCATGAGGATATTTGGGGCTACTCGCTGATCTTTAACTCAGAACAAACATAAAAATCAGGCAGATGGGCAGGGAGTGGAATGGCCTAAGGTTAGGCTAAACCTCAATTTTAATGGGTCCATATGTTCAGGAGGGAGTCCATTTGGCATTGTCTTCTGTGGCTTCTGTGTCCTTATCCTGGGTGTGCTGACTCTGTGATACGATGCCACCTCACCTCACAGATATCAGGGTGAAAATCATGTATGACTTTTCTGGGAAGAACTCTGCCTTTTACTACCATCTGGAGTTATACATCATCTCTATGCAACGCTCAGAAGAGAGGGGTGGAGATTGTGGATGCCTTAGAAGTTGAGGATCTTTTCTGATTAAGGCACATATTTTTTCCTATGTAATTTTTCCCTTGCTCTTTCACTAATGATGGTTGACTTCATTCCTGGCCTGAAGTCAACTGGATTCCAAGGTTTTGGATTAGGGAAGCCCATATTTTTGAGATGACAGGCCCAGCAAGGGATCCCACTGCATACAGGTTCCTATTCCCCAGGAAGTTGTTGGTGTAGAATCACAGCATGGGGGCAGCAGCACAGGATATCTCCCAGCTTTCTCTCCTGCACCTGTTGCAACTGTAATAAGGCTGTTTGTTTGTTTGTTTGTTTGCTTTTTATTGGAAATACCTAAAAGCTGGTCAGAGTTAATACATGCCTTTAATACCAGCACCCACAAGGTATTTTTGTTTTTGCTTTTGTTTTTGTTTTATTTCATTTCATAATTTCTGTAATTGTTGTTAGGATTCTTATTGTTTTCTTTGGTAATTCCCTCTAGCTATTCAATATGTATATAGAATGTAAAGCCATGCATTGCATGGTCCTGTTATTCATGTTAAGGATTTTATTCTTACCACCGATGCCACAGATGAACACAATATTTACTTTCAAATCAGGGAAACAGGCATAAAGAAGAGAGCTATGTTGTTTGGTCTCAGGTAAGCAGGCAATCAGGAGTGTAGGATGGCTTCCCAATGTTTTGGATTAGGTAAGCTTCTGTTATTGAGATGAAAGGCCTCTGCTGAAACCTTCAGTTGAGTAACAGAGGGCCTGGAAAGACTGAAAGAGTGGTTGCACCTTGAAGGTGAAGGCTGGCCCTTCAGTGCCTCTGCAGCCTGAGGCAGAGTAATTTTGGGAACACAAGAGCACTTGGCAGAGATCATAGGGGACTTCATTTTGCTTGAGCCCTGAGAACTGGATGAGCAGAGGCTTCCACAGTTTTGAAAAGGGAAGCAGAGTCACATAGATGCGAGGGAACAATGGATCTGTGATCTGCATGTTATCCACTTCATTTATCTTTGCTGTGTACTTAGTAAATATAAACGACAAGGGCATCCTATTTTATCACATCTAGTCTCTCTAGATGTTAAAGAATGTGCAAGTGTAAACACAGTAGAGATAGTTCAGCAATACATTGTGTCCCATTTTGTTAAAGACCTTTATTTTATTTCTATTTATATATTTTTTCTTTTTCACTTTACGTTCTGCTCACTGACTACTGATACCTAATTACTCTCTCCCACAATCCTTCCCCAATCCTCCTGGCACAGTCTTCTCTGAGTGTATGAGGGCCAACTGTCTCAGTACCTCCCTTCTTTTACCAAAGCCTTTCCTGGGGGCATTGTTGAGGATGCTGGTTTTGAATGCCTTGGACTTGGCTTTGTTCATGCTCCAGTTTGCTGGCTTTGCGAAGTTTGTGAATAACTGTCTGTGAACTTGGTACTTCCTCCAGATGGTACTCAAGAGGCAATGGTTTTGTTAATATTCCTGAGAGTGTATTTCAATCAAACCGCTCCTACTAATATCCTAACAATGACAAAGGTAATGGGAGGCTACACATCTATTTCATTAGTTTTCAGTTCTTCTCAGACCAGCAGTGTAGAAGCCCACAAAGCTGGCAAAGTGAAGTGAGGTCTCGCAGGGGTCCTAAGAGCACAGTCCTACTTTCTTAGAGTAACTCCTAGGGACTTAACATATCCATACACCCGTAGCTCCATATGCACTGGACCCCAGGGAAGTGCTCAACATTCATTGCTTTTGTCACTCAGTTTGCCACAAATGGTAGAAATCTGAAAAGTTCAGCAAATTTGAAAGTGTGAATAACTCCCAGGGACTGGAGTAAGCTCAAACAGTCTGTGATAACGAAGAACTGATTGAGCATCCAAGAGACAAGACGCTCACCAGGACCATAGTTGTATCCCAGTAAGAAAATTTAATAATAAGTCTTCAGGTGAAAATATAAATTAGGAGGTCATAGACCTAAAAGTTTTATCCTCTGCCCTCAGGGTTGCAGCCATTCTTTCAGACTTTCCTGGCCCTTGGTCACAGGATCAGAGTTCTCACCTGGAAGCAGGAATATCTGGAAGGCGCATAATACATATCCACAGACTCCTCTTTGGGTTCAAACTGATAGGCAACTTCAAGGCTTGAAGTTATTCTCTCTCTCTCTCTCTATCTCTGTCTCTCTTTGTCTCTCTCTGTCTCTCTGTCTCTCTCTCTCTCTCTCTCTCTCACTCTCTCAGTTTGAGGCTGCACACACTCTGCATTCTTTTGTGCACCCTGCCTTTTTTATTGCAGTTTTCTTTTCTCAAACTCCCACAATCATTCACACGTCTGTTCATTATCCTTTCACTCACACACACACTCTTCATACACTCCTCACACATATCTCACACACACCACATGCACTCTCCTGTCATGCACACACACAGTCTTCATACACACCTCACACATATCTCACACACACCACATGCACTCTCCTATCGCTCACACACACAGTCTTCACACACACCTCATACATATCTCACACACACAACATGCACTCTCCTGTCACGCACACACACAGTCTTCATACACACCTCACACATATCTCACTCACACCACATGCACTCTCCTGTCACGCACACACACAGTCTTCACACACACCTCACACATATCTCATACACACCACATGCACTCTCTTGTCATGCACACACACAGTCTTCATACACACCTCACACATATCTCACACACACCACATGCACTCTCCTGTCACACACACACACAGTCTTCATACACACCTCACACATATCTCACTCACAGCACAAGCACTCTCCTGTCACGCACACACACACTCTTCATACACACCTCACACATATCTCACACACACCATATGAACTCTCCTGTCACGTACACACACATAATCTTCATACACACCTCACACATATCTCACACACACCACATGCACTCTCTTGTCACGCACACACACAGTCTTCACACACACCTCACACATATCTCACACACACCACATGCACTCTCTTGTCACTCACACACACAGTCTTCACACACACCTCACTTTCTCTCCTCACTCATTCTCACATGCTCTCCTCATGCTCTCTCCCTGGCTCTCACGTTTGTTCTCAGACTCGCTCTCTCATTAGCTCGCTCATTCACTATCACGTTCTTTCTCCACTCACTCTTCACATGCTCTCCTCATGCTGTCTCATTCGCTCTCACATTTGTCCTTACATTAGCTCTGTCATGTACTCTCTGTTTCACTCCCTCATGCTCTCTCTCATTTACTCCTCACATGTTCTGTAGCCTTTCTCTTGCCCCAGTCCTTTATTAATAATCCAAAAGCAGGTAGAAAAAAGACATTTTATAATCATTGCCAAATCAAATGCAAAGAATGACTACATCCCATCAAGAACTAAGAATTGCAATTGTTCCCCAAAGTTTCAGGCTTGCCCTGTACCCAGGCCTGTGGCCAATATAATAATAATAATTGTAAACTTATCATTATTTAAACTTTAACTCTTTACTTTTATACTTCAGAGTCCAAAGCTCCGAGATCAGCTAATTGCATTTTCCTGTGACACTCTAATGATAAATGACATAGGCAAAACTGCCAGGCAGTGGCCAGAAAGAATCAAGGTAACCCTTAGCACACTAATTCCACTAGCGTTCTGTTCCTTGCACACAATGACACTCATAAGGGTTCCAGTAGTTAGACTTAGTTTACTAGTATATTATTTTATATATTCTATACTTCCTTAACCAGTCTATAATATTATGTAAAACTTACTTCCTAACTTCAATAACTCTTTCCTTTCTTAGGGTCCCAATGTCGGCACTAATTCATTTTCTCTTATTTTCTTCAAGCTGTCTTTGCAAGTCAAACCCTAATCTGGAACTACAATTTTGCAGTTACTACATTTTTTCCAAGATGAGAACACACAGTATGCACCTGGGCCACTAGGGCTGTGTTGTTCTGTGCCCCTATGCATCAATTTCCAATTGTCTAAGAATCATAACATCAAGGAACATCTAGTTTCACAGAATTCACCAGAGCAGAAGGACAAAGAAGTAGGAAAGTCAGATATAATACAATAATTGTGCACACCAAGGCCAACTGATAGGCAGTCACACACAAATGAAATCTATACAGCCGTTGTCCAGGGCTAAGGTTTGGAGAAATGGAAACAACCAGTTTTTACAAAAAGCTACTGCGGGCTACTGCGATGTCTCCATTGTATGTTGTCCCCAGCATTAGCCAGAACTCAGACAACAAAGGGAGGTCAAAAGGATACAGATTGGAAAGGAAGAAGTCAAAATATCACTGTTGCAGAGGATAGGGTAGTATACATGGGACACCCCAAAAGTTACAACAGAGAACTCCTAAGCCTGATAAACAACTTCAGCAAAGTGGCTGGGTATAAAATTAACTCAAACAAATCAGTAGCCTTCCTCTACACAAAAGATAAACAAGCTGAGAAAGAAATTAGGGAAATGACACCTTTCAGACTAGTCCAAAATCATATAAAAATACCTCAGTGTCACTTTTATCAAACCAGTGAAAGATCTGTGTGACAAGATTTTCATGATCTGAAGAAAGAAATTGAAGAAGATCTCAGAAAATGGAAAGATCTCCCATGTTCATGGCTTGGCAGTTGGAAGATAGTAAAAATGGCCATTTTCCCAAAGTGACCTACAGTTGCAATGCAATCTCCATCAAAATTCGATTCCAATTCTTCATAGGGTTAGACAGAACAATTTGCAAATTCATTTGGAATAACAAGTAACGCAGGATAGCTAAAACTATCCTCAACAATAAAAGGACTTCCCTGGGAATCACCATCCCTGAACTCAAGCAGTTTACAGATCATTAGTGATAAAACTGTATGGTATTGGTACAGAGACAGGAAGATAGACCAGTGGAATAGAACTGCAGACCCAGAAATGAACCCACACACCTATGGTCACTTGATTTTTGACAAAGGAGACAAAAGCATCCAGTGGAAAAAGGATAGCATTTTCAGCAAAGGGTGCTGGTTCAAATGGAGGTCAGCATATGGAGGAGTACAAATCATCCCCTTCTTATTGCCCTGTGTAAAGCTTAAGTCCAGGTGGATCAAGGACCTCTACATCAAACCAGATACTCTCAAACTAATAAAAGCAAAAGCGGGGAAGAATCTTGAACACATGGACACTGGAAAAAATTTCCTGAACAAAACACCAATGGCTTATGCTCTAAGATCAAGAATAGACAAATGGGACCTCATAAAGCTACAAAGCTTCTGTAAGACAAAGGACACTGTGGTTAGGACAAAACAGCAACCAACAGATTGGGAAAAGACCTTTACTAATCCTACAACTGATAGAGGGCTAATATCCAAAATATACAAAGAACTCATGAAGTTGGACTGCAGGGAGACTAATAATCCTATTAAAAATTGCAGTTCAGAGCTAAACAAAGAATTCATAGCTGAGGAATATGGAGTGGCTGAGAAGCACCAAAAGAAATGTTTAACATCTTTAGTTATGTGGGAAATGGAAATCAAAACAACCCTGAGATTCCACCTCACACCAGTCTGAATGGCTAAGATCAAACACTCAGGCTATAGAAGACGCTTGCACGGATGTGAGAAAGAGGAACACTCCTCCATTGTTGGTGAGATTGCAGACTGGTACAACCATTCTGGATATCAGTCTGGAGGTTCCTCAGAAAATTAGACATTGCACTAGCTGAGGACCCAGCTATACCTCTCTTGCACATATACCCAAATGATGCTCCAACATACAACAGGGCACACGCTCCTCCATGTTCATAGCAGCCTTATTTATAATATTCAGAAAATGAAAATAACCCAGATGCCCTTCAAAAGAGGAATGGAAACAGAAACTGTGGTACATCTACACAATGGAGTACTACAGAGATATCAAAAAAAATGACTTCATGAATTTCATAGGCAAAGAGAACGAACTAAAACATATCCTCCTGAGTGAGTTATCCCAATCACAAAAACACACACATGGTATGCACTCATTGATAAGTGGATATTAGCACAAATGCTCAATTCCTCCAAGATTCACAGACCAAATGAAATTGAGGAAGGATGACCAAAATGCTGATGCTTCACTCCTTCCTTTAAAGGAGAAGAAGAATCTCTATTGAAGGGATAGGGAGGCAAAATTTAGAACAGAGCCTGGAGGAATGGCCATTTAGAGTCTACCCCACGAGTGGCCTATACACATATTCAGCCTTCAAACTAGATAAGGTGGATGAAGCTAAGAGGTGCATTGCTGACAGGAACTGAAAATAGATGTCTCCTGAGAGGCACAGCCAGATCATGTCAAATATCTGGTGAATGCTAGCAGCAAACCATTGAACTGAGAACCGGACCTCAGTTGGAGGAATTAGAGAAAGATTGAAAGAGCTGAAGGGACTTGCAACCCCATAAGAACAACCATGCCTGCCAAGCAGAGTTCCCAGAGACTAAACCACTACCCAATCACTATACAGGGACTGTGCCATGGCTCCATCTGCATGTGTATCAGAGGATGGTCTTCTTGGGCACAAATGGAATGTGCAGCTCTTGGTCCTGCCTAGGCTGGGAAAGTGGATGGATGGTGAAGGGAATACTTTGATAGCAGAGGTGGAGGGCGATGGTATTCGGACTTATTTCTGGAAAACAAGGAAGGAATAACATTTGAATTCGAAATGAAAAATATCCAACTAAAAATCAACAACAACAAAATGGTATTTTGAGCTTCGAATCAAAAAAAGCCACAGTCAGGAAACAGAGAAATGTACGCCTATGGTTTTCTTCAAATATGCTCACGGCCCCGGTAGGTTCTGGGCCCAGGCTGAACCAAGCAGGTTCCTGCCACTGACTGCTCCTCTATTCCTGTTTCCAGAGGCATCATGCAGATTAATATTGGGCCAGAGATGTGGGCAGAGCTGGTCAGAAGTGGCTTTCTGTCCTGTGGTCTCAGGATTATCTGCATTCCTGGGTGTTCAGCATTTTCTGCCCCGGGATTTGGGTGCAGGATTCCCGATGGCTTTAAACTCCCTTATACCATGTTTATATGTCCTGGGAGGTATTACAGAAAAATTAATGTTTATCCTATTAATTTGGTCAAAACTCTCATCGACAGAGTATAATTTAGAGGTAACTATATATTTGACAGCAAGCATGCACCTTGGGTAATGTATGCATGGTGAAGTTGAAATTCAGAGTTGGAAACACAGTGCACAGTGACTGTATAAATGCCTGTGAATCTCAGTCTGACTGGGAAGTGATTTGATGCCCAGTCCCCATGAGAATGCAGAGATCCATCCCTCCCTGATAGCTGTGGGACTTCAGATGTTGACACTAATGATCAATAAAGAAGGTTCTTAAGAGTGAAGAGTTTGAGATTACTCCTTTATTGACCAGAATACATCCAATTTACTTGATAGTAACCAGATGCAGGTAGTCAATATATACAGTCTATATCCTTATCAAAATAGAAAAGCAAATGAACAAAACAACAACACATAAATAACAAATCTTCAAATGAATAGAAGGAAAACCAAATAACCAAAACAATTAAAAATTAACCAAACTTTAAATAGAGGAATTGCACTAAGCATTTTTTGCTGCTCCTTTTGCAGAATAGACTTATAGCCTGTGGCTTGCCTTGGAGACATAGTAGACAAGCAGTTAGTGATGGTAATGATCTTTTCAAGAGGAGTGGAAGTAGGTCTGTTTTGTTGGAGTGGGGGTATTAAGGAAAACGCCTACCAATACTGAGTATAAATGATATTACAGACTTTGTCACAAAGTCTTTCCAATATTGTGAACTGATCTCCATGAAACTCTTCTGAATGACCCATCAGGACAAGTACAAATTTAAACGTGCACAGTCTTTCTGGATGACCAGCAGCTCTTGATTGATGTGCATCAGCACTTCTCTGGGTCCCTCCAAAAGTGTACACTTGCTGGAGAGAGGCAAGGTGAAAATACAGCGTATTCGATGCAAAGAAATCAAACTAAAGGAGGAAAATGCAGTCCACAATTGCTATGGACATTACAGATGAGACGCAATAGTGGTGTATTTGCTGTGCACACTTAGTTCTCCTCCTGTAGTTCTTCTCTCCAAGGGAGATCTTGTCCTGGTCTGTGTCATGTTCGAATTTCTGCTGGAGAATTTCAGACCTAGCAGAGCAAGGGAATAAAGGTTTAGTGAGTGGTTGTCAATTCAGCTCTCCCTCTTACATCAGCTCTGTTCAGTTGGACAATCCAGCATGACCTGTCAGCTGAAGTCAGTCCCTGCATCCCCAAGTGTCCTAGAGACCTGGGCTTGGATTTATATCTCACCTTTCAAACTGCTAGAATTTGAACTGTGGACTATGCACTGTGCTGGGATTAAGATAAAAATGAGCATTTTTCCCCACTGGTCCAGGTATATGACATTGAATAATAACATTGTAGCTATGTCTGAATCTGAGTTCAAGAGAGGTATGAGCAACCTAGAATACCATGTGGATTCCTTCTGGAGAACATGCCCAGAATTGAGGTGAAATTTCTGATTATGTTAGCACTGAAGGAACCCGTCTAGTTTCCATTTGTAACCACTGTTTCTGCAAATACACAGAGAAGCCATCTCACTTCAAATTCATGCTTACCGCACAGATCCTGTAATCACTGAGAATGTGCTCCATGCAAATCTTCCCAGCATACACATGGACATTAAAGGTGATTGTGATGTAGAAACAGAACAGCACCCCTGTAAGTCTATGGCTAGTGTAAGGCAATTTGTGAGAGGACAGAAGAGAAAATGTCCTCAGATCTTTCCGGAGAGATCACAGGAAGAAAGGAGTAGAACATAGCAAGAAATACAGAGGATCATATATATTGTTTAATGTGCAAAATTCACATGAACTGTACCAGAACAATACTCTGAGTAGCTCCTTAGCTGCCTGAGGCTGAAATCCAGGTGGGGTGGTCATCCACCCAAAAAGGGTATTTATATAGGGAAGGATATTCAAATGGCCTCTTCCAGCCTATGTTCCTACCTGAACATTAATGCTTAATGTAAAGATTCCCCAGGATTCGCTGGAGGCATAAAAACAAATGTTGAGTGGGATATGTACATAGTGGCCAGAGCCAATAGACAGCTCAGTCAGTGATGTGCTGTCCTCCCATAAACCGTCATAGACTCAGGGTTCTTTCCCCATTAACAATCTGGCTTAGCAAGTCCCAAAGGCTGTGTAGAGCTGTCTTGTTGCTCAGCAAAGGATCATATATTGGTGGTGGACTAGACTCTTGTTCTTGTTCACTCTTTCAGACTTTCCCCAAAGTGTGCAACTTCTTCTAATCGGAGCTGTCTTTACCATAGCCTGAGTGACTTCATGCCCAAAGCTAGAATCACAGGAAATCTCCATAACCAGGATCCAAATCAACAAATTTTCTCCCCGTAATGTGATTGTTCCACAGATAATTTGAATAAGTAAGTAAAAGCTTGCATGGATTATCTCACACTGAATCAGAATGCATGGAAGGGCTCCATCGTATGGTACACCTTTACTCCTTGGCTGATGGACATCTGGATAGATTCTCCTTCAAGGTTACTCTGGGACCACTACAACACTGATGCTCCCTAGTTGCAATGTCAATACCTACTCCTTGTTGTGGAATCACTGGGTTAACTAAAACTTCTGTTCCACTTTCTGAACATGGCTTCTCATAGGGCTACCTGTTCTTACACTGTCAGACCCATTTGAAGCTCATCATTTCTCCTAACCCACTGAGGCTGAAATTAACTGAGAGAAAATGATGTTGATCGACAGCACTTGCAGAATGCTACACAGATAACATAGAGGAGCGCTTTGGATTATCTGTGCACCTAAAGGGGTTCCTGAAACTGCCTGTTCTTGCACCACAGCATAGCCATGGGACTTTTTCTGGATGACGATACAATTCCAAGCAACTCAAATTCTCAATGAATAAAATCCAAGCCAACTCCCAGGGGAAGTTGTAGAGTGCCAAGGTAGCTGGAAAGAAATGGTAGCAGGCAATGTCGAAAGCAACCTTGGAGAAGACACAGTGAGTGACACAACCTTCAAGTGGGCTTTCACAATTCACAAAGAACAGAGAAGCAGAATAAACTCATGGATTTTTCTAGAGAAGCCTTGCCCTTACCTCCCAGTACTCCATTCCTTTGATGTGCTCCAAAGGATTTCAATGCAGATCAGTAGTTTTGCCCGTAATCACTTGAATATCTAACTTTACAGGTGTTTTTGTGTCCTCTTTTTGGGGGTTGCATTTCTAAAGGATTTTATTGTCCTGCTTCTACACCATAACAAAAAGGGACCTGCAAGCTCTAGGCCTGTACCATTTGTTACCCCTGTGAAACACGACTCACTTGAACATATTTCCACTCCTCCCCCAGACTTCACAAGATAATTCTCTTCTGAAATTTTTGGAAACAGAATAAATTAGTAATTTAAGTGTCCTTTTGCTGTACAGAGCTAGATGGAGATGCCAAATGACTGGGCAGCTCTATTTCATGTTTCATGGATGTAAAGTGAACGCTTAGAGTACTTTTCTCATGAAACTTGGAAAATCAGGGAAACACACGTTCACTACTGCAAACACACACACACACACACACAAACACACACACAAACACAGACACACAGATACACACTCGCATGCACAAATGAAAACTTTGCTCTTATGCAGCACATTTCCTGTTGAGTGAGGAATTAGTGGGAACAATGCTGTGTACAAGTCTCTTAGACTCAAGCAATATGTGCTGCCCTGACCTGTACTCATTTCCACTTCAGGAAATCTTTCTATGCAGAAACTTGCTGGTCCGACAAGTAAGTTACATGTTCTGCACAGATAGCCTAAACAACACAACATCAAATCCCCAAGAGAGAAATTTCTAGGAAAAGACTCCATCAAGTTCTATGCTGACTCATCATAGGCCCCTCACTAAAACTACCCTGTTTCCTTCATAGAAGACTTTGGAAGCACCAGAGAAGACAGTAACTCATGGTCAGTTCCGAGGAACATTTGATCACATTAGAGTTCCTGTGGTATTAAAACAACCTCAATGTCAGTCAGAAAAAGGCTAAATAAATAACATACAGTGAATTTTCTGAAATGCAGCACTGTGTACAATATTGAGAGGGAATCTATCCTGAAAGAATGCAGTGCCCATGATATAGTCAGCAAGCAATGTCAGCAGAGGGTTGCACTCTAGGATTCAATGCAAGATCATGGTGAAGCCAATAAGACAATCCAGAATCTTCCCGGGGGATAACTCTGTTCAGGTAAAGTGAAGAAATCTAATCCTTATTTTTAAAATAGGTGAATGGTTTAAGAATGTGTTGAGACAAATAAGAGAGGGGGCTCCACTTGGAACTGGACGAATGATGCAAAGACTGCTGGCCACCATAAAACAGGAAGCTTCATGTTTGTTGAGACCTAGGCTTAAAGGACTAAGTTAGATAATGACTGGACAAAACTGCATGTCATGAACTGGCCTCCCCGCATGCTCCCTAAGATGCAGGTCAGCACAGCAATGCACCTTTCTTGGTGAGAATTGGGGGTATATACGGATAACTTTGTTCTTGAAGTCTCAAATCTCTCATGCCTACCCTCAGCCTTTGAGAAACCTTTTCCACATCCTTGCTCTTCTAACCAGCTTCAGGTTGTAAGGCCCAGTTATAAACTCTCAGGGGCACTCAAATAAGACAGGATTGACATACTGATACACAGGCTCTGTAGTTACCCAAGATCTATGAAGCATGAAGTCACCATCTTCATATACAGGGACATGAGGGGAGGAAGAACAAAAGCCACCACAAATGACAATGAGAACCATTTCTTTGGCATTTCCACCAGGCTCTCCTCCTTGAAAACTACTTACTTCCTGAGTCTCACACGATCCTGAAAATAAAATGAGCTCCAGGCTTTTGCTTCATCCCTCAAAGCCCTGTTCTAGTCTAAAGAGGGGCTCCCACATAGCACCCTACATACATAATGGCATGTAGTGCTGTGATGTGTGATCAACCTATCTCCCTTAATGAAGTGCAGATTCTCGAAGAGCAGGAGCATTTTCTTTCCAAACATGCAGTTTCTTGAAAAGGGGCTATCTCCTCAAAAAGCCTTGTAAACCATTACATGAATGAACACTTGGATGAGACCTAGGTCAGGACATGGATCAGTCAATAGACAGTTACATTGGTTTGTCTATGATTATGGTAAGACATGAGGACAACCTGACCCTGAGGCCTAACCCTACCTGCTGTTGCTTGGCTCTGGGGTCACAGATGTTCATTCCGGCCTCTTCAAAGAGCTTCTTTGCCTCCACAGAGGATGCTGGCAGTTCAGTCTGCTCCACCAGCAGTTTTCTCTTCTCATTCAGCAAAATCTGTATATTGTTCTCCAATTGAGCTTGTTCACGCAGGAGCTGGGATTGCCTGATGCTGAACCACAAACAAAAAATGGTAAATCCCAGCCAGCTTCTATTTGCCTGTCACTCCTGCAAGTACAATCATCCCTTCAAGGGTCCTCATCCTCAGAAATCCCCAGAATAGAGCCACACTATGCAGGTTAGCACCAATTAGAGGAGGTCAAATCCAGAATCCACATTCCACATGAATCAACGTACTTCTGAAAATCCTGACACTAAGACGGTTTATATAAATCAAGGAAGAAGAGATGGTCCATAAGGGAGCTCGTATGTCCATGGTATGGTGAAACCATCTTCACGTTGTGGGGAAAGCCCCTCTGAGGGGTAGTTGAAGACCCAATAGCTATACAATCTTTCCATGTGTTTCTCATGGATCACAGATCTTTAAATCTCCTGTCAGAGTCCTAGAGATTCAGAGTTGATTGATATTCCCATCATGGTGCAAACCTTTTCTATCTAGAGGATCTTTAACGGGGAAAATAACAATTGGAGTGTCTTCTACACCCTTCACATGTACGACAACTGAGTCCAAGAGCTACAAATCCAAGACCCTTGACAGGAGGCAGGCTTCTTGTTAAGAGTCAGACACTACAGAACCAGAGCCCTGACTTTTGTTCAAAGTCATACAGGACAGAAGCATTCCGTGCCTAGTGCTGGGTTCTCATCTCTGTCAGCGACTCACCGGTAGGAACTGTTCACTTGTATGAGCTCCTTGTACCTCTCCATGGCATCACTTATTGAGTTGGTCATCATTTGCATAGCCATCATTCTCATCTCATGTTCGGATTGAAGGACTGGCAATTCGACATGCAGCCTGGGTTAGGTCATGGCCAAAGGAACAAATAATGTTTTGAACTCAGAATTAGGTGAAATGTAAATAAAAATATATAATAAAATATATAATATATAATAATATATAAATATAATATAAAAATATATAATAAAAAATTTCAAAAAGATGACATTTCTCTTGTTTTGAAAGCAGGTATACTCAATCCTTGGTTTCTATCCTTACATGAATTCCCAGAGGGCATAACTAAGTTTGACCAGGAAGAGGATTTATAGCACCTCCTCCCCTCGGGAGAGTCCTGGGTGCCACCAAGGTATACAGACAGAGCAAAGTGCTCTGTTGATCAGTGGGGGCCTCCACGTACTCATCACTATCATGACCTGCAAAGTGTTGATCAAACAAATCCTCATACCCCATCAAAGGTCCCAGACCTCCTGATCCTGAGTAAAACACCACATATACTTCAACATACATACATAGCAACCCATATCCAAACACATTTAGAATGCCAACTACATCCATGGAGGTGCCATAGAATCAGTGTATAATGAACAAATTCAGAGGAAAGAGTGATGACGTGCAGGCATTTCATTCACACACACACAGTTGCAGCAAGTGTGACCAGGTCCTTCTAGCTGTTGACAGAACCAATGCTAATCCAAGAGGCTCAGGGTCAAGTACAAAAGAGGTTGACCCTAAACACACAGCACCTAGCTTATCTCACAAGCAAATGCCTGCCAAATCTCCTTAAAATCCAGGATGAGATGTGAAACTTTCTCGTGCTATGAGTAAATCTTGAGGTAGAAGAGAGAGAGCGCAAGACAGTGAACAGGTTACTGGGCATAATGACTACCTGTGGTCCCACTCATCATAGATATAAAGATCCAGGATTTGATAAAGATCATCCCTCTCGAATTGACACTTCTGGATTTCAAATTTGAGTTCCTCCAGTTCCTTTAGACACTCCTCTTGCTATCGATGACATTTTGGGATGATGCCTCCCTACCAAAACCTGTAGACAGATAAACCCAAGTGAATTTGCATATTTGAACCAATGGGCAGAATAGATCATTCTGAATCCGAAAAGGAGGTTGAGGAAGGGGAAATGGTAGAGACTGGGTTAATCCCTGAAAGAGCAGAAAAGCTTTCTTAAAGGTTGATTCTTAAGCTATGTCCCTCTTCCCAACCTCTAATGCCATACACGTGCCACACGCACTATTACACAACCCCCGGCAGTGAAAGTTATAATCTGACTGAGACATAAACATCTGCGACATTGTTATCTCATATCAGATGTGGTGCAGATAATCCTGAAGTTCATAATGACTTCATAATGCTTAGCACCATCAAGCTCTAACCAAGTGTGGTCCAGCCCAAAGTGTCTGAGTACTCAATTCATGAGTAGGTGTGCATCCTTCTTTGTTCTTGCCATCAGAGACTTATGTAACCTACAGTAATCTAGAGGATGAAGTGCTTCAACTCCCAAACATGGATGGTCACATTGTTAATCTCACAGTGCCTCTTCCTGCCAATCATTGACACTCACAGTTAAAAAGCTTCAAGAAAAGACACTGAAGTCTTACAACTTTCTGGCTTTCTCTCAATTTAAAGATCAGGAACTCCTGACTCTTGGTTTGCCTTTGAAAAATCCCAAGGCTCCTGATTGTAAGGCCTAGTCTTAGAAGGCACATCTCAAACCTACCTCCTTGAGGATGTTCCCCAACTCTGCCCACGACTCACCAAGCCTTCCCCAGAATGATTTCCTCCTTCCTGTTTCACTAGAGAGGGGGTCAGCTTCCCTCTGACCTGGTGCGGTCTCTCCTTGATCAACACTTTCCTTCCGAAATAGCCTGAGCAGCTGGCGAAACATGCCTGCTTGTGAACCCAAAGGGAACTGAAGTAATATCCCAAAGGCAGTTGGTGTCACCACAACACTGGCGACATCACAGAAGATTCTAGGGATCTCTTAGATACAATAGAGTGTCCAGTGAAGGGCTTACTGGTGATGTCACTGGAAAATTCTATGGCCTACCTACTAACCAGCTCTCCCCACACTGATGAATTTATGTGGGGACCCTTTCCTCCAGTCTCCCATGTGTCACTGGGAATACCATTTGGCAACCTCTATTTCAAAGCTAGATATGTCTCTCTGCTTCATTAGAAGTCAACAATGCTTTTGCTGGGGAGGGTTGCTTACAACCCTGAATTGGAGAACAGATTTTTCTTAGCACCCAAATCTCTAGGGACCAAGGAGGAGGGAGATTTTTCTTAAAAGTAAATCTACTACTCGAGAGAATGCATGTTACACACATTTCGATTCCTAAGCTTTTCCCTTTTTCTAGAGGCCAATATATTTCTTCTATACCTCTGAGTGTATAAAACCTGGAAATATGTGCTTATTGTGCAGTCCTTGAAAGCCGACATTGTTTCCATTTACATATCCATGTATTTCACAAAATCAATGGTCTATAATCCTATTTTTTGCAATAAAAACTCCTTTTACTTGGGAACATAGGGTCCAACTACAGGGCATATATAAAATAATAAATTTCTGTGCGTTTTATATATTATGTAGGACATCCTCCCTTTCTCAAATATAACAAGACAATTAAATTGGACATCAGTGAGCAAAGGTCAACCTGGACCTTGTGTTACTACATTGTAACTATATAGCCATCACTTCTCCAATATCATTATTCGTGAATAGACAAGTCTAGGCATGAGAATGTTGGGGACTACACCATGATCTTTTACTTGTAGCAAACATAAGAATCAGGAGGATGGGAAGGGAGTGGAATGGCCTGAGTTCAGGTTGAACCTCAATTTTAATGGGTCCATACGTTCAGGCGGGAGTCTATTTGGCATTGTGATATATGGATTCTGTCTTCTTATCATAGGTGTTATAATAATTCAACATGAATGTGTGCTATAATGCCACCCCACCTCAGAGATGTAAGAGTGAAAATCATGTCTGACCTTTCTGGGAAGAACTCTGCCTTTTACTACCATCTGGAGTTATACAACATCACTATACAAAGCTCAGAAGAGAGGGGTGCAGATGTGCAGGCCTTAGAAGTTGAGGATCTTTTCTTCTAATTAAGGCACTTGTTTTTGCTATGTAATTTTTCCCTTGCTCTTTTACTAATGGTGGCTGACTTCTTTCCTGGCCTGAGGTAAACTGGAGTCCAATCTTTGGATTACCGAACCTTCTATTTTTGAGATGACAGTCCCACCAAGGGTCCTACTGCATACAGAAGGTATGAATAAGTCTCAGGGGCTGGAGTAAGTTAAAAACGTCTGTGACAACAAAGAACTGATTAAGAAAACAAGAGCCCAGCTGCTCCTCAAGATCACAGTTGTATGATAGTAAGAAAATGTGAATAGGGCATCGGGTGAAAAGATAAATTAATTAGGAGGTCATAGGCCTAGAAGGGGTAGCCTTTGCTCTCAGTGGAGCTGCTATTCTTTCTGCCATTCCTCGCCCTCTGCCACAGGACCAGAGACTTCCCCAAACAACTGGCTGGTCTTGCCAAAGACCTGGCAGGGCTTCTCCCTGTAGAATAGGAACGTAGAGTCCTTGATGAGTCACCAAGAGGTCTCCTCCACACAGGTTCCTTGTTGTCAAAGGGAAATGTTCCTGCAGAATCCTGCCATGGCAGCAGGAATTTCAACCTGGCTGCTCTTGGTCCAGCTCACTGGGTGCAGACCTGTGGCCCAGGGGTATCTGGGGAAAGAAGCAGCACGCACTACCTCACAGCTCTCTCTTTGTTGGATGCAACTGCTAGGACTGTGATAGGATTTTTGTTTCTTTGTGTGTTTATTAGAAATACCTACAAAGCTGATTAAAGTTGCAACATGCCTTCATACCCAGAGTGCAGAATGTTTTTACATCGTTGTTGTTCCTGTTTTATGTTTGGATTTTGATTTTTAATCCCCTCAGGAAATTTCCCTGTGCTTAGAATGTTAAGCACATGCTCGGGAGGGATCGATTATTCAAGTTCGGCAAAGCTTTTGTTCTCACCATCACTCCAGAGATGATGCCATTACTTACTTTGAAATAAGAAAACAGTTATAGAGAAGTAAATTAACCTGTAAGCTATCAAAGAAGAAACACATCATGATTGTGGAATGGCACCCCAGTATTTTGTATTTCCTAAGTTATTTTTATTTTAAACTTTTTATTGGATTTTTTTGGGTACATTTCATCTTTTTCAAATCCTCAAAGGTATCTTTTATTCCTCTCCTCCCATTTACAAGGTGGGATTTCACATGTAATTGTTAGTCCAGATAGTTTGGTCAATGGCTTAGACATCACCTTGGCCTAGTTTCCTTGGCATAAGCTGTGTTAGAAGCAGACTCAAAGATTCAGGACCAACAAATAATAAATTCCACTACATGTGGATACCTAGCCTCACAGCCAGGAAGGGACTGTATTTCCATTCACTATTTAAAAAAAAGATGCAGTTCATTAACATGTAAAAAATTTCTCAAGTATATTAAAGTGTTTACCATGGTCATACAGTTTTTCAAATACCTGGCATTCATCTTTTTCCAAAACCTAAAATTTCTGTCTTATTCACATTTTTTGATTATTTTTTGGTATTAGTATCATTTTTTTAAATTTCAGTTTTTTTAATAGATATATATGTTTTATTCAAACGTTATTCCCTTTCCCAGCTTTTGGTCCATAAGCCCCCCTGCCATGCCCTCTCCCATATGTATGGTCCCCCAATCCATGCCACTTAGAAACCCCTTCCCGGACATTTCCCTGCAGTCAGCGTCCAACCTTGTTAAGAACAAGGGCTTCCCCTTCCACAGGTGCCCCAACAAGGGTATTCTCTCCTACATATGCAGTTGGACCCCTGGGTCAGTCCACGTATAGTCTTTTGCTAGTGGTTTATTTGGTTGGCATTGCTGTTCTTATGGGGTTGCAAGCCCTTCAGCTCTTTGAATCCTTCTTCTAATTCCCATAAAGGGCGTCCTGTTCTCAGGTCAGTAGTTTACTGCCAGCACTGACCTCTTTATTTGACATGCCTTGGATGTGTCTCTCAGGGGAGATGCATATTCTGTCCCTTTCAGTAAGCACTTTTTAGCTTCATCAAACTTACCTAGTTTTGGTGGATGTATATATATGGGCCCCATGTGGGGCAGACTCTGAATGGCTGTTCTTTCGGTCTCTGCTTTAGATTTGGCCTCCATATACCCTCCTATGGATATTTTTGTTTCCCATTTTAAGAAGGAGTGGGAGCATCTGCACTTTGGTCATCCTTCTTCTTGAGTTTCCTGAGATCTGTAGATTGCATCTTGGGTAATTTGAGGTTTTGGTCAATATCCACTTATCAATGAGTACATACTGTCAACGAGGGGTGCTGAGAATCTGGAAGAGAATGAGGGATAAGAGATATGAAGAAGGATGCCAAGAGAAGAGTCTGATCAAGGTGACAATTTTATTTTTCCCCAATGCTGAATTTGTACCATAAAAAGGGTAACAGAGAGGGGAGAGAAGTAAGAAATATTTACCCACGCCAAGGACACAATATTCATGTGGTCAGGGAATCCGCTGATGTTGACAGGTAGTCAAAAAGGTCACAGGTTTGTCATATCTATTAGACAGCATGATGTTGGTTTTTCAGAAAGGTTACAGGTCATGACTTTGGGTATCTTAACGTCACACGTTATCATATGATTATTCATCTTGACCACCACATTTGTATTAGTCTTCTGCAGCTGGCTGGGTTTTTCCATGAACCCAGTCATACTTAATGCTAACCATAATAATAACATCAATAATGGAGTGATTCGAGGCCATTGCTCCCAAGTACATACCAAGTGTGTTTTTCTGTGATTGGATTGCCTCCCTGTGGATGATATTTTCTAGTTCTTTCCATTTGCCTATGAATTGAATGTAGTCATTGTTTTTGATAGCTGAGTGGTACTCCTTTGTGTAGATGTACCACATTTTTCGAATCCATTCCTCTGTTGAAGGGCATCTGGGTTCATTCCAGCTTCTGGCTATTATGAATAAGGCTGCTATGAACATAGTGGATCATATGTGTTTGTTGTATGTTGGAGAATCTTTTGGGTATATGCCCAGGACAGGTATAGCTGTGTGCTCAGGTAGTGCAATATCCAATTTTCTGAGGAACCTTCAGACTGATTTCCAGAGTGCTTGTACCAGTTTGCCATCCCAGCAACAATGGACAAGTGTTTCTCTTTCTCCACGTCCTCCCCAGCCTCTGTTGTCACCTGAGTTTTTGATCTTAGCCATCCTGACTGGTGTGAGGTGGATTCTTAGGGTTGTTTTGATTTGCACTTCCCTGATGACTAAGGATGTTGAGCATTTCTTTAGGTGCTTTTCAGCTATTCGATATTCCTCAGCTGAGAATGTTTTCTTTAGCTCCGTACCCCATTTATTAACAGGGGTGTTTGGCCCACTGTACTCTAACTTCTTGTGTTTTCTGTATACTTTGGATATTAGCCCTCTATCAGATGCAGGAATGGTAAAAATACTTTCCCAATCTGTTGGTTGCCTTTTTGTGTGAATGACACTCTCCTTTGCCTTACAGAAGCTTTTCAGTTTTATGAGGTTCCCCCCATTTGTCGATTCTTGATCTTAAAGCATAAGCCATTGGTATTTTGTTTAGGAAATTTTCCTTAGTCCTCATGTCTTCGAGACTCTTCCCTACTTTTTTTCTATTAATTTTAGTGTATCTGGTTTGATGTGGAGGCCCTTGATCCACTTGGACTTAAGCTTTGTACAGGGTAATAAGAATGGGTCAACTTGCATTCTTCTACATGCTGACCTCCAGTTGAACTATTTGTTAAAACTGCTACCTTTCTTCCACTGGATGTCTTAACTCCTTTGTCAAAGATCAAGTGACCATGGGTGTGTGGGTTCATTTCTGTGTCTTCAATTATGTTCCACTGAGCTGCCTGTCTGTATGCAAATACCATACAAACTATTGCTCTGTAATACTGCTTGAGGTCAGAGATGGTGATTCCCCCAGAAGGTCTTTTATTGTTGAGTATAGTTTTGCTATCCTGGGTTTTATGTTATACCAAATGACGGCAAATTGCACTTTCTACCTTTATAAAGAATTGAGTAGGAATATTGTTGGTGATGGCATTGAATCTGTAGATTGTGTTTGGCAAAATGGCCATTTTTTACCATATTCATCCTGCCAATCTATGAGCATGGGAGATCTTTCCATCTTCTGAGATCTTCTTCAATTTCTTCAGAGATTTGAAGTTCTTGTCATACAGATTTTTTACTTGCTTGGTTCAAGTAACAGCAAGTTATTTTATATTATTTGGGACTGTTGTGAAGGGTGTCATTTCCCTAATTTCTTTCTCAGCCTGTTTACCCTTTGAGTAGAGGAAGACTACTGAATTGTTTGGGTTAATTTTATACTCGGCCACTTTGCTGAAGTTGTTGATCAGGTTAAGTAGTTCTCTGGTGGAATTTTGGTGTTGCTTAAGTAGACTATCATATCATCTTCAAATATTAGTGTTTTGACTTCATCCCTTCTAATTTTTTCCCTTTGACCTACTTTCATTGTTTGATTGCTATGGCTAGGACGTTAAGTACCATATTGTACTTAAGTAGGGAAAGAGTGGGCAGCCTTGTCTAGTCCCTGATTTTAGTGGGATTCCTTCAATATTCTAAGTTTAGTTTGATGTTAGGTACAGGTTTGATGTATTTTGCATTTTCCTATAT
Organism: Rattus norvegicus; assembly: GCF_021556685.1. Taxonomy (NCBI): domain Eukaryota; kingdom Metazoa; phylum Chordata; class Mammalia; order Rodentia; family Muridae; genus Rattus; species Rattus norvegicus. The sequence continues at coordinate 18,389,112 of NC_141542.1, forward strand.
TTCGATTCAGGCCTTCAATTCCTGATCTTTCCAGGACTTTATTAATGAAAGGGTAATGAATTTTGTCAAATGATTTCTCAGCATCTAATGAAATGATCATGTGGTTTTGACTTTGTTTATATGATGAATTTCATTGATGGACTTCCGTATATTAAACCATCCCTGCATCCTTGATAGGAGGCCTAGTTGACCATGATGGATGATTGTTTGGATGTGTTCTTGGATTCAGTTTGCAAGAATTTTATTGAGCATTTTTGCATCAATATTCATAAATAAAATAGGTCTGAATTTCTCTATCTTTGTTGTATCTTTGTGTGGTTTAGGTATAAGAGTAATTGTGGCTTCATAGAGGGAGTTTGGTAGTGCTCTGTCTGTTTCTATTTTGCGGAATAGTTTGGACAGTATTGGTATGAAGTCTTCTATGAAGGTCTGATAGAATTCTGCACTAAATCCATCTGGTCCTGGGCTCTTTTTGGATGGGAGATGTTTTTTTTTTTGGTTCTTTTTTTCGGAGCTAGGGACCGAACCCAGGTCCTGCCTAGCGCTTCCTAGGTAAGCGCTCTACCACTGAGCTAAATCCCCAGCCCCTGGATGGGAGATGTTTAATAGCAGTTTCTATGTCTTTATGAGTTATGGGGTTGTTTCGATGGTTTATTTGTTCCTGATTTAACTGTGGTACCTGGAATCTGTATAGAAAATTGTCCATTTCCTCCACATTTTCCAGTTTTGTTGAATATATGTTTTTGTAGTAGGATCTGATGATCTTTTTAATTTCTTCAGATTTTGTTGTTATGTCTCCCTTTTATTTCTGACTTCATTAATTTGGATACACTCTCTGTGACCTCTGGTTAACATGGCTAAGCGTTTATGTACCTTGTTGATTTTCTCAAATAACCAGCTCCTGGGTTTGCTGATTCTTTTGATACTCGGTTTTGTTTCTTCTTGTTTGATTTCAGCCCTGAGTTTGATTATTTCCTGCCTTCTACTCCTCTAGGGTTTATTTAATTTTTTCTAGAGCTTTTAGGTGTGCTGTCAAGCTGCTGACATATGCTCTCTCCTGTTTCTTTTTGCAGGCATACAGAGCTATGAGTTTTCCTCTTAGCGCTGCTTTTATTGTGTCCCATAAGTTTGGGTATGTTGTATCTTCATTTTCATTAAATTCTAAGAAGTGTTTAATTTCTTTCTTATGTCTCCAATGACCAAGTTGTCATTGACTTCAACTTCCATGTATATGTGGGCTTTCTGTCTTATTTGTTGTTATTGATCAGCAGCCTTAGTCCGTGGTTTTTTGAAAGGATGCATGGGATTATTTCTAACTTCCTGTATCTGTTGAGGCTGGTTTTGTGACCGATTATATGGTCAATTTTGGAGAAGGTACAATGGGATGCTGAGAAGAAGGTATATCCTTTGGTTTTAGGGTGGAGTGTTCTATAAATATATGTTAAATCCATTTGTTTCATAAACTGTTAGTCTTTCTGTGTCTCTGTTTAATTTCTGTTTCCCTGATCTGTCCATTGATGAAAGTGGCGTGTTTAAGTCTCCTAATATTATTGTTTGTGGTGTAATGCATGATTTTTTTGAGCTTTAGAAAGGTTTCTTATTGTTTAGGGACACAACTGCTATATACTTGACAAATATAGCAATCAGCCAGAATAGAAAGCATGTGACTGTTGGCCACATGAGGATGAGTTTCTTTCAAAGATCATCATGATTTTTGGTAAGATCTTCCCTGTAATTGGTGGCATGGCTTCTCACAAACATGGTCCAGTTGTCTAGAATCTCCTCCTTGGTCAGCATCTCATCCTTCTTTTTATCTGACTCATACACCAGATGCTGGGCCTCAGCCTGTGCATGGTCATAGTCCTGAGGGAGGATCCAATGGTGAATCTCATCCTAATCCAGTTTCCCATCCTTGTTCAGATCTGGGAAATCATTGAACTGCTCCCCAGACAAAACCCAGTCGGTCTCAGGGCAATTGTCCTCATGAGAAAAAGATGTCCAAAATGTACTCATACTAGTCCACAAAACCATCCCCGTTCTTGTCGATATTCTCCAGCGTTTCCAGAACTACAATCTCCTTCATATGTTTTAAATCCTCTTAGTGCAGAAAAGCAATGAACCCGTCCTGAGTAGCTGTCAGGTCACCGTCAAGGCCTTAAACCTCCTCTCATCTCGTGGAGGCAACTTTTTAAAGTTGTGATGATCAGAGCTATCTTGGAATTCAGCAAGGTTTCCCAGGTAGTAGCCATAGGTAGCCTGCTTGTATTCTTCCCAGGAGATTTTTCATCTATGTCCCTATCATAATCCTTCCAGAGTTTAGCCACATTTTGGTTGATGTATCTTTTCTGTACCTGTTTGATCCAAACTTTCAGGTCCTCAGCAGTAACAAGGCTGCCTTCATCACTGTCAATTGGATCAACAATTTTCCCCAGCCTCTCCTGCTCTCGTCCAGGATTAGCTATCAAAGGTCTTGGAGCCCTCCTTGCCCAGGAAGACCTCATGATCGTACAGGAAGCTGTGCTTATTCTCTGGGGGCCACTCGCCCTGCTCTGAATCGGGACAAACAATGTGCTCCTTGCTCATCATGCTCTTGGCATGAACGCCAGGACCAGTGCCAGCAGCAGCCCATGGAGAGTCCCAGGCTGACACCATGCACCACAGTCGCGATCAAAGGGAGGCAGCAGGGAAGTAGGGGCTCAGAGCACCTTATCCGCTGTCCCTTCCCCAGAGAGGGCTTTTGTTACATTTCGAATGTTATCCATTTTCCTGGTTTCCACAAAGCCCCTTATAAAACCCCCTCCCCCTTCTACTGTGAGGGTGTTACCACACCCACCCAAACACCCAGGCCTATCTGCCTCCCTGTTCTGGTTTCCTCTACACTGGGACATCAAGCGTTGACAAGACCAAGGGCTTCTCCTCCCATTTGTGCCCAAGAAGGCCATCCTCTTCTACATATGCAGCTGTAGCCATGGGTCTGTCCATGTGTACTCTTTGGATGGTGGTTTCGGTCCTGGGAGCTCTGGGTGTTTCTTAGTGTTGTTCTTATGGGAATGTAAACCCCTTCAGCTCCCTCAATCCTTTCTCTTACTCCTCCATTGGGGACCCTGCTCTCAGCTGAATGGTTGGCTGCAAGTATCTGCCTCTGTATTTGTCATGCTCATTACCCCACTCTTTTGAGCAGATCACCACAGAGCAACGAAGATGTATTGTCTTGGCCTGATGATGTACAGACAAATAGATGATTTCTTAATTCTTATGATGGTTCTATAAGTATTCCTAAAATTAGATTAGTAATTTTAAGCTCCTTTATAATGGGACAGCTATTATGTTTTCTCTGGTAATCAAAATTGCATTGAGAACTCTTCCTTCTTAAATTTCACGAGTGAATTGCTTCTGCAATACCAAGCAGGCATCTACAAATTAGAACCCATTCTAAGAGGGTATAAACCAATTAACAAAAGTTCATTAAAAGAGAACTAATGATTTACTATAGGTGCAAGGACTGAACGTAAATAATTGACTGGATTTGCCTATAGGCAATTTCACTTATTCTTTTCTCATAAAAATTACAGCTTTTAACTCTCCATGAACATGCAGAGCCAGTGACAGATGGTGACAGTTTATCCTGATGATTACTCTTCATGGATATGCATGTAAACATTCTCTGTCGTAAACTGATTACCCAACTTATGATTTGAATTCCTGTGCAAACTTGGGGTGAACTTTTCACCATGTGATGCTGTGTTCAGAAAGATATACAAATGCTGAGGACAAAGAGAGAGAAAGCTTTTTAGACAGAACTGAACTGAAGAGAACAGAACTCAAGAAGAACTTAGAAGTAAAGGCATAGCGTTGAGAGTAAGGCATTGAGAGTAAGGAAATTATTGTGTCATAAGAGCAAGAGGAAAGGAGATAAGAAGAAGAGAGCAAGGAGAACCTTATAAGTCAAATTTTATGGAGGCAAACCTTTGTAGAAATTCTAGGAAAATGGAAGAACTTATAAATAAAGGTTAAAATCACTACTCTTCAGTCTTCAGCCTGGCTCACTGGCTAGCCTGTGCTCTTCAGTCAGGCTCACTGGCTAGCCTCTGCTCTTCAGTCAGGCTCACTGTCTAGCCTGTGCTCTTCAGCCTGGCTTACTGGCTAGCCTCTGCTCTTCAGTCAGACTCACTGGCTAGCCTCTGCTCTTCAGTCAGGGTCACTGGCTAGCCTCTGCTCTTCAGCCTGGCTCACTGGCTAACCTGTGCTCTTCAGTCAGGCTCACTGGCTACCCTCTGTTCTTCAGTCAGCCTCCCTGGCTAGCCTCTGCTCTTCAGTCAGGCTCACTGGCTAGCCTCTGCTCTTCACTCAGGCTCACTGGCTAGCCTGTGCTCTTCAGTCAGGTTCCCTGGCTAGCCTCTGCTCTTCAGTCAGGCTCACTGGCTAGCCTCTGCTCTTAAGTTAGGCTCACTGTCTAGCCTCTGCTCTTCAGTCAGGCTCACTGGCTAGCCTCTGCTCTTCAGCCTGGCTCACTGGCTAGCCTCTGCTCTTCAGTCAGACTCACAGGCTAGCCTGTGCTCTTCAGCCTGGCTCACTGCCTAGACTCTGCTTCTCAGCTGGGCTCACTGGCCTATGGGGCCCTAGCACATCGCTTAAACATCTGCTCATGACTGCCTGACCACACTGACCACCTGACCGGTCGCCCTGACTTCTTAAAGTCATTCTCTAGAAAGAGCACAAGAAACCAAAGAGAAACACCACAGCAAACTTTTCCCATGGGCTCTGCTTTAACCTTAAGTGCTTTTATTATTTCTTTAAAAGAGTGAAATATAATTTCGGCTATTCATATGGCCAAGAGAGCTGTGCAGTAGTCATTGCTTTAGGGAATTTGGTGCTAAATCAAAAGCTTCCTTTATTCTATCACGATATTATCTGTATGCTGTAAGATGTATGTTTGAAAACACAACACCAAATTCCTAAAATCTAGATGTTTTAAGACATCAGCTCATGGAGAAACATAACTGCTTCCTATCTAGACTGGGCTTTTTTGAGATACTGCAGGTACAATCAATTTTCCACACTACTTCCATGATTTTCAAGAATGATTAAGAGAAAAATAAGTTGAACATAATGGCCAGAAAGGGGGTTCTGTCAAGTTGTCTTTGTGGGACAAGATACCAAAGTATGATGGTAAACCTAAAACCACCTGTTCCCAAAACTAACAGAACTTACAGAAAATACACACTTTCTTATCATTCCTCCTCCCCAATGATCAGTGATTTAATGAGCACCTACTACGATCCTAGCACTGTGCATCTAAGTGTGTAATGGTGATTAAAAAACTTAATAAAAAGCCTCATTAAGCAATAAAGAAAAATGAAACATAACTTTGAAACTCAGAATTCAATATAAGCAAAACCACCAAGCCATCTCTCCAGCCTGATAAAAAAGATTTTAAATTTCATTCTTTTCGTGTTTGTTTGCAATCTTTCTTCTTGAGAACACTGTGATGGAATGTCCAAATGGTGATTAGTGGCGGTTGGTAGAAGGAGCCATATGTGTGATGCTGCCATATGTGTGAGGGGCTGGCAACAAGGTGCAGACCCAAGACCATGGCCCTGTGCCCTGAGGCTCGCCTGCTGGATGTGGGCTCTCATTAAGATATCATAAACTATAGATGGAAAAGTAAAGGAATGTATAATAAATGAAAGAGAAATCAGACATCGGAAACCTAAATTTAGAAGACTGTATATGTTTAAGTCACAGGGGAGGGAATGGGACGATGTGGGGGAGAGAATAATCAGAATAAATTATATATGTGTATGAAAATGTTAACTAAGAGCAATCAATGAAAAGAGAAAAGCAGGTTTATTTTACGATGAAATTGAGTTCCCATATGACACTATGTAACATTTTGGATTATATGAATTATCTGCAATAAAAAAATCAATTGTTATTAAAGATGTGGTTGTGTTCATATTAATTTCAAGTGTTTTAAATTCTTTTTTTATTTGCTTATTCATTGATTGATTTTTTTAAGATAGGGTTTTCCTATGTAGACCAGGTTGACTCAAAAAAGAGATGCACCTGCCTATGCCTCCAAAGAGTTAGGATCAAAAGTATATGCACACACATGAAATTTACATTCTTAAAGTGATAAAAAATTACAGCTATCAACTTGGTACAATTATTGAACAGTGATCAAGTGAATAGAAATATCAGAAACACATTTAAGGCATTAGGTTACTGTTGTTTAAAGGATCTTGAGCAGCATATATAATTCAAATCATCCAGGAGATACATTGTGAAAAAAAATGAAACTGGGTAAAGATGATTTAAATTTTTTTAATCTATTAAAAATTGTAAAGTGCATTCGATATGAAAGCTCTAAGTGATATACTTCACACTTTTGCTTATATACCATCTTCAATTTTATGTGCATTCTGCAAATATTGTCCATGTTTATTCAGGCTCTTATTATTTCCCCATGACTGATAACATTCACAGAAATCATATTGAGCAAACTGTATATGTTGACGTATAATAGAATTGTATTCTACACAGTATAGCATAGAAATATGTATACATAACTTCCCATATGTGTGTATATACATATGTAAATGGCTCAAGAAAATGAGTATCACTTTATCATTGTGGTATTATTTTCATCAAAATCCTGAGAACATTGAAATGGCATCAAATAGTGACCAGATCGGCAAAAAAATCCACAAAATAAACTCTTACAAAGAATCTAAAGATACTGGCAAAAGATGCAAAAATATTAAAGTCTCAATGAAATATAAAGTCCAGATGAAATTCTGTATAATATTTTCTCAATTCTAGGATAATGTATTTTTGTACAACTATCAATAAAAGGCCTGAATTTTGAAGAATTCAAAAGTAGTGCACTATAATTATGCAGTGGTCAATACTGTTGCATACCATTTTACATAACTGCATACACTCTCGTTCTTTTGTTCCGTGGTCTAGCGACGAACTCGGGTAGATTTATGGGGAACCATTGCATTGTAGACTTGAACTGGATTAATTTGGGGGTGAGTAAGTCATATTTTGGTAACGTTGCTTTAAAAATAAACCGTTGGATATTAGTACAGCAAGTAATTCTCCCTGAAGGAAAAACCAGACACCAAGAACCTAGACCACTGCTGTCCATGAGAAATTTGTAGATGATAGAAATATTCTATATCTGCAGTGTTTCTGGCTATGGATTCTGGCTGGCTGTTTGCCTCCTGGTTTGCCTGATGTGACTAAAGATGCAGATTTTAGTTCTAAGTTTAGTTCATCTCAAATAGCCACGTGTGACCAGTGGGTGCCATTTGGACAGTGTAGCAACAGAAAACTGAAGCAGTGTAACCAAAGACTCACCTAGGAGTCAGTTGACCTCCTAGAAGTGACTTGGGAAAACCTTGGCAATGATAGCCACTACTTAACTACTAAATATATTGACTCATCAGTCCCAAAGACAACTCTGTGAATTAAACACTCGTTATCATCCTCACTGTGCAGATAAGGGAATTGAGTCACACAAAGGTAAAATAACTTCTCCAGGGTTGAATATCTAACGGGTGTGAGAGCCAAGCTTTGAGTCCAACTACAAAGTAGATCGGCATATAATGGGTTGGTCTGTGCTGCTGTATATTCAAATGCTAAATTCTGTACCCTAACGCCTGGTTGCTCCAAGACAAGGAGATCCTCATGTATACCAGATTTTTTTTTTTTTGCCTCCTATGTTATCCCTGATTGGTTAATAAAATCCCTACAACATGGGCTGGGCAGAAGAGAGGGGACAGGGCAAAGTTTCCCTGGGCCTGGGGACTCAGGCAGGGTCCACGAGGAGAGAGAAAGGACATGGGAGGACAAGGAAGGAGACACCACCCCATAGGGTAGGTGGATCGTGAGTGTATTGCCATGAGGGCCAGCCTGTCAGAACAGGAGTGGTCCAGGCAGAGCATGGCAAGCAATACCTCGGGGTTATGGACAGGGAAGCAGAAAAAATAGCACAGAGGGTTGATGTCTGCCCAGTTCTAGTACTTTAAGGCTTATTCTAAATCTAAAAGTTTGTGTCTTTTATTTGGGAACTAAATGATCTACAGTGGGGTAGATACCCCCTAATAATATTTACTGTAGCAATGGCCACTCAATTATTGTGGTATTTTAAATATAACACACATTGAATTTCACAATTCAGATGCAAGGCTTTTTATGTTTCCAATGTGACTGTACACCTGAGGTCATGTCTAGGTATAGAGACAGAACATGGCAGAATTACCTAGAACATTATGAGGTCATCACACTGACCACATGAAAGCCACAGGCTATACAGACTATGATGGATGAGGAGAAGGCTTAGTGCTCTCTGGGAGTCCCCTTCCCTAGACTTGGGATAAGACTTCCAGTAAGCCAAGACCATATTCCTCTTTCATTTCTCAAGGAGCCAGGGGTAGACCCACATATATCATTTCTTAGCCTGCAGTGGTTTTTTCCAAGCGCTGCCCTGTTTGTGGACTTGGCAAAGGTAAGCACTGTCAGAGGAAGGCCAACATATGAATTCTGTATAACTCTGCTCTGACAGCATGTAGCACAATCCTATCAAGTACTGGAAGCCTTGCTGGAAAGATTAATCAACCTCTAGGATCAAAAGGAAACAACCCGAGGGCCATAGGGCTGTAAATCATGTCTGGAACCATAGCCCAGTATGGAAGTTCAGCCTTGGATCTTACATCAAACAGCAATAGCATCCAAAAGAAAAACAAAACTGAAATGGCAAGGTGACTGGTAATGACCTCATGGCAAGGATATCTAAGTCATGTGGAAAGATCCCAGTGCAAAGACACATGTCCACGAAGCTTTCACCAAGAATCCCTATTCTGTGTTCTACAACATTATATATATACACACACAAAGAATACTCATTTATGGTCAGCTATGAAGATTGATTCTCTGGGCACCTGACCTGGAGATTGACATCGATGTATAAAGGTGTTTGACAAGTGCTCTTGGGGACCAAGGCTGTGACAAAGAGGAGAGAAGAGGATGGGGCGGAGAGCACTCTGGATCTAACGCAGTCACAAGGGTATGCAGGCAGCCCTGTGTGGGGCTCAGGAGCTGGCCTGACCCTGAAGTCTTAGCCTGCACTGGAACAAGCAGGAGGCCCGGCCTTAAAGTCTCCATTGGCTAAGGACGAGGTTCCTGGTCAGAACCCAGTTACCACATTGTAACCACATAGCCATCCCTTCTCCAATATCATTCTCCCTGAATTTCCAAGTCCTATCATGAGGATATTTGGGGCTCCACTCTGATCTTTTGCTCATAGCAAACATAAAAATCAGGCCGATGGGCAGGGAGTGGAATGGCCTAAGGTTAGGCTAAACCTCAATTTTAATGTGTCCATAAGTTCAGGAGGGAGTCCATTGGCATTGTCATCTGTGGCTTCTGTGTCCTTATCCCGGGTGAGCTGACTCTGTGATACGATGCCACCTCAACTCACATATGTCAGGGTGAAAATCATGTATGACTTTTCTGGGAAGAACTCTGCCTTTTCCTACCATCTGGAGCTATACAACATCACTATGCAAAGCTCAGAAGAGAGGGGTGGAGATTGTGGAGGCCTTAGAAGTTGAGGATCTTTTCTGATTAAGGCACATATTTTTTCCTGTATAATTTTTCCCTTGCTCTTTCACTAATGATGGTTGACTTCATTCCTGGCCTGAAGTAAACTGGATTCTAAGGTTTGGATTAGAGAAGCCCCCATTTTTGAGATGATAGGCCCAGCAAGGGATCCCACTGCATACAGGTTCCTATTCCCAAGGAAGTTGTTGCTGCAGAATCACAGCATGGGGGGCAGCAGCACAGGATGTCTCCCAGCTTTCTCTCCTGCACTTGCTGCAAGTGTAATAAGGCTGTTTGTTTGTTTGTTTGTTTGTTTGTTTGTTTGTTTTTTATTGGAAATTACTACAAAGCTGGTCAGAATTAATACATGCCTTTAATACCAGCACCCACAAGGTATTTTTGTTTTTGCTTTTGTTTTTGTTTTATTTCATTTCATTATTTCTGTAATTGTTGTTAGGATTCTTATTGTTTTCTTTGGTAATTCCCTCTAGCTATTCAATTTGCAAGTAGAATGTAAAGCCATGCTCTGCATGGTCCTCTTATCCATGTTAAGGATTTTATTCTTACCACCAATGCCACAGATGAACACAATATTTACTTTCAAATCAGGGAAACAGGCATAAAGAAGAGAGCTATGTAGTTTGGTCTCAGGTAAGCAGGCAATCAGGAGTGTAGGATGGCTTCCCAATGTTTTGGATTAGGTAAGCTTCTGTTATTGAGATGAAAGGCCTCTGCTGAAACCTTCAGTTGAGTAACAGAGAGCCTGTAAAGACTGAAAGAGTGGTTGCACCTTGAAGGTGAAGGCTGGCTCTTCAGTGCCTCTGCAGCCTGAGGCAGAGTAATTTTGGGAACACAAGAGCACTTGGCCAGAGATCATAGGGGACTGCATTTTGCTTGAGCCCTGAGACCTGGATGAGAGGAGGCCTCCACAGTCCTGAAAAAGGGAAGCAGAGTCACATAGATGCGAGGGAACAATGGATCTGTGATCTGCATGTTATCCACTTCATTTATCTTTGCTGTGTACATAGTATATGTAAACGACAAGGGCATCCTACTTTATCACATCTACTATCTAGATGTTAAAGCATGTGCAAGTGTAAACACAGTAGAGTTAGTTCAGCAATACATTGTGTCCCATTTTGTTAAAGAATTTATTTTATTTCTATTTATATATTTTTCTTTTTCACTTTACGTTCTGCTCACTGACTACTGATACTTAATTACTCTCTCCCACAATCCTTCCCCAATTCTCCTGGCACAGTCTTCTCTGAGTGTATGAGGGCCAACTGTCTCAGTACCTCCCTTCTTTTAACAAAGCCTTTCCTGGGGGCATTGGTGAGGATGCTGGTTTTGAATGCCTTGGACTTGGCTTTCTTCATGCTCCAGTTTGCTGGCTTTGAGAAGTTTGTGAAGAACTGTCTGTGAACTTGGTACTTCATCCAGATGGTACACAAGAGGCAATGGTTTTGTTAATATTTTTGAAAGTATATTTCAATCAAACCTCTCCTACTAATATCCTAACAATGACAAAGGTAATGGGAGGCTACACATCTATTTCATTAGTTTTCAGTTCTTCTCAGACCAGCAGTGTAGAAGCCCACAAAGCTGGCAAAGTGAAGTGAGGTCACGCAGGGGTCCTAGGGGAGCACAGTCCTACTTTCTTAGAGTAACTCCTAGGGACTTACCATATCCATACACCCGTAGCTCCATATGCACTGGACCCCAGTGAAGTGCTCAACATTCATTGCTTTTTTACTCAGTTTGCCACAAATGTTAGAAATCTGAAAAGTTCAGCAAATTTGAAGGTGTGAATAACTCCCAGTGACTGGAGTAAGCTCAAAAAGTCTGTGACAACGAAGAAATGATTAAGTATCCAAGAGAGAAGACCCTCACCAGGATCGTAGTCCTATTCCAGTAAGAAAATTTAATAATAAGGCTTCAGGTGAAAAGATAAATTAGGAGGTCTAGGCCAAATATTTTATCCTCTGCCCTCAGGGTTGCAGCCATTCCGTCGGCCTTTCCTGGCTCTCTCACAGGATCAGAGTTCTCACCTGGAAGCAGGGTTATCTGGAAGGCACATAATACATATCCACAGACGACTCTTTGGGTACAAACTGACAGGCAACTTCAAGGCTTAAAGTTATTCTCTCTCTGTCTCTCTCTCTCTCTCTCTCTCTCTCTCTCTCTCTCTCTCTCTCTCTCTATTTCTCTCTCTCTCAGCTTGAGGCTGCACACACTCTGCATTTTTTTGTGCACTCTGCCTTTTTTATTGCAGTTTTCTTTTCTCAACCTCCCACAATCATTCACACATCTGTTCATTACCCTTTCATTCTCACACACACTCTTCATACACACCTCACACATATCTCACACACACCACATGCACTCTCCTGTCACGCACACACACAATCTTCATACACACCTCACATTCTCTCCTCACTCATTTTCACATTCTCCTCTCATGCTCTCTCCCTGGCTCTCACATTTGTTCTTACATTAACTCTGTGATTTACTCTCTCATTCACTCCCTCATGCTCCCTCTCATTTACTCTTCACATGTTCTACAGAACTACAGCCTTTCTCTTGCCCCAGTCCTTTATTAATAATCCAAAAGCGGGTAGAAAAAAGAGATTTTATAATTTATTCTATTTCCAAAATTTTCAGAACAGAATTATCTTGTGAAGTCTGGGGGAGGAGTGGAAATATGTTCAAGTGAGTCGTGTTTCACAGGGGTAACAAATGGTACAGGCCTTGAGCTTGCAGGTCCCTTTTTGTTATGGTGTAGAAGCAGGACAATAAAATCCTTTAGAAATGCAACCCCCAAAAAGAGGACACAAAAACACACACACACACACACACAAACACACACACAAACACACACACACACATATACACACTCGCATGCACAAATGAAAACTTTGCTCTTATGCAGCACATTTCCTGTTGAGTGAGGAATTAGTGGGAACAATGCTGTGTACAAGTCTCTTAGACTCAAGCAAGATGTGCTGCCCTGGCCTGTACTCATTTCCACTTCAGGAAACCTTTCTATGCAGATACTTGCTGGTCCGACAAGTAAGTTACATGTTCTGCACAGATAGCCTAAACAACACAACATCAAATCCCCAAGACAGATTTCTAGGAAAAGACTCCATCGAGCTCTATGCTGACTCATCATAGACCCTCACTAAAACTACCCTGTTTCCTTCATAGAAGACTTTGGAAGCATCAGAGAAGACAGTAACTCACGGATTTGCATTCACTATTTTAAAAAAAGATGCAGTTCATTAACATGTAAAAAAATTTCTCATGTATATTAAAGTGTTTACCATGATCATACAGTTTTTCAAATACCTGGCATTCATCTTTTTCCAAATCCTAAAATTTCTTTCTTATTCACAGTTTCTTTTTTGGATTATTTCTTAGTATTATTATAATTTTTTAAATTTTTAGTTTTTTAAATAGATATATATTTTTTATTCAAAACTTATTCCATTTCCCAGCTTTTGGTCCTTAAGCCCCCCTCCCGTGCCGTCTCCCATATGTATGCTCCCCCAATCCATGCCACTTAGAAACCCCTTCCCGGACAATCCCCTGCACTGAGGGTCCCACCTTGTTAAGAACAAGGGCTTCCACTTCCACAGGTGCCCCAACAAGGCTATTCTCTCCTACATATGCAGTTGGACCCCTGGGTCAGTCCATATATAGTCTTTTGTAGTGGTTTATTTGGATGGCATTGCTGTTCTTATGGGGTTGCAAGCCCTTCAGCTCTTTGAATCCTTCTTTTAATTCCCATAAAGGGCGTCCTGTTCTCAGTTCAGTAGTTTACTGCCAGCAGTGACCTCTTTATTTGACATGCTCTGGATGTGTCTCTCAGGGGAGATGTATATCCGGTCCCTTTCAGTAAGCACTTTTTAGCTTCATCAATCTTACCTAGTTTTGGTGGCTGTATATATATGGGCCACGTGTGGGGCAGACTCTGAATGGCTGTTCCTTCAGTCTCTGCTTTAGATTTGGCCTCCATATCCCCTCCTATGGATATTTTTGTTCCCCATTTTAAGAAGGAGTGGGAGCATCTGCACTTTGGTCATCCTTCTTCTTGAGTTTCCTGAGATCTGTAGATTGCATCTTGGGTAATTTGAGGTTTTGGTCAATATCCACTTATCAATGAGTGCATATTGTCAATGAGGGGTGCTGAGTACCTGGAAGAGCATGAGGGACTAGAGACGCGAAGAAGGACGCCAAGACAAGAGTCTGATCAAGGTGACAATTTTATTTTTCCCCAAGGCTGAATTTGTACCATAAAAAGGTAAGAGAGAGAGGGGTGAAGTAAGAAACATTTACGCACGCCAAGGACACAATATTCGTGTGGTCAGGGAATCGGCTGATGTTGACAGGATGTCAGAAAGGTCACAGGTTTGTCATATCTATTAGTCAGCAGGGTGTTGGTTTTTCAGAAAGGTTACAGGTCATGACATTGGGTATCTTATCATCACACGTTATCATATGATTATTCATCTTGACCACCACATTTGTATTAGTCTTCTGAGGTGGCTGTGGATTTTCCATGAACCCAGTCATACTTAATGCTAACCATAATAATAACATCAATAATGGAGGGCTTCAAGGCCATTGCTCCCAACAGCATACCAAGTGTGTTTTTCTGTGATTGGATTACCTCACTGTGGATGATATTTTCGAGTTCTTTCCATTTGCCTATGAATTGAACGTAGTCATTGTTTTTGATAGCTGAGTATTACTCCATTGTGTAGATGTACCACATTTTTCAAATCCATTCCTCTGTTGAAGGGCATCTGGGTTCATTCCAGCTTCTGGCTATTATGAATAAGGCTGCTATGAACATAGTGGATCATATGTGTTTGTTTTATGTTGGAGCATCTATTGAGTATATGCCCAGGACAGGTATAGCTGTGTGCTCAGGTAGTGGAATGTCCAATTTTCTGAGGAACCTTCAGACTGATTTCCAGAGTGCTTGTACCAGTTTGCAATCCCAGCAACAATGGAGGAGTGTTCCTCTTTCTCCACATCCTCGCCAGCATCTGTTGTCACCTGAGTTTTTGATCTTAGCCATCCTGACTGGTGTGAGGTGGATTCTTAGGGTTGTTTTGATTTGCATTTCCCTGATGACTAAGGATGTTGAGCATTTCTTTATGTGCTTTTCAGCTGTTCGATATTCCTCAGCTGAGAATGTTTTCTTCAGCTCTGAACCCCATTTATTAACAGGGGTGTTTGGCTCTCTGTACTCTAACTTCTTGTGTTTTGTGTATACTTTGGATATTAGTCCTCTATCAGATGCAGGATTGGTCAAGATTTTTTCCCAATCTGTGGGTTGCCTTTTTGTCCTAATGACACTGTCCTTTGCCTTACAGAAGCTTTTCAGTTTTATGAGGGCCCATTTGTCGATTCTTGATCTTAAAGCATAAGCTATTGGTATTTTGTTCAGGAAATTTTCCTTAGTGCTCATGTCTTCGAGACTCTTCCCTACTTCTTATCCATTACTTTTAGTGTATCTGGTTTGATGTGGAGGTCCTTGATCCACTTGGACTTAAGCTTTGTACAGGGTAATAAGAATGGGTCAACTTACATTCTTCTACATGCTGACCTCCAGTTGAACCAGCACCACTTGTTAAAAATGCAATGTTTCTTCCATTGAATGATTTAACTCCTTTGTCAAAGATCAAATAACCATAGGGGTGTGGGTTCTTTTCTGTGTCTTCAATTATGTTCCACTGATCTGCCTGTCTGTATGCCAATACCATACAAACTATTGCTTTGTAATACTGCTTGAGGTCAGAGATGGTGATTCCCCCAGAAGTTCTTTTATTGTTGAGTATAGTTTTTGCTATCCTGGGTTTTATGGTATACCAAATGATGGCAAATTGCACTTTCTACCTTTATAAAGAATTGAGTAGGAATATTGATGGTGATGGCATTGAATCTGTAGATTGCTTTTGGCAAAATAGCCATTTTTTACCATATTCATCCTGCCAATCTATGAGCATGGGAGATCTTTCCATCTTCTGAGATCTTCTTCAATTTCTTCAGAGACTTGAAGTTCTTGTCATACAGATTTTTTACTTGCTTGGTTCAAGTAACAGCAAGTTATTTTATATTATTTGGGACTATTGTGAAGGCTGTCATTTCCCTAATTTCTTTCTCAGCCTGTTTACCCTTTGAGTAGAGGAAGACTACTGAATTGTTTGAGTTAATTTTATACTCAGACAGTTTGCTGAAGTTGTTGATCAAATTAAGTAGTTCCCTGGTGGAATTTTGGTGTTGCTTATGTAGACTATCATATCATCTTCAAATATTACTATTTTGACTTCATCCCTTCTAATTTTTTCCCTTTGACCTACTTTCATTGTTTGATTGCTATGGCTAGGACTTTAAGTACATATTGAAAAAGTAGGGAAAGAGTGGTCAGCCGTGTCTAGTCCCTGGTTTAGTGGGATTCCTTCAATTTTCTCAGTTTAGTTTGATGTTAGCTACTGGTTTCATGTATTTTGCATTTTCCTATATTTAGATATGGGCCTTTAATTCCTGATCTTTCCAGGACTTTATTAATGAAAGGGTAATGAATTTTGTCAAATGATTTCTCAGCATCTAATGAAATGATCATGTGTTTTTTTTTTCCTTTGAGTTTGTTTATATGGTGAATTTCGTTGATGGATTTCTGTATATTAAACCATCCCTGCATCCTTGCCATGAGGCCTACTTGATCATGATGGATGATCATTTGGATGTGTTCTTGGATTCAGTTTGCAAGAATTTTATTGAGCATTTTTGCATCAATATTCATAAAACAAACTGATCTGATTTTCTTTATCTTTGTTGTACCTTTGGGTGGTTTAGGTATAAGAGTAACTGTGGCTTCATAGAAGGAATTTGGTAATGCTCTGTCTGTTTGTATTTTGCGGAATAGTTTGGGCAGTATTGGTATGAAGTCTTCTATGAAGGTCTGATAGAATTCTGCACTAAATCCATCCTGGTCCTGGGAGATATTTAATAGCAGTTTCTATTTCTTTAGGAGTTATGGGGTTGTTTAATGGTTTATTTGTTCCTGATTTAACTGTGGTACCTGGTATCTGTATAGAAAATTGTCCATTTCCTTCATATTTTCCCGTTTTGTTGAATATATGTTTTTGTAGTAGGCTCTGATGATCTTTTTAATTTCTTCAGATTTTGTTGTATGTCTCCCTTTTATTTCTGATTTTATTAATTTGGATACACTCTCTGTGACCTCTGGTTAGTATGGCTAAGTGTTTATTTATCTTGTTGATTTTCTCAAAAAACAAGTTTCTGGGTTTGCTGATTCTTTTGATACTTAGTTTTGTTTCTTCTTGTTTGATTTCAGCCCTGAGTTTGATTATTTCCTGCCTTCTACCCCTCTAGGGTTTATTTAATTTTTTTTCTAGAGCTTTTAGGTGTGCCATCAAGCTGATGACGGATGCTCTCTCCTGTTTCTTTTTGCAGGCACTCAGAGCTGTGAGTTTTCCTCTTTGCACTGCTTTTATTGTGTCCCATAAGTTTGGGTATGTTGTATCTTCACTTTCATTAAGTTCTAAGAAGTCTTTAATTTCTTTCTTATGTCTCCAATGAACAAGTTGTTATTGACTTCAACTTCCATGTATAAGTGGGCTTTCTGTTCTATTTGTTGTTATTGATCAGCAGCCTTAGTCCGTGGTTTTTTGATAGGATGCATGGGATTACTTCTATCTTCCTGTACCTGTTGAGGCTTGTTTTGTGACCAAATATATGGTCAATTTTTGAATAGGTTCCATGAGATGCTGAGAAGAAGGTATATCCTTTCGTTTTAGTATGGAATGTTCTATAAATATATGTTAAATCCTTTTTTTCCTTAACTTCTGTTAGTCTTTCTATGTCTCTGTTTAATTTCTGTTCCCTTGATCTGTCCATTGATGAAAGTGGGGTGTTTAAATCTCCAACTATTATTGTTTGTGGTGCAATATATGATTTTTTTTGAGCTTTAGAAAGGTTTCTCATTGTTTAGGGACACAACTGCTATATACTTTACAAATATAGCAATAACCCAGAACATCCGCAGGAAGCCTGTGACCATTGGCCACATGAAGATGAATGTCTTTCAAAGTTCATCATGATTTTTGGTAAGATCTTCCGCATAATGGGTGGCTTGGCTTCCTATAAACATGGTCCAGTTGTCTAGAATCTCCTCCTTGGTTAGCATCTCATCCTTGTTTTTGTCTGACTCATATACCAGATGCCAGGACTCAGCCTGTGCATGGTCATAGTCCTGAGGGAGGATCCAATGGTGAATATCATCCTAATCCAGTTTCCCATCCTTGTTCAGATCTAGGAAATCATTGAACTGCTCCCCAGACAAAACCCAGTCTGTCATAGGGGAATTGTCCTCATGGGAAAAAGATGTCCAAAATGTACTCATCCTGGTCCACAAAACCATCCCCGTTCTTGTCGATATCCTCCAGGGTTTCCAGAACTACAATCTCCTTCATATGCTTTAAATCCTCTTAGTATAGAAAAGCAATGAACCCGTCCTGAGTAGCTGTCAGGTCACCATCAAGGCCTTAAACCTCCTCTCATTTCATCTCGTGGAGGCACCTTTTTTTTTTTTTTTTTTTTTTTTGGCTTTGAATCTTTTTATTGGATAATTTTAACTTACATTTTTTTGTTGTTTTCAGTTTTTTTTTAATTTATTTAATACTTAATAATAATTCTTTGGTTTCCCGGCAAACATCCCCCTCCCCCCTCCCCTTCCTTATGGGTGTTCCCCTCCCAACCCTCCCCCCATTGCCGCCCTCCCCCCAACAGTCTAGTTCACTGGGGGTTCAGTCTTAGCAGGACCCAGGGCTTCCCCTTCCACTGGTGCTCTTACTAGGATATTCATTGCTACCTATGGGGTCAGAGTCCAGGGTCAGTCCATGTATAGTCTTTAGGTAGTAGCTTAGTCCCTGGAAGGTCTGGTTGCTTGGCATTGTTGTACATATGGGGTCTCGAGCCCCTTCAAGCTCTTCCAGTTCTTTCTCTGATTCCTTCAACGGGGGTCCTATTCTCAGTTCAGTGGTTTGCTGCTGGCATTCGCCTCTGTATTTGCTGTATTCTGGCTGTGTCTCTCAGGAGCGATCTACATCCGGCTCCTGTCGGTCTGCACTTCTTTGTTTCATCCATCTTGTATAATTGGGTGGCTGTATATGTATGGGCCACATGTGGGGCACGCTCTGAATGGGAGTTCCTTCAGTCTCTGTTTTAATCTTTGCCTCTCTCTTCCCTGCCAAGGGTATTCTTGTTCCCCTTTTAGAGAAGGAGTGAAGCATTCACATTTTGATCATCCGTCTTGATTTTCATTTGTTCTAGGCATCTAGGGTAATTCAAGCATTTGGGCTAATAGCCACTTATTAGTGAGTGCATACCATGTATGTCTTTCTGTGATAGGGTTAGATCACTCAGGATGATATTTTCCAGTTCCAACCATTTGCCTACGAATTTCATAAAGCCGTTGTTTTTGATAGCTGAGTAATATTCCATTGTGTAGATGTACCACATTTTCTGTATCCATTCCTCTGTTGAAGGGCATCTGGGTTCTTTCCAGCTTCTGGCTATTATAAATAAGGCTGCGATGAACATAGTGGAGCACGTGTCTTTTTTATATGTTGGGGCATCTTTTGGGTATATGCCCAAGAGAGGTATAGCTGGATCCCCAGGCAGTTCAATGTCCAATTTTCTGAGGAACCTCCAGACTGATTTCCAGAATGGTTGTACCAGTCTGCAATCCCACCAACAATGGAGGAGTGTTCCTCTTTCTCCGCATCCTTGCCAG
This sequence comes from Rattus norvegicus, assembly GCF_021556685.1. Classification (NCBI taxonomy): domain Eukaryota; kingdom Metazoa; phylum Chordata; class Mammalia; order Rodentia; family Muridae; genus Rattus; species Rattus norvegicus. The sequence goes on from NC_141542.1 coordinate 18,408,553, forward strand.
CATCTGCTGTCACCTGAGTTTTTGATCTTAGCCATTCTCACTGGTGTGAGGTGAAATCTCAGGGTTGTTTTGATTTGCATTTCCCTTATGACTAAAGATGTTGAACATTTCTTTAGGTATTTCTCAGCCATTCGGCATTCCTCAGCTGTGAATTCTTTGTTTAGCTCTGAACCCCATTTTTTAATAGGGTTATTTGTCTCCCTGCGGTCTAACTTCTTGAGTTCTTTGTATATTTTGGATATAAGGCCTCTATCTGTTGTAGGATTGGTAAAGATCTTTTCCCAATCTGTTGGTTGCCGTTTTGTCCTAACCACAGTGTCCTTTGCCTTACAGAAGCTTTGCAGTTTTATGAGATCCCATTTGTCGATTCTTGATCTTAGAGCATAAGCCATTGGTGTTTTGTTCAGGAAATTTTTTCCAGTGCCCATGTGTTCCAGATGCTTCCGTAGTTTTTCTTCTATTAGTTTGAGTGTATCAGGTTTGATGTGGAGGTCCTTGATCCACTTGGACTTAAGCTTTGTACAGGGTGATAAGCATGGATCAATCTGCATTCTTCTACATGTTGACCTCCAGTTGAACCAGCACCATTTGCTGAAAATGCTATCTTTTTTCCATTGGATGGTTTTGGCTCCTTTGTCAAAAATCAAGTGACCATAGGTGTGTGGGTTCATTTCTGGGTCTTCAATTCTATTCCATTGGTCTATCGGTCTGTCTCTGTACCAATACCATGCAGTTTTTATCACTATTGCTCTGTAATACTGCTTGAGTTCAGGGATAGTGATTCCCCTGGAGGCATCTTTTTAAAGTTGTGATGATCAGAGCTATCTTGGAATTCAGCAAGGTTTCCGAGGTAGTAGCCATAGGTGGCTGCTTGTATTCTTACCAGGAGATCTTTTCCTCTATGTTCCTATCATAATTCTTCCAGAGTTTAGCCACATTATGGTAGATGTATCTTTTCTGTACCTGTTTGACCCAAACTTTCAGGTCTTCAGAAGTAACAAGGCCGCCTCCATCACTGTCAATTGGATCAACAATTTTCCCCAGCCTCTCCTGCTCTCGTCCAGGCTTAGCTATCAAAGGTCTTGGAGTCCTCCTTGCCCAGGAAGACCTCATGATCGTACAGGAAGCTGTGCTTATTCCCTGGTGGCCACTCGCCCTGCTCTGAATCGGGACAAACCATGTGCTCCTTGCTCATCATGCTCTTGACCCTGAACACCAAAACCAGTGCCAGCAGCAGCCCATGGAGAGCCCCAGGCTGACATCTGGCACCAGAGTCGTGATCAAAGGGAGGTAGCAGGGAAGTAGGGGCTCAGAGCACCTTAGCCGCTGTCCATCCCCAGAGAGAGCTTTTGTTACATTTCAAATGTTATTCCTTTTCCTGGTATCCCATCCACAAAACCCCTTATAACATGCCTCCCCCTTCTACTATTAGGGTTTTACCACCCACCCAAACACCCAGGCCTACCTGCCTCCCTGTTCTGTTTTCCCCTACGCTGGGCCATCAAGCCTTGACAAGACTAAGGGCTTGTCCTCCCAATTGTACCCAAGAAGGCCATCCTATTCTACATATGCAGTTTTACTCATGGGTCTGTCCATGTGTACTCTTTGGATGGTGATTTCAGCCCTGGGAGCTATGGGTGTTTCTTATTGTTGTTCTTATGGGGCTGTAAAGCCCTTCAGCTCCCTCAATTCTTTCTCTTACTTCTCCATTGGGGACCCTGATCTCAGCTGAATTGTTGGCTGCAAGCATCTGCCTCTGTATTTATCATGCTCTTTACCCCACTCTTTTGAGCAGATCACCACAGAGCAACGAAGATGTATTGTCTTGGAGTGATGATCTGTAGACAAATAGATGATTTCTTAATTCCTAATGATGGTTCTATAAGAATTCCTAAAATTAGATTAGTAATGTTAAGCTTTTATAATAGGACTGCTATTATGTTTTATCTGGTAATCAAAATTGCATTGAACTCTCTTCTATTCTTAAAGTGTCATGAGTGAATGGCTTCTGCAATACCAAGCAGGCATCTACAAATTAGAGCCCATCCTAAGAGGGTGTAAACCAATTAACCAAAGTTCATAAAAAGAGAACTAATGATTTACTATAGATGCAAGGACTGAACATAAATAACTGACTGGATTTGCCTATAGGTAATTTCACTTATTCTTTTCTCATAAAAATTACAGCTTTTAACTCTCCATGAACGTGCAGAGCTAGTGACAGATGGTGACTGTTTATCCTGATGATTACTCTTCATGGATATGCATGTAAACATTCTCTGTCGTAAATTGATTATCCAACTTATGATTTGAATTCCTGTGCAAACTTGTGGTGAACTTTTCACCATGTGATGCTGTGTTCAGAAAGATATACAAATGCTGAGGACAAAGAGAGAGAAAGCTTTTTAGACAGAACTGAACAGAACAGAACAGAACAGAACAGAACAGAACTCAAGAAGAACTTAGAAGTAAAGGCATAGCGTTGAGAGTAAGGCATTGAGAGTAAGGAAATTATTGTGACATAGAGCAAGAGGAAAGGAGATCAGAAGAAGAGAGCAAGGAGAACCTTTTAAGCCAAACTTTATGGAGGCAAAACTTTGTAGAAACTTTTAGGAAAACTGAAGAACTTATAAATAAAGGTTAAAATCACTGCTCTTCAGCCTTCAGCCTGGCTCACTGGCTAGCCTCTGCTCTTCAGTCAGGCTCACTGGCTAGCTTCTACTCTTCAGTCAGGCTCACTGCCTAGCCTCTGCTCTTCAGTCAGGCTCACTGGCTAGCCTCTGCTCTTCAGTCAGGCTCACTGGCTAGCCTCTGCTCTTCAGTCAGGCTCACTGGCTAGACTCTGCTCTTCAGCCTGGCTCACTGGCCTATGGGGCCCTAGCACATTGCTTAACCATCTACTCATGACTGCCTGACCACGCTGACCACCTGACCGCCCTGACTTCTTAAAGTCGTCCTCTAGAAAGAGCACAAGAAACCAAAGAGAAACACCACAGAAAACTTTTCCCATGGGCTTTGCTTAAGATTAAGTACTTTCATTATTTCTTTAAAAAAGTGAAATATAATTTCTGCTATTCATATGGCCAAGAGAACTGTGCAGTAGTCATTGCTTTATGGAATTTGAGGCTAAATCAAAAGACTACTTATTCTATTACGATGTTATCTGTGTACTGTACGATGTATCTTTAGAAAACACAACACTAAATTCCTAAAGTCTAGATGTTTTAAGACATCACCTCATGGAGAAACTTAACAGCTTATCTATCTAGACTGGCCTCTTTTGCTATACTGCAGGTACAATCAATTTTCCACACTACTTCCATGATTTTCAAGAATGATTAAGAGAAAAATAAGTTGAACATAATGGCCAGAAAGGGGATTCTGTCAAGTTGTTGTATGTGGGACAAGATACCAAGCTATGAATGGTTAAGCCGAAAACCACCTGTTCCCGAAAGTAACAGAACTTACAGAAAATACATCCTTTCTTATCATTCCTCTGCCCTGATGGTCAGAGATTTATTGAGCACCTACTACAATCCTAGCCCTGTGCATCTAAGGGTGTAATGGTGAATAAAAAAATTAATAAAAAGCTTCATTATGGAATAAAGAGAAATGAAACATAACTTTGAAAGTCAGAATTCAATACAAGCAATATCACCATTTCTTTAACTGGTGATTTCTGAAAACTTCATCATTTTTTCCATGGGCTTCTACAGTAATGATACTCAGTCTCGATTTTGTAAGTCACAAAGAGGCAACTCACACTTCATTCTTGGCTCCCACAACTGTCAAAGGGAACAACACTGTCGCTGTCCATTGTGCTTCCCTATCAATCCTGCTATGGATGGTAATACATTCCAGTCTTTTTAATGTGTAAACAGGCCGCCACTTGAGGGGAAAGGTTATTAAAATTACCCAAACCGGTATATTCTCTAAAATTTTCACATAGCATTTTACTGATATAACAATGTAAATTCACCACAAATATTTAACCAATGAAAACAGAAATATTGAATAGCTCTGCAAATAGGATTGATAATCATATACACTTGAAAACAACTATCATGGAAACAAATGACGTAATAGGAGAAAAGATACATCACTAAAAGGTACAGAAGCAGCAAAAAAGACACTACATTTCTTGGTTTAAAAGTTAGGTGATACACTTGATCTTTAAAGACAGGCAATGTACTTGATCTTTAAGCCCTGTCCACATAGAAACTGCAGTAGATGACAATCTTTTGTAAGATTTATTTATTTATATGTGAGACAATGCAGCTGTCTTCAGACACACCAGAAGAGGGCATCAGTACTCATTACAGATGGTTGTGAGCCACCATGTGGTTGCTGGCATTTGAACTCAGGACCTCTGGAAGAACACTTGGTGCTCTTACCCACTGAGCCATCTCTGCAGCCCTCACAATGGCCTCTTACACAGCATCACAGTGGTCTATTTCACTAGATGGCTCCAGGGTGATAACAGAGAAACTTTCACAGTTCCTGAGCACTTCTGAGTTCAAACACCACCAGTGCCCACTCTGTGCTGTTGGCACATTCTGACCTTCTCCTAACGGTTGTCAGCCACAAAAGGGACGGGTTAGCCCCAGACAGCATTCACTGCCCAATCCTAAAAACCCCCTCGATTCTGAAAAAGCCACATTCCATGCTTGCTCCATATTTGAGGAAGCCAAATAGTTGATCTGGCTCAAGGCTCTACTTTTCTTAGCTCATCAACTTTCTTTTTCCACTTCTTGTCACAAGAAGTATTTTTTTTATGCTGCAACTACACTGCAGTGTTTGAAGGAAACCACCATCAACTCTGGGTGTCACCTCTTGAAATTTAAAATTCACAAAACAATTCATGGCTTTCTAATCAGCACCATGGAAAAGAAACAAAAACAAGCAAAACCATCCAAAGGAACTTGCTGATCTGGAGGTCTGCTCATAGCAGGCAGGAAAGAATTAAATTATGCAGAACTGTAATCTCTCAGAGCTTTGGAGGCTAAAAAAGAGGAAATCTGTGTTTATGTTCCCTTTCTCCGAGCAATTGAAGGAGGGTATTTTACATCCTCCAAATACAATCTCTTGCAAGGGGCAACCAATTTCAAAGTAGATCAGAAGAAATCTATTAAATAATACATTCATTGCCTGAGGTTTTAAGAAAATATTTTCCCAGGATCCCCGTCCATTAACAGCACACTCCAGATTACCTCTCCATTCTTTCCCAATGCCTTGGGCTTTCCAATCCCTACTTCAGCTCTCCATACATCCCTGAACCCTCCCTTCCCCTACCCAATGGGCTCACTTTGCATTGCCTCCTTCTGCCACTGCTTTCCCAGGGCTGGGGGAAGGGGAGGGAGGGGAGGAGAGGGGGCGGGGCCAGAACCAGCCAAGGACAGACGCGGGTCTCCTACCTACCTTGATTCTGTTGCTCTGGCGGTGCAGCCCGCCCTGCTTGCTGCTTGCTGTCCCTGGGGACCAGACCGGAGGTCGGGCTAGGGTCAGCGCGAGCTCCACGCCTCGAGGTCCCCTGGCCTGGGCTTCGTTCCTGGACACTGAGAGGCTGCAGTCTCCGTTGGAAACACCGCCGCTGTCTTAGCGCGCCCTCCCGTGGCCGAGGTGACCCCAAGGTCGCTAAGGCCCGCTTCCCTGGTCTCTTCTTCTGCTTTTTCTTTTCATTTTTTTCTTTTCTCTTTTTGTTCGCGATGTGGCGCCTGCGAAGAGCTCGTCTACAGGAAGGAGGACATCGTGCAGGCAGAATCACCTCTGGGCCCTGCCGGGGTCAGAGAGGGAGAGAGAGGAGTCAGCTTGGGCGGCGGCGCCCCGGCTGCCGGCACCTGCGGAAGGAAAACTCGCCCAGGCACACGCGCTGCTGCGTGCGCCAAATATAACGCGGGCGCCCGGAACCCCTCAGGCCCCGCGCTCACCCACGAGCTCCGCGTGCCCTGAGGCCGGGCTCGGGCGCGGTCGAATGGCGGGGTGGGAAGGACACGTGTGCCCACTCCGTGGTGCAGGCAACACGCGGAAGTGCGAAACGCGGAGGCGCCTGGTGTGGAGCTCCGGGATGAGCCCAAGCCCGTCAGTCCCTCTCAGGGCTCTGAGGAGGCCCAGGGCTTCTTCTGAGGCCCCCAGGCCCACCGTGACCTAACCGCGGCCAAAGCCTCCAGATCTTCCAGCTGCCCCAGGCTGGAGGCTTGGGCATGGCGATTGTAGTTGCCACTCTCCTAGGCCGGCTCAGCAGGGCGCAAGCCACCACCTGCTGTCCTCACCTGAAGGCATCCTGACCTGGCTGTAAGCCCACATCCAGCAGGGGAGCCTCAGGGCACCGGGCCATGGTCTTGGCTCTGCACCTTGTTGCCAGCCCCTCACACATATGGCAGCATCACACATATGGCTCCTTCTACCAACCGCCACCAATTACCATTTGGACATTCCATCACAGTGTTCTCAAGAAGAAAGATGCAAACAAACACAAAAAGAATGAAATTTAAAATCTTTTTTATCAGGCTGGAGAGATGGCTTGGTGGTTAAGAGCGCTGCTTCTCCATTGCTCCCAAGTTCAATTCCCAGCAACCAAATGGTGACCCACAACTATCTGTAGTGGGACCCAATGCCCTCTTCTGTCTGAAGCTCTCTTCTGACAGGCAGGCACACTTGCAAACAGAGTGCTCATGTACATAAATAAATACATCTTTAAAAATAAAACCTTCTAATCAAGTTAATGTATGTACATCTAGAAGCTAGAAAAAGGTCACAGCAATATTAAAAATAATTCAGAAATGGTAAAGGGATGTACGAGAGTCACAAAATTCACTGGGCAAGATGGTGTATGCCTGGAATCCCAACACTCACAAGGCTGAGGTAGGTGGATTGCCTTGAGTTCAAGGCTAGCCTAGACTAAAGTGTGAGACCTTGTATTAGAAAACGAAACAATTGGGGAGGGGATGGAGAGAGAGACAGAGAGACAGAGAGACAGAAGAGACAGAGAGACAGAGAGAGACAGAGAGGGAGACAGAGACAGAGAGAGACCTCGATGTCATTTCCTGCACTGATGACAAGCTACTGAAGAATGTCAATGTCTCCTACCAAACACTGAGATAATGCTAATGATAGAATGGGTTTCTTATTAAGATATCATAAACTGTAGATGGAAAAGTAAAGGAATGTATAATAAATAAAAGAGAAATCCTGAATTTGGAAAGCCTAATTTAGAAGACTGTATAAGTTTAAGTCATAGGGGAGGGGATGAGACGATGTGGGGGAGAGAATAATCAGAATAAATTATATATGTGTATGAAAATGTTAACTAAAAGCAACCAATGAAAAGAGAAAAGCAGGTTTATTTTATGATGAAATTGAGTTCCCATATGACACTATATAACATTTTGGATTATATGAATTATCTGCAATAAAAAATCAATTGTTATTAAAGATGTGGTTGTGTTCATATTAATTTCAAGTGTTTTAAATTCTTCTTTTATTTGCTTATTCATTGATTGATTTTTTTTTAAGATAGGGTTTTCCTATGTAGACCAGGTTGACTCAAAAAAGAGATCCACCTGCTTATGCCTCCAAAGAGTTAGGATCAAAAGTATATGCACACACATGAAATTTACATTCTTAAAGTCATAAAAAATAACAGCTATCAACTTGGTACAATTATTGAACAGTGATCAAGTGAATAGAAATATCAGAAACACATGTAAGGCATTAGGTTACTGTTGTTAAATGGATCTTGAGCAGCATATATAATTCAAATCATCCAGGAGATACATTGTAAAAAAAAACATGAAACTGGGTAAAGATGATTTAAATCTTTTTAATCTATTAAAAATTTTAAAGTGCATTCGATATGAAAGCTCTAAGTGATATACTTCACACTTTTGCTTATATACCATCTTCAATTTTATGTGCATTCTGCAAATATTGTCCATGTTTATTCAGGCTCTTATTATTTCCCCATGACTGATAACATTCACAGAAATCATATTGAGCAAACTGTATATGTTGACGTATAATAGAATTGTATTCTACACAGTATAGCATAGAAATATGTATACATAACTTCCCATATGTGTGTATATACATATGTAAATGGCTCAAGAAAATGAGTATCACTTTATCATTGTGGTATTATTGTCATCAAAATACTGAGAACATTGAAATGGCATCAAATAGTGACCAGATCGGCAAAAAAATCCACAAAATAAAACTCTTATAAAGAATCTAACAATACTAGCAAAAGATGCAAAAATATTAAAGTCTCAATGAAATAAAAAGCCCAGATGAAATATTGTATAATATTTTCTCAACTCTAGGATAATATATTTTTGTAAAACTATCAATAAAAGGCCGGAATTTTGAAGAAATCAAAAGTAGTACAGTATAATTATGCAGTGGTCAATATTGATGCATACCATTTTACATAACTGCATAAACTGTCTTTCTTTTGTTCCGTGGTCTACCGTCGAACTCGGATAGATTTATGGGGAACCATTACATTGTAGACTTAAACTGGATTAATTTGTGGGTGAGTAAGTCATGTTTTGGTAAAGTTGCTTTAAAAATAAACCTTCTGATATTAGTATGGCAAATAATTCTCCCTGAAGGAAAAACCAGATACCAAGAACCTAGACCACTGCTGTCCAGGAGAAATTTCTAGATGATAGAAATATTCTATATCTGCTGTGTTTCTTGCTATGGATTCTGGCTGGCTGTTTGCCTCCTGGTTTGCCTGCTGTGACTAAAGAGGCAGATTTTAGTTCTAAGTTTAGTTCATCTCAAATAGCCATGTGTGACCAGTGGGTGCCATTTGGACAGTGTAGCCACAGAAAACTGAAGCAGTGTAACCAAAGACTCACCTAGGAGTCAGTTGACCTCCTAGAAGTGACTTGGGAAAACGTTGGCAATGATAGCCTCTTGGGGAGCTCACCTTCACCAAAAGCAAACTGTGAATCCTTTACTCTTCTGCAATAGTCAGAATGTAACTGGTCTCACACCCACCCCAACCCTCACCAAAGACACTTGAGAGGGAGCTGAACCCACTGTGTGCTTTAGATTTCAGTTTAGAAAGCACTTCCTTCAAAGTGGAGCAGACTTAGATTGCCAAGTCCTTTGCCTGGCTCCAGGGACTTGGGCCTGTCCAGGGGTGAGGAGGAAATGAAGAATGACATTGGACACACATACATGGGGAAGGCTGGGTCCGTGGGCTGGAGAAATGCAGCATCCCAGAAGCTCAGCATGTTTATTATATAGAGCTGGCCAGGAAGCAGGGCTGTTGCACAGGGCAGCAAGGAGGTGGGCATTGCATGCAGATAAACAAGAAGGGGAGGACTATGCATATGTAACTGACAAGGGGCAGATTTAGCTAATCTCAGTAGGAGCAGTCTCTGTAGGGAGCAGTCTTCAAGCTGTAAATATCCAGATGGGACCAGGGAGAAAGGTAGAGTAGACTTTTTCTGCACACACTATCAACGCCATCCTGACAAGGCGTTGTCATGTCTCTGAGCCTCAAGGGGAATGGGGGCCTTTGCCTTTTCCCCATGGATAAATGGCTTTGGGTCCAAGGCATGGTCATATCATGTTTACAACACACATCCACTTAGGGCTGTACTTCCTCAGGGCTTCCTCTGCTCCCACAGTGAGATCTCAAAAGAAAAACAGAAACCAAACAAAGAAAAAATGTGCTCAGTGAACTGGTTAATTCCCTTAACTGTACAGATCCAGTGTCCTAAGTCTAGGACTTCCTCCAAGGCTACAGAAAATCCTGTGGACCTAAAATAAGCAAAAAACAAACAAACAAACAAAAAGAAAACCAAAAACAAAACCAAAAACCAAACAAAGACCCTTGCGCCCCCCCCCCCAAAAATGAATGGGAGAAAAAATTAAGGTTTTCATAAAAATTGTTTAAGAAAAACACACGGGAATTTACTTAATAGAGTTAGTGTGCTGAGATGTGAGGCCCACTCACATCATGCAGCATTTGGAAGTCTCAGACAACTTAACAGAAGAGGACTCCTAATTATTCTTTGTGACCACTCTCCACATACTACTCACAGCTTAATACTAACCTTCATAATTGAGTTGGGGACAGTATTCACCATAGCAGATAATTGAAGCATTAGTGCACACAGACACAGACACTCACACACTCATACACACACTCACACACAGACACACACACAAAACACACACACTCACACGCATACACACACACTCACACATGCATACACAGTCACACACAGACACACACAGACACACAGACACTCAGACACACAAGTACACACACATACACACACACTCACACATACACACAAAACACAAAACACATACAAAACACACACACTCAGGAGCACACACAAGAGAAATGTATATTCTATGAAGTTTCTTGGCATATTTTTATTTGTAATCCTCAATGCTTTAGTATTCTTGGTTTTGCTTAAAGGGGGGAAAAGTCAGGCTTCATTTTCCCCCTTTTGAAATGACAGATATCTGTGTGTTAAACATACTCTGATGGCTGTCCAGGCTGCCTCAGCCTATTTGACAGCATCCAGGTCACCTTGGTCAGGACACTGGTTGCTCTTCTTATTGGCAACTGGTTTGCATCACAAGAGTTTTCCACATCCTTACCAATATTAGAAGTTTGGTGACACAAGCAGCTTGAGAAACAGTAAAATTATTGTGGTTTTGCCTTTCTGGAGGACATTAAAATTTACATGTTTTGCATATCACTTTTTTTTCTTAGCATTTAGTCCTGCTTTAGCACTGTTCAAATGTGGCCATGCAGCCAGCATCCCTTTGCTCCAGGCTCTCAGCACCCCATTCCCGTCACTGATCTGATGCATACTTGGTCCCAGAGATGGACAGCAGAGGGATTTGACACACAGCATCCACTCTGCTCCACTGCTTTGCTTTTTGTAAATTCTTTACAATGGCTAGTTCTTGATTTATTATTCCTACGAACATGACTTGTCTTGATATTTTGAGATAGGATCTTATTATGCAGCCCAGGCTGGCCTTGATTTCCCAATTCTCTGGCGTTAGTCTTCCACCATTCCCTGATTCTCAATTTGTTATTAGAGGTAGTTGTATGGCCCCATTTCCAAATCAAATGTTCTTCTGGCTTTATGACTTTGCCCTTTCCACATACTTTTATTAATTATGCAGAGTAGATGGTGTTAAATGTTTAAATACTAGATATATTAACTCATCAGTCCCCAAGACAACTCTGTGAATTAAACACTCATTATCATCCTCACTGTGCAGATAAGGGAATTGAGTCACACAAGGTAAAATAACTTCTCCTCAGTTGAACATCTAACAGGTGTGAGAGCCAAGCTATGAGTCCAACTACAAAGTAGATTGGCCTATAATGGGTTGGCCTGTGGTGCTGTATATTCAAATGCTAAATTCTGTACCCTAAGGTCTGGTTGCTTCAAACAAGGAGACCCTCATGTATACCAGATTTTTTTTTTCTCGTCCTAAGTTATCCCTGATTGGTTAATAAAATCCCTACAACATGGGCTGGGCAGAAGAGAGGGTACAGAGCAAGGTTTCCCTCGGCCTGGGGGCTCAGGCAGGGTCCACAAGGAGAGGGAAAAGACATGGAGGAGAAGGAAGGAGACACCACTCCATAGGGTAGGTGGATCGTGAGTGTATTACCACGAGGGGCAGCCTGTCAGAACAGGAGTGGCCCAGGCAGAGCATGGCAAGCAATACCTCGGGGTTATGGACAGGGAAGCAGAAAAAATAGCACAGAGGGTTGATGTCTGCCCAGCTCTAGTACTTTAAGGCTTATTCTAAATCTAAAAGTTTTGTGTCTTTTATTTGGGAACTAAATGATCTACGGTGGGGGAGAAACCCCCTAATAATATTTACTGTAGCAATGGCCACTCAATTATTGTGGTATTTTAAATATAACACACATTGATTTTCACAATTCAGATGCAAGGCTTTTTATGTTTCCAATGTGACTGTACACCTGAGGTCATGTCTAGGTATAGAGACAGAACATGGCAGAAATACCTAGGACATTTTAAGGTCATCACACTGACCACATGAAAGCCACAGGCTATACAGACTATGATGGATGAGTAGAAGGCTTAGTGCTCTCTGGGAGTCCCCTTGCCTAGTCTTGGCATAAGACTTCCAGTAAGCCAAGACCATATTCCTCTTTCATTTCTCAAGGAGCCAGGGGTAGACCCACATATATGATTTCTTTGCCTGCAGGGTTTTTTTTTTTCCAAGCGCTGCCCTGTTTGAGGACTTGGCAAAGGTAAGCACCATCAGAGGAAGGCCAGCATATTAATTCTGTATAACTCTGCTGTGACAGCATGTACCTATCAAGTACTGGAAGCCTTGCTGGAAATATTAATCAACCTCTAGGATCAAAAGGAAACAACCCGAGGGCCATATGGCTGTAAAGCAAGTCTGAAACCATAGCCCAGTATGGAAGTTCAGCCTTGGATCTTACATCAAACAGCTATAGCATCCAAAACAAAAACGAAACTGAAATGTCAAGGTGACTGGTAATGACCCCATGGCAAGGATATCTAAGTCATGTGGAAAGATCCCAGTGCAAAGACACATGTCCACGAAGCTTTCACCAAGAATCCCTATTCTGTGTTCTACAACATTATATATATACACACACAAAAAATACTCATTATGGTCAGCTATGGGGATTGATTCTCTGGGAATCTGACTTTGAGATTGACATAGATGTATAAAGGTGTTTGACAAGTGCTCTTGGGGACCAAGGCTGTGACAAAGAGGAGAGAAGAGGATGGGGCGGAGAGCACTCTGGCTCTAATGCAGTCACAAGGGTATGCAGGCAGCCCTGTGTGGGGCTCAGGAGCTGGCCTGACCCTGAAGTCTTAGCCTGCACTGGAACAAGCAGGAGGCCTGGCTTTAAGTCTCCATTGGCTAAGGACGAGTTTCCTGGTCAGAACCCAGTTACCACATTGTAACCACATAGCCATCCCTTCTCCATTATCATTCTTCCTGAATTTCCAAGTCCTATCGTGAGGATATTTGGGGCTCCACTCTGATCTTTTACTCATAGCAAACATAAAAATCAGGTGGATGGGCATGGAGTGGAATGGCCTAAGGTTAGGCTAAACCTCAATTTTAATGGGTCCATAAGTTCAGGAGGGAGTCCATTGGCATTGTCATCTGTGGCTTCTGTGTTCTTATCCCGGGTGAGCTGAGTCTGTGATACGATGCCACCTCACCTCACAGATATCAGGGTGAAAATCATGTATGACTTTTCTGGGAAGAACTCTGCCTTTTCCTACCATCTGGAGTTATACAACATCTCTATGCACAGCTCAGAAGAGAGGGGTGGAGATTGTGGAGGCCTTAGAAGTTGAGGATCTTTTCTGATATAGGCACATATTTTTTCCTATGTAATTTTTCCCTTGCTCTTTCCCTAATGATGGCTGACTTCATTCCTGGCCTGAAGTAAACTGGATTCCAAGGTTTTGGATTAGAGAAGCCCCCATTTTTGAGATGACAGGTCCAGCAAGGGATCCCACTGCATATAGGTTCCTATTCCCAAGGAAGTTGTTGCTGCAGAATCACAGCATGGGGGCAGCAGCACAGGATATCTCCCAGCTTTCTCTCCTGCACCTGCTGCAACTGTAATAAGGCTGTTTCTTTGTTTGTTTGTTTGCTTTTTATTGGAAATACCTTAAAGCTGGTCAGAGTTAATACATGCCTTTAATACCAGCACCCACAATGTATTATTGATTTTGCTTTTGTTTTTGTTTTATTTCATTTCATAATTTCTGTAATTGTTGTTAGGATTCTTATTGTTTTCTTTGGTAATTCCCTCTAGCTCTTCAATTTGTATATAGAATGTAAAGCCATGCTCTGCATGGTCCTCTTATTCATGTTAAGGATTTTATTCTTATCATCAATGCCACAGATGAACACAATATTTACATTCAAATCAGGGAAACAGGCATAAAGAAGAGAGGTATGTTGTTTGGTGTCAGGTAAGCAGGCAATCAGGAGTGTAGGATGGCTTCCCAATGTTTTGTATTAGGTAAGCTTCTGTTATTGAGATTAAAGGCCTCTGCTGAAACCTTCAGTTGAGTAACAGAGAGCCTGTAAAGACTGAAAGAATGGTTGCACCTTGAAGGTGAAGGCTGGCCCTTCAGTGCCTCTGCAGCCAGAGGCAGAGTAATTTTGGGAACACAAGAGCACTTGGCCAGAGATCATAGGGGACTGCATTTTGGTTGAGCCCTGAGACCTGGATGAGCAGAGGCTTCCACAGTTTTGAAAAGGGAAGCAGAGTCACATAGATGCGAGGGAACAATGGATCTGTGATCTGCATGTTATCCACTTCATTAATCTTTGCAGTGTACATCATATATGTAAACAACAAGGGCATCCTACTTTATCACATCTAGTCTCTCTAGATATAAAGCATGTGCAAGTGTAAACACAGTAGAGTTAGTTCAGCAATACATTGTGTCCCATTTTGTTAAAGAACTTTATTTTATTTCTATTTATATATTTTTTCTTTTTCACTTTACGTTCTGCTCACTGACTACTGATAATTATTCTCTCCCACAATCCTTCCCCAATTCTCCTGGCACAGTCTTCTCTGAGTGTATGAGGGCCAACTGTCTCAGTACCTCCCGTCTTTTACCAAAGCCTTACCTGGGGGCATTGTTGAGGATGCTGGTTTTGAATGCCTTGGACTTGGCTTTCTTCATGCTCCAGTTTGCTGGCTTTGAGAAGTTTGTGAAGAACTGTCTGTGAACTTGGTACTTCATCCAGATGGTACACAAGAGGTAGTGGTTTTCTTAATATTTTTGAGAGAATATTTCAATCAAACCTCTCCTACTAATATCCTAACAATGACAAAGGTAATGGGAGGCTACACATCTATTTCATTAGTTTTCAGTTCTTCTCAGACCAGCAGTGTAGAAGCCCACAAAGCTGGCAAAGTGAAGTGAGGTCACGCAGGGGTCCTAAGAGCACAGTCCTACTTTCTTAGAGTAACTCCTAGGGACTTACCACATCCATACACCCATAGCTCCATATGCACTGGACCCCAGCGAAGTGCTCAACATTCATTGCTTTTGTCACTCAGTTTGCCACAAATGTTAGAAATCTGAAAAGTTCAGCAAATTTGAAGGTGTGAGTAACTCCCAGTGACTGGAGTAAGCTCAAACAGTCTGTGACAACGAAGAAATGATTAAGTATCCAAGAGAGAAGACCCTCACCAGGATCGTAGTCCTATTCCAGTAAGAAAATTTAATAATAAGGCTTCAGGTGAAAAGATAAATTAGGAGGTCTAGGCCAAATATTTTGTCCTCTGCCCTCAGGGTTGCAGCCATTCTGTCAGACTTTCCTGGCCTCTGTCACAGGATCAGAATTCTCACCTGGAAGCAGGAATATCTGGAAGGCACATAATACATATCCACAGACGACTCTTTGGGTACAAACTGACAGGCAACTTCAAGGCTTAAAGTCATTCTCTCTCTCTCTCTCTCTCTCTCTCTCTCTCTCTCTCTCTCTCTCTCTCTCTCAGCTTGAGGCTGCACACACTCTGCATTCTTTTGTGCACTCTGCCTTTTTTATTGCAGTTTTCTTTTCTCAAACTCCCACAATCATGCACACATCTTTTCATTATCCTTTCACGCATACACACACTCTTCATACACACCTCACACATATCTCACACACACCACATGCACTCTCCTGTCACTCACACCCACACTCTTCATACACACCTCATATATATCTCACACACCACATGTACTCTCCTGTCACGCACACACACACTCTTCATACACAACTCATACATATCTCACACACACCACATGCACTCTCCTGTCACTCACACACACAATCTTCATACACACCTCACATTCTCTCCTCACTCATTCTCACATGCTCTCCTCATGCTCTCTCCCTGGCTCTCACATTTGTTCTCAGACTCGCTCTCTCATTAGCTCCCTCATTCACTCTTCACATTCTCTCTCCACTCACTCTTCACATGCTCTTCTCATGCTCTCTCATTCGCTCTCACATTTGTTCTTACATTTGCTCTGTCATTTACTGTCTCATTCACTAGCTCATGTTCTCTCTCATTTACTCTTCACATGTTCCGTAGCCTTTCTCTTGCCCCAGTCCTTTATTAATAATCCAAAAGCAGGTAGAAAAAAGACATTGTGTAATCATTGCCAAATCAAATGCAAAGAATGACTACATCTCACCAAGAACTAAGAATTACAACTGTTCTCCAAAGTTTCAGGCTTCCCCCAATACCCAGACCTGTGGCCAATATAATAATAATAATTGTAAACTTATCATTATTTAAACTTTAACTGTTTACTTTTATACTTCAGAGACCAAATAATAATTGTAAACTTATCATTATTTAAACTTTAACTCTTTACTTTTATACTTCAGAGTCCAAAGCTCCGAGATCAGCTAATTGCATTTTCCTGTGACACTCTAATGATAAATGACATAGGCAAAACTGCCAGGCAGTGGCCAGAAAGAATCAAGGTAACCCTTAGCACACTAATTCCACTAGCGTTCTGTTCTTTGCACACAATGACTCTCATAAGGGTTCCAGTAGTTAGACTTAGTTTACTAGTATATTATTTTATATATTCTATACTTCCTTAACTAGTCTATAATATTATGTAAAACTTACTTCATAACTTCAATAACTCTTTCCTTTCTTGGGGTCCCAATGTTGGCTCTAATTCATTTTCTCTTATTTTCTTCAAGCTGTCTTTGCAAGTCAAACCCTAATCTGGAACTACAATTCTGCAGTTATTACATTTTTTCCAAGATGAGAACACACAGTATCCACCTGGGCCACTAGGGCTGTGCTGTGCTGTGCCCCTATGCATCAATTTCCAATTGTCTAAGAATCATAACATCAAGGAACATCTAGTTTCACAGAATTCACCAGAGCAGAAGGAGAAAGAAGTAGGAAAGTCAGATATAATACAATAATTGTGCACACCAAGGCCAACTGATAGGCAGTCACACACAAATGAAATCTATACAGCCGTTGTCCAGGGCTAAGGTTTGGAGAAATGGAAACAACCAGTTTTTACAAAAAGCTACTGCAGGCTACTGAGATGTCTCCATTGTATGTTGTCCCCAGCATTAGCCAGAACTCAGACAACAAAGGGAGGTCAAAAGGATACAGATGGGAAAGGAAGAAGTCAAAATATCACTGTTGCAGAGGATAGGGTAGTATACATGGGACACCCCAAAAGTTACAACAGAGAACTCCTAAGCCTGTTAAACAACTTCAGCAAAGTGGCTGGGTATAAAATTAACTCAAACAAATCAGTAGCCTTCCTCTACACAAAAGATAAACAAGCTGAGAAAGAAATTAGGGAAATGACACCTTTCATAACAGTCCCAAATCATATAAAAATACCTCAGTGTGACTTTTATCAAACAAGTGAAAGATCTGTGTGACAAGAACTTCATGATATGAAGAAAGAAATTGAAGAAGATCTCAGAAAATGGAAAGATCTCCCATTCTCGTGGGTTGGCAGTATGAAGATAGTAAAAATGGCCATTTTCCCAAAGTGACCTACAGTTGCAATGCAATCTCCATCAAAATTCAATTCCAATTCTTCATAGGGTTGGATAGAACAATTTGCAAATTCATTTGGAATAACAAGTAACGCAGGATAGCTAAAACTATCCTCAACAATAAAAGGACTTCCCTGGGAATCACCATCCCTGAACTCAACCAGTTTACAGAGCATTAGTGATAAAACTGTATGGTATTGGTATAGAGACAGGAAGATAGACCAGTGGAATAGAACTGCAGACCCAGAAATGAACCAGCACACCTATGGTCCCTTGATTTTTGACAAAGGAGACAAAAGCATCCAGTGGAAAAAGGATAGCATTTTTAGCAAAGGGTGCTGGTTCAAATGGAGGTCAGCATATGGAGTAGTACAAATCATCCCCTTCTTATTGCCCTGTGTAAAGCTTAAGTCCAGGTGGATCAAGGACCTCTACATCAAACCAGATCACTCAAACTAATAGAAGCAAAAGCAGGTAAGAATCTTGAACACAAGGACACTGGAAAAAATTTCCTGAACGAAACACGAATGGCTTATGCTCTATGATCAAGAATAGACAAATGGGACCTCATAAAGCTACAAAGCTTCTGTAAGACAAAGGACACTGTGGTTAGGACAAAACAGCAACCAACAGACTGGGAAAAGACCTTTACTAATCCTACAACTGATAGAGGGCTAATATCCAGAATATACAAAGAACTCATGAAGTTGGACTGCAGGGAGACTAATAATCCTATTAAAAATTGCAGTTCAGAGCTAAACAAAGAATTCATAGCTGAGGAATATGGAGTGGCTGAGAAGCACCAAAAGAAATGTTCAACATCTTTAGTTATGTGGGAAATGCAAATCAAAACAACCCTGAGATTCCACCTCACACCAGTCTGAGCGGCTAAGATAAAACACTCAGGTGACAGAAGATGCTTTTGCGGATGTGAAAAAGAGGAACACGCCTCCATTGTTGGTGAGATTGCAGACTGGTACAACCATTCTGGATATCAGTCTGGAGGTTCCTCAGAAAATTAGACATTGCACTAGCTGAGGACCCAGCTATACTTCTCTTGCACATATACCCAAAAGATGCTCCAACATACAACAGGGCACATGCTCTACCATGTTCATAGCAGCCTTATTTATAATAGTCAGAAAATGAAAAGATCCCAGATGCCCTTCAACAGAGGAATGGAAACAGAAAGTGTGGTACATCTACACAATGGACTACTACAGATATATCAAAAACAATGACTTCATGAAATTCATAGACAAAGAGAACGAACTAAAACATATCCTCGTGAGTGAGTTAACCCAATGACAGAAATACACACATGGTATGCACTCATTGATAAGTGGATATTAGCCCAAATGCTCAAATTCTCCAAGATTCACAGACCAAATGAAATTCAGGAAGTATGACCAAAATGCTGATTCTTCACTCCTTCCTTTAAAGGAGAAGAAGAATCCCTATTGAAGGGATAGGGATGCAAAGTTTAAAACAGAGCCTAGAGGAATGTCCATTCAGAGTCTACCCCACATGTGGCCTATACATATACAGCCTTCAAACTAGATAAGGTGGATGAAGCTAAGAAGTGCAGGCTGATAGGAACTGGATATAGATGTCTCCTGAGAGGCACAGCTAGATCATGTCAAATACAGTGGCAAATGCTAGCAGCAAACCATTGAACTGAGAACCGGACCTCAGTTGGAGGAATTACAGAAAGATTGAAAGAGCTGAAGGGACTTGCAACCCCATAAGGACAACCATGCCTGCCAAGCAGAGATCCCAGAGACTAAACCACTACCCAATCACTATACAGGGACTGTACCATGGCCTCATCTGCATGTGTATCAGAGGATGGTCTTCTTGGGCACAAATGGAATGAACAGCCCTTGGTCCTGCCTAGGCTGGGAAAGTGGATGGCTGGTGAAGGGAATACTTTTATAGCAGAGGTGGAGGGCGATGGTATTCAGACTTATTTCTGGAAAAGAAGGAAGGAATAACATTTGAATTCGAAATGAAAAATATCCAACTAAAAATCAACAACAACAAAAGGGTATTTTGAGCTTTGAATCAAAATAAGCCACAGTCAGGAAACAGAGAATTGTATGCCTATGGTTTTCTTCAAATATGCTCAGGGCCCAGGTAGGTTCTGGGTCCAGGCTGGACCAAGTAAGTTCCTGCCACTGACTGCTCTTCTATTCATGTTTCCAGAGGCACCATGCAGATTAATATTGGACCAGAGATGTGGGCAGAGCTGGTCAGAAGTGGCTTTCTTTCCTGTGGTCTCAGGATTATCTGCATTCCTGGGTGTTCAGCATTTTCTGCCCCGGGATTTGGGTGCAGGATTCCCGATGGCTTTAAACTCCCTTATACCATGTTTATATGTTCTGGGAGGTGTTACAGAAAAATTAATGTTTATCCTATTAATTTGGTCAAAACTGTCATCGACAGAGTATAATTTAGAGGTAACTATATATTTGACAGCAAGCATACACAGTGGGTAATGTATGCATGATGAAGTTGAAATTCAGAGTTGGAAACACAGTGCACAGTGACTGTATAAATGCCTGTGAATCTCAGTCTGACTGGGAAGTGATTTGATGCCCATTCCCCATGAGAAAGCAGAGATCCATCCCTCCCTGATAGCTGTGGGACTTCAGATGTTGACACTAATGATCAATAAAGAAGGTTCTTAAGAGTGAAGTGTTTGAGATTACTCCTTTATTGACCAGAATACATCCAATTTACTTGATAGTAACCAGATGCAGGTAGTAAATATATACAGTCTATATCCTTATCAAAATAG
This sequence comes from Rattus norvegicus, assembly GCF_021556685.1. Taxonomy (NCBI): domain Eukaryota; kingdom Metazoa; phylum Chordata; class Mammalia; order Rodentia; family Muridae; genus Rattus; species Rattus norvegicus. The sequence goes on from NC_141542.1 coordinate 18,428,936, forward strand.
AAAAGGAAATGAACAAAACAACAACAACAGATAAATAATAAATCTTCAAATGAATAGAAGGAAAACCAAATAACCAAAACAATTAAAAATTAACCAAACTTTAAATAGAAGAATTGCGCTAAGCATTCTTTTGCTGCTCCTTTTGCAGAATAGACTTATAGCCTGTGGCTTGCCTTGGAGACATAGTAGACAAGCAGTTAGTGATGGTAACAATCTTTTCGAGAGGAGTGGAAGTAGGTCTGTTTTGTTGGAGTGGGGGTATTAAGGAAAAAGCCTACCAATGCTGAGTATAAATGATATTACAGACTTTGTCACAAAGTCTTTCCAATATTGTGAACTGATCTCCACGAAACTCTTCTGGATGACCCATCAGGACAAGTACAAATTTACACGTGCACAGTCTTTCTGGATGACCAGCAGCTCTTGATTGATGTGCATCAGCACTTCTCTGCGTCCCTCAAAAAGTGCACACTTGTTGGAGATGCTGAGGTGAAAGTACGGCCTATTCAATCCAAAGAAGTTAAACTAAAGGAGGAAAATGCAGTTCACAATTGCTATGGACACTACAGATGAGACGCAATAGTGGTGTATTTGCTGTGCACACTTAGTTCTCCTCCTGTAGCACTTCTCTCCAAGGGAGATCTTGTCCTGGACTGTGTCATGTTCGAGTTTCTGCTGGAGAATTTCAGACCTAGCAGAGCAAGGGAATAAAGATTTATTGAGTGGTTGTCAATTCAGCTCTCCCTCTTACATCAGCTCTATTCAGTTGGACAATCCAGCATGACCTGTCAGCTGAGGTCAGTCCCTGCATCCCCAAGTGACATAGAGTACCTACGCTTGGATTTATATCTCATCTTTTAACACTACTAGAATTTGAACTGTGGACTATGCACTGTGCTGGGATTAAGAGAAAAATGAGCATATTTCCCCACTGGTCCAGGTATATGACATTGAATAATAACATTGTAGCTGGGTCTGAATCTGAGTTCAAGTGTGGTATGAGCAACCTAGAATACCATGTGGATTCCTTCTGGAGAACATGCCCAGAATTGAGGTGAAATTTCTGATTATGTTAGCACTGAAGGAACCCGTCTAGTTTCCATTTGTAACCACTGTATCTGCAAATACACAGAGAAGCCATCTCACATCAAATCCATGGGAATTGCATAGATCCTGTAATCACTGAGAATGTGCTCCATGCAAATCTTCCCAGCGTACACATGGACATTAAAGGTGCTTGTGATGTAGAAACAGAATAGCCCCCCTGTAAGTCTATGGCTAGTGTAAGGCAATTTGTGAGAGGACAGAAGAGAAAATGTCCTCAGATCTTTCCTGAGAGATCATAGGAAGAAAGGAGTAGAACATAGCAAGAAATACAGAGGATGATATATATTGTTTCATGGGCAAAATTCACATGAACTGTACCAGAACAATACTCTGAGTAGCTCCTTAGCTGCCTGAGGCTGAAATCCAGGTGGGGTGGTCATCCACCCAAAAAGGGTATTTATATAGGGAAGGATATTCAAATGGCTTCTTCCAGCCTATGTTCCTACCTGAACATTAATGCTTAATGTAAAGATTCCCCAGGATTCACTGGAGGTATAAAAACAAATGTTGAGCGTAATATGTACATAGTGGCCAGAGCCCATAGACAGCTCATTCAGTGATGTGCTGTCCTCCCATAAACCGTCATAGACTCAGGGTTCTTTCCCCATTAACAATCTGGCTTAGCAAGTCCCAAAGGTTGTGTAGAGCTGTCTTGTTGCTCAGCAAAGGATCATATGTTGGTGGTGGACTAGACTCTTGTTCTTGTTCACTCTTTCAGACTTTCCCCAAAGTGTGCAACTTCTTCTAATCGGAGCTGTCTTTACCATAGCCTGAGTGACTTCATGCCCAAAGCTAGAATCATAGGAAATCTCCATAACCAGGATCCAAATCAACAAATTTTCTCCCCGTAATGTGATTGTTCCACAGATAATTTGAATAAGTAAGTAAACGCTTGCATGGATTTTCTCACACTGAATCAGAATCTATGGAAGGGCTCCATCGTATGGTACACTTTTACTCCTTGGCTTATGGACGTCTGGATAGATTCTCCTTCAAGGTTACTCTGGGACCACTACAACATTGATGCTCCCTAGTTGCAATGGCAATACCTACTCCTTGTTGTGGAATCACTGGGTTAACTAAAACTTCTGTTCCACTTTCTGAACATGGCTTCTCATAGGGCTACCTGTTCTTACACTGTCAGACCCATTTGAAGCTCATCATTTCTCCTAACCCATTGAGGCTGAAATTAACTGAGAGAAAATGATGTTGATCGACAGTTGCAGAATGCTACACAGATAACATAGAGGAGCGCTTTGGATTATCTGTGCACCTAAAGGGGTTCCTGAAACTGCCCTGTTCTTGCACCACAGCATAGCTATGCGACTTTTTCTGGATGACGATACAATTCCAAGCAACTCAAATTCTCAATGAATAAAATCCAAGCCAAACTCCCAGGGGAAGTTGTAGTTGCCAAGGTAGCTCGAAAGTAATGGTAGCAGGCAATGTGGAAAGCAACCTTGGAGAAGACACAGTGAGTGACATAACCTTCCAGTGGGCTTTCACAATTCACAAAGAACAGAGAAGCCGCATAAACTCATGGATTTTATAGAGAAGCCTTGCACTTACCGCCCTGTACTCCATTCCTTTGATGTGCTCCAAAGGATTTCAATGCAGATCAGTAGTTTTGCCCCTAATCACTTGAAAATCTAACTTTACAGGTGTTTTTGTGTCCTCTTTTTGGGGGTTGCATTTCTAAAGGATTTTATTATCCTGCTTCTACACCATAAGAAAAAGGGACCTGCAAGCTCTAGGCCTGTACCATTTGTTACCCCTGTGAAAAACGACTCACTTGAACATATTTCCACTCCTCCCCCAGACTTCACAAGATAATTCTGTTCTGAAATTTTTGGAAACAGAATAAATTAGTAATTTAAGTTTCCTTTTGCTGTACAGAGCTAGATGGAGATGCTAAATGACTGGGCAGCTCTATTTCATGTTTCATGGATGTAAAGTGAACGCTTAGAGTACTTTTCTCATGAAACTTGGAAATAGAGGAAAACACACGTTCACTACTGCAAACATACACACACACACACACACACACACACACATATACCCACACACACACCACACACACACACACACACAAACACACACACACACACACACACACACACAGACATACACAGATACTCACTTGCACGCACAAATGAAAACTTTGATCTTGTGCAGCACATTTCCTGTTGAGTGAGGAATTACTGGGAACAATGCTGTGTACAAGTCTCTTAGACTCAAGCAGGCTGTGCTGCCCTGGCCTGTACTCATTTCCACTTCAGGAAACCTTTCTATGCAGATACTTGCTGGTCCGACAAGTAAGTTACATGTTCTGCACAGATAGCCTAAACAACACAACATCAAATCCCCAAGAGAGAGATTTCTAGGAAAAGACTCCATCAAGCGCTATGCTGACTCATCATAGGCCCCTCACTAAAACTACCCTGTTTCCTTCATAGAAGACTTTGGAAGCATCAGAGAAGACAGTAACTAATGGTCAGTTCCCAGGAACTTTTCATCACATTAGAGTTCATGTGATATTAAAACAACCTCAATGTCAGTCAGAAAAAGGCTAAATAAATAACATACAGTGAATTTTCTGGAATGCAGCACTGTGTACAATATTGAGAGGGAATCTATCCTGTGAGAATGCAGTGCCCATGATATAGTCAGCAAAGAAATGTCAGCAGAGGGATGCACTCTAGGATTCCATGCAAGATCATGGTGAAGCCAATAAGACAATCCAGAATCTTCCCGGGCGATAACTCTGTTCAGGTACAGTGAAGAAATCTAATCCTTATTTTTAAAAGAGCTGAATGGTTTAAGAATGTGTTGAGACAAATAAGAGAGGGGGCTCCACTTGGAACTGGACGAATGATGCAAAGACTGCTGGCCAGCACAAAAAAAGGAAGCTTCATGTTTGTTGAGAGACCTAGGCTTAAAGGACTAAGTTAGATAATGACTGGACAAAACTGCATGTCATGAACTGGCCTCCCCGCATGCTCCCTAAGATGCAGGTCAGCAGAGCAATGCACCTTTCTTGAGAATTGGGGGTATATACTGATAACTTTGTTCTTGAAGTCTCAAATCTCTCATGGCAACCCTCAGCCTTTGAGAAACTTTTTCCACATCCTTGCTCTTCTAACCAGCTTCAGACTGTAAGGCCCAGTTTTGAACTCTGCAGGAGCACTCAAATAAGACAGGACTGACATGCTGATACACAGGCTCTGTAGTTACCCAAGATCTATGAAGCATGAAGTCACGATCTTCATATACAGGGACATGAGGGGAGGAAGAACAGAAGCCACCACAATTGAAAATGAGAACCATTTCTTTGGCATTTCCACCAGGCTCTCCTCCTTGAAAACTACTTACTTCCTGAGTCTCACACGAACCCTGTAAAAAAAATGAGCTCCAGGCTTTTGCTTCATCCCTCAAAGCCCTGTTCTAGTCTAAAGAGGGGCTCCCACATACCACCCTCCATACATAATGGCATGTAGTGCTGTGCTGTGTGATCAACCTATCTCCCTTAATGAAGTGCAGATTCTCAAAGAGCAGGAACATTTGCTTTCCAAACATGCAGTTTCTTGAAAAGGGGCTATCTCAACAGAAGGCCTTGTAAACCATCACATGAATGAACACTTGGATGAGACCTAGGTCAGGACATGGATCAGTCAATAGAAAGTTACATTGGTTTGTCTATGGTTATCGTAAGACATGAGGACAACCTGACCCTGAGTCCTAACCCTACCTGCTGTTGCTTGGCACTGGGGTCACAGATGTTCATTCCGGCCTCTTCACAGAGCCTCTTTGCCTCCACAGAGGATGCCTGCAGTTCAGTCTGCTCCACCAGCAGTTCTCTCTTCTCATTCAGCAAAATCTGTATATTGTTCTTCAATTGAGCTTGTTCACGTAGGAGCTGGGAGTGCCTGATGCTGAACCACAAACAAAAAATGGTAAATCGCAGGCACCTTCTATTTGCCTGTCACTCCTGCAAGTCCAATCATCCGTTCAAGGGTCCTCATCCTCAGAAATCCCCAGAATAGAGCCACACTATACAAGTTAGCACCAATTAGAGGAGGTCAAATCCAGAGGGCACATTCCACAAGAATCAAAGTACTTCTGAAAATCCTGACATTAAGACGGTTTATATAAATCAAGGAAGAAGAGATGGTCCATAAGGGAGCTCGTATGTCCATGGTATGGTGAAACCATCTTCACGTTGTGGAAAAAGCCCCTCTGAGGGGTAGTTGAAGACCCAATAGCTATACAATCTTTCCATGTGTTTCTCATGGATCACAGATCTTTAAATCTCCTGTCAGAGTCCTAGAGATTCAGAGTTGATTGATATTCCCATCATGGTGCAAACCTTTTCTATCTAGAGGATCTTTAACTGGGAAAATAACAATTGGAGGGTCTTCTACACCCTTCACATGTACAACAACTGAGTCCAAGAGCTACAAATCTAAGATCCTTGCCAGGAGGCAGCCTTCTTGTTAAGAGTCAGACACTACAGAACCAGAGCCCTGACTTTTGTTAAAGTCATACAGGACAGAAGCATTCCCTGCCTAGTGCTGGATTCTCATCTCTGTCAGTGACTCACCGGTAGGAACTGTTCACTTGTATGAGCTCCTTGTACCTCTCCATGGCATCACTTATTGAGTTGGTCATCATTTGCATAGCCATCATTCTCATCTCATGTTCAGATTGAAGGACTGGCAATTCGACATGCAGCCTGGGTTAGGCCAAAGGAACAAATAATGTTTTGAACTCACGATTTCAGAATTAGGTGAAATGTAAATAAAAATATATAATAAAAAATTTCAAATTCAAGGAATGGTGGAAGGGAAGAAAGTGGCAAAGTCAAAAACCAGACCAAAACCCAACAGTGAGACTCAATCCACAGAAAATATTTCTATTTAAATAAGCAAACATTTGTTTTGAAATAAGGACTCCTTGGAATCCTGAGAGATATGGTTCTGCAAAGACTCACTATATAGGAGAAGGCAGAGCCTGAGAGCTGCCTGTTTGGGAATAACAACAGTCAAGACCACAGTGACCATTTCTAGGTCACAATAAACAATCCCTGGATAGTTAAAAAAATAAAAAACTAAAGATCAAAGCAGGTGAAACAAATTAGGTAAAATCAGACTGTTCTATTACTTAAACTCAGTATGTACCACATACTTGCTCCTTCAAAGTATTTGTACTGGTTAAGTTTATTGTCCTGGGCACAGGACAACAGAGCCACAGTACCAGTTGGAGGGACCTGACCTTCCAGAGCTGGCACGGTTAGCATGATGGAATTGACTAGTTCAGGAAGAAGATTCCTCCAGTCTGTGCCACAGCTTTGGGCCCAAGAGAAAGCTGTGATGACATTTCTCTTGTTTTGAAAGCAGGTATACTCAATCCTTGGTTTCTATCGTTACATGAATTCCCAGAGGGCATAACTAAGTTTGACAGGGAAGAGGATTTATAGCACCTCCTCCCCTCGGGAGAGTCCTGGGTGCCACCAAGGTATACAGAAGGAGCAAAGTGCTCTGTTGATCAATGTGGGCCTCCACGTACTCATCACTATCATGACCTGCAAAGTGTTGATCAAACAAATCCTCAGACCCCATCAAAGGTCCCAGACGTCCTGATCCTGAGTAAACACCACATATACTTCCACATACATACATACCAACCCATATCCAAACACATTTAGAATGCCAACTACATGCATGGAGGTGCCATAGAATCAGAGTATAATGAACAAATTCAGAGGAAAGAGTGATGACGTGCAGGCATTTCATTCACACACACAGTTGCAGCAAGTGTGACCAGGTCCTTCTATCTGTTTACACAACCAATGCTAATCCAAGAGGCTCGGGGTCAAGTACAAAAGAGGTTGACCATAAACACACAGCACCTAGCTTATCTCACAAGCAAATGCCTGCCAAAGCTCCTTAAAATCCAGGATGAGAGGTGAAACTTTCTCGTGCTATGAGTAAATCTTGAGGTAGCAGAGAGAGAGCGCAAGACAGTGAACAGGTTACTGGGCATAATGACTACCTGTGGTCCCACTCATCATAGATATAAAGATCCAGGATTTGATAAAGTTCATCCCTCTCGAATTGACACTTCTCGATTTCAAATTTGAGTTCCTCCAGTTCCTTTAGACACTCCTCTTGCTTACTGATGACATTTTGGGATGATGCCTTCCTACCAAAACCTGTAGACAGATAAACCCAACTGAATTTGCATATTTGAACCAATGGACAGAATAGATCATTCTGAATCGGAAAAGGAGGTTGAGGAAGGGGAAATGGTAGAGACTGGGTGAATCCCTGAAAGAACAGAAAAGCTTTCTTAAAGGTTGATTCTTAAGCTATGTCCCTCTTCCCAACCTCTAATGCCATACACGTGCCACACTCACTATTACACAATCACCGGCACTGAAAGTTATAATCTGACTGAGACATAAACATCTGCGACATTGTTATCTCATATCAGATGTGGTGCAGATAATCCTGGAGTTCATAATGACTTCATAATGCTTACCACCATCAAGCTCTAACCAAGTGTGGTCCAGCCCAAAATGTCTGAGAACTCAATTCATGACTAGGGGTGTATCCTTCCTTGTTCTTGCCATCAGAGACTTATGTAACCTACAGTAATCTAGAGGATGAAGTGCTTCAACTCCGAAACATGGATGGTCACATTGTTAATCTCACAGTGCCTCCTCCTGCCATTTGTTGACACTCACAGTTAAAAAGCTTCAAGAAAAGACACTGAAGTCTTACCACTTTATGGCTTTCTCTCAAATTAAAGATCAGGAACTCCTGACTCTTGGTTTGCCTTTGAAAAATCCCAAGGCTCCTGCTTGTAAGGCCTAGTCTTAGAAGGCACATCTCAAACCTACCTCCTTGAGGATGTTCCCCAACTCTGCCCACGACTCACCAAGCCTTCCCCAGAATGATTTCCTCCTTCCTGTTTCACTAGAGAGGGGGTCAGCTTCCCTCTGACCTGGTGCGGTCTCTCCTTGATCAACACTTTCCTTCCGAAATAGCCTGAGCAGCTGGCGAAACATGCCTGCTTGTGAACCGAAAGGGAACTGAAGTAATATCCCAAAGGCAGTTGGTGTCACCACAACACTGGTGACATCACAGAAGATTCTAGGGATCTCTTAGATACAATAGAGTGTCCAGTGAACGGCTTACTGGTGATGTCACTGGAAAATTCTATGGCCTACCTATTAACCAGCTCTCCCCACACTGATGAATTTATGTGGGGACCCTTTCCTCCAGTCTCCCATGTGTCACTGGGAATACCATTTGGCAACCTCTATTTCAAAGCTAGATATGTCTCTCTGCTTCATTAGAAGTCAACAATGCTTTTGCTGGGGAGGGTTGCTTACAACCCTGAATTGGAGAACAGATTTTCTTTAGCACCCAAAACTCTAGGGACCAAGGAGGAGGGAGATTTTTCTTAAAAGTAAATCTACTTCTCGAGACAATGCATGTGACACACATTTCGATTCCTGAGCTTTTCCCTTTTTCTGGAGGCCAATATATTTCTTCTATACCTCTGAGTGTATAAAACCTGGAAATATTTGCTTACTGTGCAGTCCTTGAAAGCCGACATTGTTTCCATTTACATATCCATGTATTTCACAAAATCAATGGTCTATAATCCTATTTTTTTGCAATAAAAACTCCTTTTACTTGGGAACATAGTGATCAACTACAGGGCATATATAAAATAATAAATTTCTGTCCGTTTTATATATTATGTAGGACATCCTCCCTTTCTCAAATATAACAAGACAATTAAATTGGACATCAGTGAGCAAATGTCAACTTGGACCTTGTGTTACTACATTGTAACTATATAGCCTTCACTTCTCCAATATCATTCTTCGTGAATAGACAAGTCTAGGTATGAGAATATTGGGGACTGCACCATGATCTTTTACTTGTAGCAAACATAAGAATCAGGAGGATGGGAAGGGAGTGGAATGGCCTGAGTTCAGGTTGAACCTCAATTTTAATGGGTCCATAAGTTCAGGAGGGAGTCTATTTGGCATTGTGATATATGGATTCTGTCTTCTTATCATAGGTGTTATAATAATTCAACATGAATGTGTGCTATAATGCCACCCCACCTCAGAGATGTAAGAGTGAAAATCATGTCTGACCTTTCTGGGAAGAACTCTGCCTTTTACTACCATCTGGAGTTATACAACATCACTATACAAAGCTCAGAAGAGAGGGGTGCAGATATGCGGGCCTTAGAAGTTGAGGATCTTTTCTACTGATCAAGCCACTTGTTTTTCCTATGTAATTTTTCCCTTGCTCTTTTACTAATGGTGGCTGACTTCTTTCCTGGCCTGAGGTAAACTGGAGTCCAATCTTTTGGATTACCGAATCTTCTATTTTTGAGATGACAGTCCCACCAAGGGTCCTACTGCATACACTAGGTATGAATAATTCTCAGGGGCTGGAGTAAGTTAAAAACGTCTGTGACAACAAAGAACTGATTAAGAAAACAAGAGCCCAGCTGCTCATCAAGATCACAGTTGTATGATAGTAAGAAAATGTGAATAGGGCATTGGGTGAAAAGATAAATTAATTAGGAGGTCATAGGCCTAGAAGGGGTAGCCTTTGCTCTCAGTGGAGCTGCCATTCTTTCTGCCATTCCTTGCCCTCTGCCACAGGACCAGAGACTTCCCCATACAACTGGCTGGCCTTGCCAAAGACCTGGCAGGGCTTCTCCCTGTAGAATAGGACAGTAGAGTCCTTGAGGACTCACCAAGAGGTCTCCTCCACACAGGTTCCTTGTTGTCAAAGGGAAATGTTCCTCCAGAATCCTGCCATGGCAGCAGGAATTTCAACCTGGCTGCTCTTGGTCCAGCTCACTGGGTGCAGGCCTGAGGCCCAGGGGTATCTGGGGAAAGAAGCAGCACGCACTACCTCACAGCTCTCTCTTTGTTGGATGCAACTGCTAGGACTGTGATAGGATTTTTGTTTCTTGTGTGTTTATTAGAAATACCTACAAAGCTGATTAAAGTTGTAACATGCCTTCATACCCAGAGTGCAGAATGTTTTTACATCGTTGTTGTTCCTGTTTTATGTTTGGATTTTGTTCTTTAATCCCCTCAGGAAATTTCCCTGTGCTTAGAATGTTAAGCACATGCTCAGGAGGGATCGATTATTCAAGTTAGGCAAAGCTTTTGTTCTCACCATCACTCCACAGATGATGCCATTACTTACTTTCAAATAAGAAAACAGTTATAGAGAAGTAAATTAACCTGTAAGCTATCACTGAAGAAACACATCATGATTGTGGAATGGCACCCCAGTATTTTGTATTTCCTAAGTTATTTTTATTTTAAACATTTTTATTGGATTTTTTTGGGGTACATTTCATTTTTTTTAAATCCTTAAAGGTATCTTTTATTCCTCTCGTCCCATTTACAAGGTGGAATTTCACCTCTGATTGTTAGTCCAGATAGTTTGGTCAATGGCTTAGATATCACCCTGGCCTAGTTTCCTTGGCATAAGCTGAGTTAGAAGCAGGCTGAAAGGTTCAGGACTCAACAAATAATGAATTCAACTACATCTGGATCCCTAGACTCACACCCAGGAAGGGACTGGATTTCCATTCACTATTTAAAAAAAAGATGCAGTTCATTAACATGTAAAAAATTTCTCAAGTATATTAAAGTGTTTACATGGTCATACAGTTTTTCAAATACCTGGCATTCATCTTTTTCCAAATCCTAAAATTTCTTTCTTATTCACATTTTCTTTTTTTGATTATTTCTTAGTATTATTATCATTTTTTAAAATTTTAGTTTTTTAACAGATTCGGAGGAAATTCATAAAATCATCAGATCTTACTATAAAAACCTATATTCAACAAAATTTGAAAATCTTCAGGAAATGGACAGTTTCCTAGACAGATACCAGGTATCGAAGTTAAATCAGGAACAGATAAACCAGTTAAACAACCCCATAACTCCTAAGGAAATAGAAGCAGTCATTAAAGGTCTCCCAACCAAAAAGAGCCCAGGTCCACACGGGTTTAGTGCAGAATTCTATCAAACCTTCATAGAAGACCTCATACCAATATTATCCAAACTATTCCACAAAATTGAAACAGATGGAGCCCTACCGAATTCCTTCTACGAAGCCACAATTACTCTTATACCTAAACCACACAAAGACACAACAAAGAAAGAGAACTTCAGACCAATTTCCCTTATGAATATCGACGCAAAAATACTCAATAAAATTCTGGCAAACCGAATTCAAGAGCACATCAAAACAATCATCCACCATGATCAAGTAGGCTTCATCCCAGGCATGCAGGGATGGTTTAATATACGGAAAACCATCAACGTGATCCATCATATAAACAAACTGAAAGAACAGAACCACATGATCATTTCATTAGATGCTGAGAAAGCATTTGACAAAATTCAACACCCCTTCATGATAAAAGTCCTGGAAAGAATAGGAATTCAAGGCCCATACCTAAACATAGTAAAAGCCATATACAGCAAACCAGTTGCTAACATTAAACTAAATGGAGAGAAACTTGATGCAATCCCACTAAAATCAGGGACTAGACAAGGTTGCCCACTCTCTCTCTACTTATTCAATATAGTTCTTGAAGTCCTAGCCAGAGCAACCAGACAACAAAAGGAGGTCAAGGGGATACAGATCGGAAAAGAAGAGGTCAAAATATCACTATTTGCAGATGATATGATAGTATATTTAAGTGATCCAAAAAGTTCCACCAGAGAACTACTAAAGCTGATAAACAACTTCAGCAAAGTGGCTGGGTATAAAATTAACTCAAATAAATCAGTTGCCTTCCTCTATACAAAAGAGAAACAAGCCGAGAAAGAAATTAGGGAAACGACACCCTTCATAATAGACCCAAATAATATAAAGTACCTCGGTGTGACTTTAACCAAGCAAGTAAAAGATCTGTACAATAAGAACTTCAAGACACTGAGGAAAGAAATTGAAGAAGACCTCAGAAGATGGAAAGATCTCCCATGCTCATGGATTGGCAGATTAATATAGTAAAAATGGCCATTTTACCAAAAGCAATCTACAGATTCAATGCAATCCCCATCAAAATACCAATCCAATTCTTCAAAGAGTTAGACAGAACAATTTGCAAATTCATCTGGAATAACAAAAAACCCAGGATAGCTAAAGCTATCCTCAACAATAAGAGGACTTCAGGGGGAATCACTATCCCTGAACTCAAGCAGTATTACAGAGCAATAGTGATAAAAACTGCATGGTATTGGTACAGAGACAGACAGATAGACCAATGGAAGAGAATTGAAGACCCAGAAATGAACCCACACACCTATGGTCACTTGATTTTTGACAAAGGAGCCAAAACCATCCAATGGAAAAAAGATAGCATTTTCAGGAAATGGTGCTGGTTCAACTGGAGGGCAACATGTAGAAGAATGCAGATCGATCCATGCTTATCACCCTGTACAAAGCTTAAGTCCAAGTGGATCAAGGACCTCCACATCAAACCAGACACACTCACACTAATAGAAGAAAAACTAGGGAAGCATCTGGAACACATGGGCACTGGAAAAAATTTCCTGAACAAAACACCAATGGCTTATGCTCTAAGATCAAGAATCGACAAATGGGATCTCATAAAACTGCAAAGCTTCTGTAAGGCAAAGGACACTGTGGTTAGGACAAAACGGCAACCAACAGATTGGGAAAAGATCTTTACCAATCCTACAACAGATAGAGGCCTTATATCCAAAATATACAAAGAACTCAAGAAGTTAGACCGCAGGGAAACAAATAACCCTATTAAAAATGGGGTTCAGAGCTAAACAAAGAATTCACAGCTGAGGAATGCCGAATGGCTGAGAAACACCTAAAGAAATGTTCAACATCTTTAGTCATAAGGGAAATGCAAATCAAAACAACCCTGAGATTTCACCTCACACCAGTGCGATTGGCTAAGATCAAAAACTCAGGTGACAGCAGATGCTGGCGAGGATGTGGAGAAAGAGGAACACTCCTCCATTGTTGGTGGGATTGCAGACTGGTAAAACCATTCTGGAAATCAGTCTGGAGGTTCCTCAGAAAATTGGACATTGAACTGCCTGAGGATCCAGCTATACCTCTCTTGGGCATATACCCAAAAGATGCCTCAACATATAAAAGAGACACGTGCTCCACTATGTTCATCGCCGCCTTATTTATAATAGCCAGAAAATGGAAAGAACCCAGATGCCCTTCAACAGAGGAATGGATACAGAAAATGTGGTACATCTACACAATGGAATATTACTCAGCTATCAAAAACAACGAGTTTATGAAATTCGTAGGCAAATGGTTGGAACTGGAAAATATCATCCTGAGTGAGCTAACCCAATCACAGAAAGACATACATGGTATTCACTCATTGATAAGTGGCTATTAGCCCAAATGCTTGAATTACCCTAGATCCCTAGAACAAACGAAACTGAAGACGGATGATCAAAATGTGAATGCTTCACTCCTTCTTTAAATGAGGAAAAAGAATACCCTTGGCAGGGAAGGGAGAGGCAAAGATTAAAACAGAGACTGAAGGAACACCCATTCAGAGCCTGCCCCACATGTGGCCCATACATATACAGCCACCCAATTAGACAAGATGGATGAAGCAAAGAAGTGCAGACCGACAGGAGCCGGATGTAGATCGCTCCTGAGAGACACAGCCAGAATACAGCAAATATAGAGGCGAATGCCAGCAGCAAACCACTGAACTGAGAATAGGTCCCCTATTGAAGGAATCAGAGAAAGAACTGGAAGAGCTTGAAGGGGCTCGAGACCCCAAAAGTACAACAATGCCAAGCAACCAGAGCTTCCAGGGACTAAGCCACTACCTAAAGACTATACATGGACTGACCCTGGACTCTGACCCCATAGGTAGCAATGAATATCCTAGTAAGAGCACCAGTGGAAGGGGAAGCCCTGGGTCCTGCTAAGACTGAACCCCCAGTGAACTAGTCTATGGGGGGAGGGCGGCAATGGGGGGAGGGTTGGGAGGGGAACACCCATAAGGAAGGGGAGGGGGGAGGGGGGAGGGGGATGTTTGCCCGGAAACCGGGAAAGGGAATAACACTCGAAATGTATATAAGAAATACTCAAGTTAATAAAAAAAAAAAAAGAATGTAAAAAAAAATTTTAGTTTTTTTTAATAGATATATACTTTTTATTCAAACCTTATTCCATTTCCCAGCTTTTGGTCCATAAGCCCCCCTGCCGTGCCCTCTCCCATATGTATGGTCCCCCAATCCACGCCACTTAGAAACCCCTTCCTGGATATTCCACTGCACTGAGGGTCCAACCTTGGAAGAACAAGGGCTTCCACTTCCACAGGTGCCCCAACAAGGCTAGTCTCTCCTACATATGCAGTTGGACCCCTGGGTCAGTCCATGTATAGTCTTTTGCTAGTGGTTTATTTGGTTGGCATTGCTGTTCATATGGGGTTGCAAGCCCTTCAGCTCTTGGAATCCTTCCTCTAATTCCCATAAAGGGCGTCCTGTTCTCAGTTCAGTAGTTTACTGCTAGCTCTGACCTCTTTATTTGACATGCCCTGGATGTGTCTCTTAGGGGAGATGTATATCCGGTCCCTTTTGTAAGCACTTTTTAGCTTCATCAATCTTACCTAGTTTTGGTGGTTGTATATATATGGGCCACATGTGTGGCAGACTCTGAATGGCTGTTCCTTCAGTCTCTGCTTTAGATTTGGCCTCCATATCCCCTCCTATGGATATTTTTGTTCCCCATTTTAAGAACGAATGGGAGCATCTGCACTTTGGTCATCCTTCTTCTTGAGTTTCCTGAGATCTGTAGATTGCATCTTGGGTAATTCGAGGTTTTGGTCAATATCCACTTATCAATGAGTGCATATTGTCAATGAGGGGTGCTGAGTATCTGGAAGAGAATGAGGGAGAAGAGATGTGAAGAAGGACGCCAAGACAAGAGTCTGATCAAGGCGACAATTTTATTTTTCCCCAAGGCTGAATTTGTACCATAAAAAGGGTAACAGAGAGAGGAGAGAAGTAAGAAACATTTACCCACGCCAAGGACACAATATTCATGTGGTCAGGGAATTGGCTGATGTTGACAGGTTGTCAGAAAGGTCACAGGTTTGTCATATCTATTAGTCAGCAGGATGTTGGTTTTTCAGAAAGGTTACAGGTCATGACATTGGGTATCTTAACGTTACACGTTATCATATGATTATTCATCTTGACCACCATATTTGTATTAGTCTTCTGCAGCTGGCTGGGGATTTTCCATGAACCCCATCATACTTACTTCTAACCATAATAATAACATCAATAATGGAGGGCTTCAAGGCCATCGCTCCCAACAGCATACCAAGTGTGTTTTTCTGTGATTGGATTACCTCACTGTGGATGATATTTTCTAGTTCTTTCCATTTGCCTATGAATTGAACGTAGCATTGTTTTTGATAGCTGAGTGGTACTCCATTGTGTAGATGTACCACATTTTTCGAATCCATTCCTCTGTTGAAGGGCATCTGGGTTCATTCCAGCTTCTGGCTATTATGAATAAGGCTGCTATGAACTTAGTGCAGCATGTGTGTTGTTGTATGAGGGAGTATCTTTTGGGTATATGCCCAGGACAGGTATAGCTGTGTGCTCAGGTAGTGCAATGTCCAATTTTCTGAGGAACCTTCAGACTGATTTCCAGAGTGCTTGTACCAGTTTGCCATCCCAGCAACAATGGAGGAGTGTTCCTCTTTCACCACATCCTCACCAGCATTTGTTGTCACCTGAGTTTTTGATCTTAGACATCCTGACTGGTGTGAGGTGGATTCTTAGGGTTGTTTTGGTTTGCATTTCCCTGATGACTAAGGATGTTGAGCATTTCTTTAGGTGCTTTTCAGCTGTTCGATATTCCTCAGCTGAGAATGTTTTCTTTACCTCTGAACCCCATTTATTAACAGGGATGTTTGGCTCTCTGTACTCTAACTTCTTGTGTTTCGTGTACACTTTGGATATTACCATCCATCAGATGCAGGATTGGTAAGGATTCTTTCCCAATCTGTTGGTTGCCTTTTTGTCCTAATGACATTCTCCTTTGCCTTACAGAAGCTTTTCAGTTTTATGCGGTCCCCCCATTTGTCGATTTTTGATCTTAAAGCATAAGCCATTGGTATTTTGTTCAAGAAATTTTCCTTAGTGCTCATGTCTTCGAGACTCTTTCCTACTTTTTTTTCTATTAATTTTAGTGTATCTGGTTTGATGTGGAGGCCCTTGATCCCCTTGGACTTAAGCTTTGTCCAGGCCAATAAGAATGGGTCAACTTGCATTCTTCTACATGCTGACCTCCAGTTGATCCAGCACCATTTGTTAAAAATGCTATGTTTCTACCATTGGATGTTTTAACTCCTTTGTCAAAGATCAAATGACCATAGGTGTGTGGGTTCATTTCTGTGTCTTCAATTATGTTCCACTGATCTGCCTGTCTGTATGCCAATACCATACAAACTATTGCTCTGTAATACTGCTTGAGGTCAGAGATGGTGATTCCCCCAGAAGTTCTTTTATTGTTGAGTATAGTTTTTGCTATCCTGGGTTTTATGGTATACCGAATGATAGCAAATTGCACTTTCTACCTTTATAAAGAATTGAGTAGGAATATTGATGGTGATGTCATTGAATCTGTAGATTGCTTTTGGCAAAAAGGCCATTTTTTTGTACCATATTCATCCTGCCAATCTATGAGCATGAGAGATCTTTCCATCTTCTGAGATCTTCTTCAGTTTCTTCAGAGATTTGAAGTTCTTGTCGTACAGTTTTTTTTACTGGCTTGGTTCAAGTAACAGCAAGTTATATTATAGTATTTGGGAGTATTGTGAAGGGTGTCATTTCCTTAATTTCTTTCTCAGCCTTTTTACCCTTTGAGTAGAGGAAGGCTACTGAATTGTTTGAGTTAGTTTTATGCTTGGACAGTTTGCTGAAGTTGTTGATCAGGTTAAGTAGTTCTCTGGTGGAATTTTGGTGTTGCTTAAGTATACTATCATATCATCTTCAAATATTAGTGTTTTGACTTCATCCCTTCTAATTTTTATCCCTTTGACCTACTTTCATTGTTTGATTGCTATGGCTAGGACTTTAAGTACCATATTGAAAAAGTAGGGAAAGAGTGGGCAGCCTTGTCTAGTCTCTGATTTTAGTGGGATTCCTTCAATTTTCTCAGTTTAGTTTGATATTAGCTCCTGGTTGGATATATTTTGCATTTTCCTATATTTAGATATGGGCCTTGAATTCCTGATCTTAACAGGACTTTATTAGTGAAAGGGTATTGAATTTTGTCAAATGAATTCTCAGCATCTAAGGAAATGATCATGTGTGTCTTTTTTCCTTTGAGTTTGTTTATATGGTTATTTCGTTGATGGATTTCTGTATATTAAACCATCCCTGCATCCTTGCCATGAGGCCTACTTGATCATGATGGATGATTGTTTGGATGTGTTCTTGGACTCAGTTTGCAAGAATTTTATTGAGCATTTTTGCATCAATATTCATAAAGCAAATAGGTCTGAATTACTCTATCTTTGTTGTATCTTTGTGTGGTTTAGGTATAAGAGTAATTGTGGATTCGTAGAAGGAATTTGGTAGTGCTCTGTCTGTTTCTATTTTGCGGAATAGTTTGGGCAGTATTGGTATGAAGTCTTCTATGAAGGTCTGATAGAATTCTGCACTAAATCCATCTGGTTCTGGGCTCTTTTTGGATGGGAGATGTTTAATAACAGTTTCTATTTCTTTATGAGTTATTGGGTTGTTTAGATGGTTTATTTGTTCCTGATTTAACTGTGGTACCTGGTATCTGTATAGAAAATTGTCCATTTCCTTCACATTTTACAGTTTTGTTAAATATGTTTTTGTAGTAGGATCTGATGATCTTCTTAATTTCTTCAGATTTTATTGTTATGTCTCCCTTTTATTTCTGATTTTATTAATTTGGATACACTCTCTGTGACCTCTGGTTAGTATGGCTAAGTGTTTATTTATCTTGTTGATTTTCTCAAAGAACCAACTCCAGGGTTACTGATTCTTTTGATACTTGGTTTTGTATCTTCTTGTTTGATTTCAGCCCTGAGTTTGATTATTTCCTGTCTTCTACTCCTCTAGGGTTTATTTAATTTTTTTCTAGAGCTTTGAGGTGTGCTGTCAAGCTGCTGACATATGCTCTCTCTTGTTTCTTTTTGCAGGCACTCAGAGCTATGAGTTTTCCTCTTAGCGCTGCTTTTATTGTGTCCTATAAGTTTGGGTATGTTGTATCTTCATTTTCATTAAATTAGAAGAAATCTTTAATTTCTTTCTTATGTCTCCAAAGACCAAGTTTTCATTGACTTCAACTTCCATGTATATGTGGGCTTTCTGTCTTATTTGTTGTTATTGATCAGCAGCCTTAGTCCGTGGTTTTTTTAAAGGATGCATGGGATTATTTCTATCTTCCTATACCTGTTGAGGCTTGTTTTGTGACCGATTATATGGTCAATTTTGGAGAAGGTACCATGAGATGCTGAGAAGAAGGTATATCCTTTTGTTTTAGGGTGTAATGATCTATAAATATATGTTAAATCCATTTGGTTCATAACTTCTGTTAGTCTTTCTATGTCTATGTTTAATTTCTGTTTCCCTGATCTGTCCATTGATGAAAGTGGGGTGTTTAAATCTCCTACTATTATTGTTTGGTGCAATGTATGATTTTTTTGAGCTTTAGAAAGATTTCTCATTGTTTAGGGACACAACTGCTATATACTTGACAAATATAGCAATAACCCAGAACATCCGCAGGAAGCCTGTGACCGTTGGCCACATGAATATGAGTGTCTTTCAAAATTCATCACGATTTTGGTAAGTTCTTTCGCGTAATTGGTGGCTTGGCTTCCCACAAACATGGTCCAGTTGTCTAGAATCTCCTCCTTGGTTAGCACTCATCCTTGTTTTTGTCTTACTCATACACAAGATGCCAGGCCTCAGCCTTCACATGGTCATAGTCCTGAGGGAGGATCCAGTGGAGAATCACATCCTAGTCCAACTTCCCATCCTTGTTCAGATCTGGGAAATCACTGAACTGCTCCCCAGACAAAATCCAGTCTGTCTCAGGGCAATTGTCCTCGTGAGGAAAAGATGTCCACAATGTACTCATCCTGGTCCACAAACCCATCCCCGTTCTTGTCGATATCCTTCAGGGTTTCCAGAACTACAATCTCCTTCATATGTTCTAAATGCTCTTAGTGCAGAAAAGCAATGAACCCGTCCTGAGTAGCTGTCAGGTCACCGTCAAGGCCTTAAACCGCCTCTCATCTCCTGGAGGCAACTTTTTAAAGTTGTGATGATCAGAGCTATCTTGGAAATCAGCAAGGTTAACCAGGTAGTAGCCATAGGTGGCCTGCTTGTATTCTTCCCAGGAGATCTTTTCGTTTATGTCCCTGTCATAATCCTTCCAGAGTTTAGCCACATTATGGTAGATGTATCCTTTCTGTACATGTTTGATCCAAACTTTCAGGTCCTCAGTAGTAACAGGGCCGCCTCCATCACTGTCAATTGGATCAACAATTTTCCCCAGCCTCTCCTGCTCTCGTCCAGGCTTAGCTATCAAAGGTCTTGGAGTCCTCCTTGCCCAGGAAGACCTCATGATCGTACAGGAAGCTGTGCTTGTCCTTTGGTGGCCATTCGCCCAGCTCTGAATCGGGACAAACCATGTGCTCCTTGCTCATCATGCTTTTGGCCCTGAACGCCAGGACCAGTGCCAGCAGCAGCCCATGGAGAGTCCCAGGCTGACACCATGCACCACAGTCGCGATCAAAGGGAGGCAGCAGGGAAGTAGGGGCTCAGAGCACCTTAGCAGCTGTCCATCCCCAGAGAGGGCTTTTGTTACATTTCAAATGTTAACCGTTTTCCTGTTTTCCCATCTACAAAACCCCTTATAAAACCACCTCGTCCTTCTACTATGAGGGTGTTACCACACCCACCCCACTACCCAGGCCTACGTGCCTCCCTGTTCTGGTTTCCCCTACACTGGGGCATCAAGCCTTGACAAGACCAAGGGCTTCTCCTCCCATTTGTGCCCAAGAAGGCCATCCTCTTCTACATATGCAGCTGTAGCCATGGGTCTGTCCATGTGTACTCTTTGGATGGTGGTTTCAGCCCTGGGAGCTATGGGTGTTTCTTACTGTTTTTCTTATGGGGCTGTAAACCCCTTCAGCTCCCTCAATCCTTTCTCTTACTCCCCCATTGGGGACCCTGATCTCAGCTAAATGGTTGGCTGCAAGTATCTGCCTCTGTATTTGTCATGCTCTTTACCCTACTCTTTTGAGCAGATCACCACAGAGCAACGAAGATGTATTGTCTTGGCATGATGATGTACAGACAAATAGATGATGTCTTAATTCCTATAATTCTTATAATTCTATAAGTATTCCTAAAATGAGATTAGTAATTTTAAGCTCCTTTATAATGAGAATGCTATTAAGTTTTCTCTGGTAATCAAAATTGCATTGAGAACTCTTCTTCTTAAAGTGTCATGAGTGAATTGCTTCTGCAATACCAAACAGGCATCTACAAATTAGAGCCCATCCTAAGAGGGTATAAACCAATTAACCAAAGTTCATAAAAAGAGAACTAATGATTTACTATAGGTGCAAGGACTGAACATAAATAATTGACTGGATTTGCCTATAGGTAATTTCACTTATTCTTTTCTCATAAAAATTACAGCTTTTAACTCTCCATGAATGTGCAGAGCTAGTGACAGATGGTGACTGTTTATCCTGATGATTACTCTTCATGGATATGCATGTAAACATTCTCTGTCTTAAACTGATTATCCAACTTATGATTTGAATTCCTGTGCAAACTTGTGGTGAACTTTTCACCATGTGATGCTGTGTTCAGAAAGATATACAAATGCTGAGGAGAAAGAGAGAGAAAGCTTTTTAGACAGAACTGAACTGAAGAGAACAGAACTCAAGAAGAACTTAGAAGTAAAGCATAGCGTTGAGAGTAAGGCATTGAGAGTAAGGAAATTATTGTGACATAACAGCAAGAGGAAAGGAGATATGAAGAAGAGAGCAAGGAGAACCTTTAAAGCCAAACTTTATGGAGGCAAACTTTTGTAGAAATTTTAGGAAAACGGAAGAACTTAGAAATAAAGGTTAAAATCACTGCTCTTCAGCCTTCAGCGAGGCTCACTGAGTAGCCTGTGCTCTTCAGTCAGGCTCACTGGCTAGCCTGTGCTCTTCAGCCTGGCTCACTGGCTAGCCTCTGCTCTACAGTCAGGCTCACTGTCTAGCCTCTGCTCTTCAGTCAGGCTCACTGGCTAGCCTCTGCTCTTTAGTCAGGCTCACTGGCTAGCCTCTGCTCTTCGGCTGGGCTCACTGGCCTATGGGGCCCTAGCACATCGCTTAACCATCTGCTCATGACTGCCTGACCACACTGACCACCTGACCGCCCTGACTTCTAAAAGTCGTCTTCTAAAAGAGCACAAGAAACCAAAGAGAAAAACCACAGTAAACTATTCCAATGGGCTTTGCTTAACCTTAAGTACTTTCATTATTTCTTTAAAAGAATGAAATATAATTTCGGCTATTCATATAGCCAAGAGAGCTGTGCAGTAGTCATCGCTTTATGGAATTTGGTGCTAAATCAAAAGATTCCTTAATTCTATTACGATGTTATCTGTATGCTGTACGATGTACGTTTAGAAAACACAACACTAAATTCCTAAAATATAGATGTTTTAAGACATCAGCTCATGGAGAAACATAACTGCTTACCTATCTAGACTGGCCTTTTTTGCTATACTGCAGGTACAATCAATTTTCCACACTACTTCCATGATTTTCAAGAATGATTAAGACAAAAATAAGTTGAACATAATGGCCAGAAAGGGGGTTCTGTCAAGTTGTCTTATGTGGGACAAGATACCAAGCTGTAACTGGTCAACCTAAAACCACCTGTTCCCAAAACTAGCAGAACTTACAGAAAATACATACTTTCTTATCATTCCTCCTCCCCGATGGTCAGAGATTTATTGAGCACCTACTACAATCCTAGCCCTGTGCATCTAAGGGTGTAATGGTGAATAAAAAAATTAATAAAAAGCCTCATTAAGGAATAAAGAAAAATGAAACATAACTTTGAAACTCAGAATTCAATATAAACAAAACCACCATTTCTTTAACTGGTGATTTCTGAAAACTTCATCATTTTTTCCATGGGCTTCTATAGTAATGATACTGAGTCTTGATTTGGTAAATCACAAAAAGCAAGTCACTCTTCTTTCTTGGCTCCCACAACTGTCAAAGGGAACAACACTGTCGCTGTCCATTGTGCTTCCCTATCAATCCTGCTATGGATGGTAATGAATTCCAGTCTTTTCAATGTGAAAACAGGCCACCACTTGAGGGTAAAGGTTATTAAAATTACCCAAACCGGTATATTCTCTAAAATTTTCACATAGCATTTTACTGATATCACAATGTAAATTCACCACAAATATTTAATCAATGAAAATATTGAATAGCTCTGCAAATAGGAGCGATAATCATATATACTTGAAAACAACTATCATGGAAACAAACGATGTAATAGGAGAAAAGTTACATCACTTAAAGGTACAGAAGCAGCAAAAAAGACACTACATTGATTGGTTTGAATGTTAGGTGATACACTTGATCTCTAAAGACAGGCAATGTACTTGATTTTTAAGCCCTTCAACTGTGCCCTGTCCACACAGAAACTGCAGTAGATGACAATCTTTTGTAAGATTTATTTATTTATATGTGAGACAATGCAGCTGTCTTCAGACACACCAGAAGAGGGCATCAGTACTCATTACAGATGGTTGTGAGCCACCATGTGGTTGCTGGCATTTGAACTCAGGACCTCTGGAAGAACACTTGGTGTTCTTACCCACTGAGCCATCTCTCCAGCCCTCACAATGGCCTCTTACACAGCATCACTTGGTCTATTTCACTAGATGGCTCCAGGGTGATAACAGAGAAACTTTCACAGTTCCTGAGCACTTCTGAGTTCAAACACCACCAGTGCCCACTCTGTGCTGTTGGCACATTCTGACCTTCTCCTAAGGGTTGTCAGCCACAAAAGGGACGGGTTAGCACCAGACAGCATTCACTGCCCAATCCTAAAAACCCCCTCGATTCTGAAAAAGCCACATTCCATGCTTGCTCCCTATTTGAGGAAGCCAAATGGTTGATCTGGCTTAAGGCTCTACTTTTCTTAGCTCATCAACTTTCTTTTTCCACTTCTTGTCACAAGGAGTATGTTTTTATGCTGCAACTACACTGCAGTGTGTGAAGGAAACCACCATAAACTCTGGGTGTCACCTCTTGAAATTTAAAATTCATGGCTTTCTAATCAGCACCATGGAAAATAAACAAAAACAAGCAAAACCATTCCAAAGGAACTTGCTGATCTGGAGGCCTGCTCATAGCAGGTAGGAAAGAATTAAATTATGCAGAACTGTAATCTCTCAGAGCTTTGGAGTCTAAAAAAGAGGAAATTTCTGTTTATGTTCCCTTTTCCCGAGTAATTGAAGGAGGGTATTTTACATCTTCCAAATACAATCTCTTGCAAGGGGCAACCAATTACAAAGTAGATCAGAAGAAATCTATTAAATAATCATTCATTGCCTGAGGTTTTAAGGAAATATTTTCCTATGATCCCTGTCCTTTAACATACAATGGAAACATTACAGGGAGTGTGCCACCAGGCTAAGCTGCCTCTGAAAAGCCTGTCCTGCCCTGGCAGGTACAGGTCATTTAATTCTAAGTCAATCTGGAGAGAGGTGACAGCCCCAAGTTGCTCTGGGGATGTCAGAGCACAGCTCTCATGCACACTCCAGAGCACCTCTCCATTCTTTCCCAATGCCATAGGCTTTCCAATCCCTGCTTCAGCTCTCCATACATCCCTGAACCCTCCCTTCCTCTACCCAATGGGCTCCCTTTGCATTGCCTCCTTCTGCCACTGCTTTCCCAGGGCGGGGGAGGGGGGCCCAGAAAGAGCCTAAGGAGGGACGCGGGTCTCCTACCTACCTTGATGATGCTGCTCTTAAGGTGCAGCCCGCCCTGCTTGCTCCTTGCTGTCCCTGGGGAGCAGACCGGAGGTCGGACTAGGGGTCCACGCACAGGTCCCCTGGCAGGGCTGGCCTGGGCTTCATCCCTGGACACTGCAAGGCTGCAGTCTCCGTTGGAAACCCCGCCGCTGTTTTAGCGCGCCCTCCCGTGGCCGAGGTGACCCCCAACGCCGTTACTGCCCCCTTCTCTGTCAGCTTCTTCTGATTTTTCTTTTCATTTTTTTCTTTTCTCTTTTTGTTCGCGACGTGGCGCCTGCGAAGAGCTCGTCTCCAGGAAGGAGGACATCGTGCAGGCAGAATCACCTCTGGGCCCTGCCGGGGTCGGAGAGGGAGAGAGAGGAGTCAGCTTGGGCGGCGGCGCCCTGGCTGCCGGCACCCGCGGAAGGAAAACTCGCCCAGGCACACGCGCTGCTGCGGGCGCCAAATATAACGCGCGCGCCCCGCCCCCTCAGGCCCCGCGCTCACCCACGAGCTCCGCGTGCCCTGAGGCCCGGCTCGGGCGCGGTCGAGCTGCGGGGTGGGAAGGACACGTGTGCCCACTCCGTGGGGCAGACAACACCGGGAGGCAGGACAAGGGGAGGCGTGTGGTGTGGAGCTCCGGGCTCCGCTCAGGCCCTTCAATCCCCTCTCAGGGCCCGCGGAGGCCCGGGCGGCTTCTTCGGGCCTCCAGGCCCACCATGACCAACCTGAGGCCATCACAGCCGGAGCTTCCTGGTGCCCCAGGCTGGAGGCTTGGGCATGGCGATTGTGGTTGCCACTCTCCTAGGCCGGTTCAGCAGGGCACAAGCCACCACCTGCTGTCCTCTCCTGAAGACATCTTGATGGGGCTGAGAGCCCACATCCAGCAGGCAAGCCTCAGGGCACGGGGCCAAGGTCTTGGCTCTGCACCTTGTTGCCAGCCCCTCACACATATGGCAGCATCACACATATGGCTCCTTCTACCAACCGCCACTAATTACCATTTGGACATTCCATTACAGTGTTGTCAAGAAGAAAGATTGCAAACAATCACGAAAAGAATGAAATTTAAAATCTTTTTTATCAGGTTGGAGAGATGGCTTGGTGGTTAAGAGCGCTGCTTCTCCATTGCTCCCAAGTTCAATTCCCAGCAACCACATGGTCACCCACAACTATCTGTAGTGGGATCCAATGCCCTCTTCTGTCTGAAGCTCTCTTCTGACATTCAGGCACACTCGCAGAGTGCTCATGTACATAAATAAATAAATCTTTAAAAATAAAACCTTCTAATCAGTTAATGTATCTACATCTAGAAGCTAGAAAAGGGTCACAGCAATATTAAAAATAACTCAGAAATAGTAAAGGGATGTACGAGAGTCACAAAATTCACTGGGCAAGATGGTGTATACCTGCAATCCCAACACTCACAAGGCTGAGGTAGGTGGATTGCCTTGAGTTCAAGGCTAGACTAAAGTGTGAGTCCTTGTACTAGAAAACAGAACAATTGGGGAGGGGATGGAGAGAGAGACAGAGAGACAGAAGAGACAGAGAGACAGAGAGGCAGAGAGGGAGACAGAGACAGAGACAGAGATAGAGAGAGAGAGAGAGAGCGAGAGAGCTTGATGTCATTTCCTGCACTGATGACAAGCTACTGAAGAATGTGAATGTCTCCTATCAAGCACAGAGAATGCTAATGACAGAATGGGTTTCTTCTTAAGATATCATAAACTATAGATGGAAAAGTAAAGGAATGTATAATAAATAAAAGAGAAATCAGACATCGGAAACCTAAATTTAGAAGACTGTATATGTTTAAGTCACAGGGGAGGGAATGGGACGATGTGGGGGAGAGAATAATCAGAATAAATTATATATGTGTATGAATATGGAAACTAAGAGCAACCAATGAAAAGAGAAAAGCAGGTTTATTTTACGATGAAATTGAGTTCCCATATGACACTATCTAACATTTTGTAAATTGATTATATGAATTATCAGCAATAAAAATCAATTGTTATTAAAGATGTGGTTGTGTTCATATTATTTAGAAATGTTTTAAATTCTTTCTATTTATCTGCTTATTTATTGAATGATTTTTTTTTAAGATAGGGTTTTCCTATATAGACCAGGTCGACCTCACAAAACAGATCCACCTGCTTATGCCTTCAAAGTGTTAGGATCAAAAGTGTATACTCACACATGAAAGTTACATTCTTAAAGTGATAAAAAAGAAAGTACAGTTGTCAACATGGTACAATTATTGAATTGTGATCAAGTGAATGGAAATTTCAGAAACACATTTAAGGCATTAGGTCACTGTTGTTAAAAGGATCTTAAGCAGCATATATAATTCAAATCATCCAGGAGACACATTTCGAAAAAAAAACAAGAAACTGGGTAAAGATGATTTAAATTTTTTAATCTATTAAAAATTTTAAAGTGCATTCGATATGAAAGTGTAAGTGATATACTTCACATTTTTGCTTATATACCATCTTCAATTTTATGTGCATTCTGCAAATATTGTCCATGTTTATTCAGGCTCTTAATATTTCCCCATGACTGATAACATTCACAGAAATCATATTGAGCAAAATGTATATGTTGAGGTAAAATAGAATTGTATTCTACACAGTATAGCATAGAAATATGTATATATAACTTCCCATATATGTGTGTATATACATATGTAAATGGCTCAAGAAAATGAGTATCACTTTATTATTGTAGTATTATTTTCATCAAAATCCTGAGAACATTGAAATGGCATCAAATACTGACCAGATTGGCAAAAAACAAAAAACAAAAAAAAACAAAAAACAAAAAGAAAAAAAACCTCCAAAAAATAAAACTCTTATAAAGAATCTAACGATACTAGCAAAAATTGCAAAAATATTAAAGTCTCAATGAAAAAAAAAGCCCAGATGAAATACTGTATATTTTCTCAACTCTAGGATAATGTATTTTTGTACAACTATCAATAAAAGGCCTGAATTTTGAAGAATTCAAAAGTAGTGCAGTATAATTATGCAGTGGGCAATACTGTTGCATACCATTTTACATAACTGCATACACTCTCGTTCTTTTGTTCCGTGGTCTAGCAACGAACTCCGGTAGATTTATGGGGAACTCGGGTAGATTTATGGGGAACCATTGCACGGTAGACTTAAACTGGATTAATTTGGGGATGAGTAAGTCGCATTTTGTTAAAGTTGCTTTAAAAATAAACCGTTGGATATTAGTATGGCAAGTAATTCTCCCTGAAGGAAAAACCAGACACCAAGAACCTAGACCACTTCTGTCCAGGAGAAATTTCTAGATGATAGAAATATTCTATATCTGCTGTGTTTCTGGCTATGGATTCTGGCTGGCTGTTTGCCTCCTGGTTTGCCTGCTGTGACTAAAGAGGCAGATTTTAGTTCTAAGTTTAGTTCATCTCAAATAGCCATGTGTGACCAGTGGGTGCCATTTGGACAGTGTAGCCACAGAAAACTGAAGCAGTGTAACCAAAGACTCACCCAGGAGTCAGTTGACCTCCTAGAAGGTGACTTGGGAAAACGTTGGCAATGATAGCCTCTTGGGGAGCTCACCTTCACCAAAAACAAACTGTGAATCCTTACTCTTCTGAAATAGTCATAATGCAAATGGTCTCACACCCACCCCAACCCTCACCAAAGACACTTGAGAGGGAGCTGAACCCACTGTGTGCTTTAGATTTCAGTGTAGAAAGCACTTCCTTCGAAGTGGAGCAGACTGAGATTGCCAAGTCCTTTGAGTGGCTCCAGGGACTTGGGCCTGACCAGGGGTGAGGAGGAAATGACGAATGACATTGGACACACTTACATGGGGAAGGCTGGGTCCATGAGCTGGAGAAAATGCAGCATCCCAGAAGCTCAGCATGTTTATTATATAGAGTTGGCCAGGAAGCAGGGCTGTTGCTCCAGGCAGCAAGGAGGTGGGCATTAATGCAGATAAACAAGGAGGGGGGACTATGCATATGTAACTGACAAGGGGCAGATTTAGCTAATCTCAGCAGGAGCAGTCTCTGCAGCTGGCAGTCTTCAGGCTGTAAATATCCAGATGGGGCCAGGGGGAAAGGTAGAGTAGACTTTATCTGCACACACTATCAACACCATCCTGAGAAGGCTTTGTCATGT
Source organism: Rattus norvegicus (assembly GCF_021556685.1). Classification (NCBI taxonomy): domain Eukaryota; kingdom Metazoa; phylum Chordata; class Mammalia; order Rodentia; family Muridae; genus Rattus; species Rattus norvegicus. The sequence continues at coordinate 18,457,326 of NC_141542.1, forward strand.
CTCTGAGCCTCAAGGGGTATGGGGGCCTTTGCCTTTTCCCCATGGATAAATGGCTTTGGGTCCATGGCATGGTCATATCATTTTTACAACACACATCCTCTTAGGGCTGCAGTTCCTCAGGACTTCCTCTGCTCCCACAGTGAGATCTCAAAAGAAAAACAGAAACCAAACAAAGAAAAAATGTGCTCAGTGAACTGGTTAATTCCCTAAACTATACAGATCCAATGTCCTAAGTCTAGGACTTCCTCAAAAGCTACAGAAAATCCTGTGGACCTAAAATAAGCAAGAAAAAAAAAAGAAAAAAGGAAAAAAAACAAAACAAAGACCCTTGTCCCCTCCACAAAAAATGAATGGGAGAAAAAATTATTAAAGGTTTTCATAGAAAATTGTTTAAGAAAAACACACGGGAATTGTACTTAATAGAGTTAGTGTGCTGAGACGTGAGGCCCACTCACAGCATGCAGCATTTGGAAGTCTGAGACAACTTAACAGAAGAGGACTCCTAATTATTCTTTGTGACCACTCTCCACATACTACTCACAGCTTAATACTAACCTTCATAATTGAGTTGGGGATAGTATTCACCATAGCAGATAATTGAAGCATTTGTGCACACACACACACACACACACACACACACACAACCATGCACACAAAACACACACACTCACACACACACTCACACACATACACACAGACACACACACATGCACACAAAACACACACACATTCACACACATACACACAGACATACCTACATGCACACAAAATACACACTCACACACACACTCACACACACACTCACACATACACACACACTCACACATACACACCCACAAAACACACACAAAACCCAAACAAAACACACACACTCAGGAGCACACACAAGAGAAATGCATATTCTATGAAGTTTCTTGGCATATTTTTATTTGTAAGCCTCAATGCTGGAGTATTCTTGGTTTTGCAAAAAGTGGGGGGAAAAGTCAGGCTTCAATTTCCCCCTTTTGAAATGACAGATATCTCTTTGTTAAACATACTCTCATGGCTGTCCAGGCTGCCTCGGCCTATTTGACAGCATCCAGGTCACCTTGGTCAGGACAGTGGTTGCTCTTCTTATTGGCAACTGGTTTGCATCAGAAGAGTTTTTCACATCCTTACCAATATTAGAAGTTTGGTGACACAAGCAGCTTGACAAACAGTAAAATTATTGTGGTTTTGCCTTTCTGGAGGACATTAAAATTTACATGTTTTGCATATGGCTTTTTTTCTTAGCATTTAGTCCTGCTTTAGCACTGTTCAAATGTGGCCATGCAGCCAGCATCCCTTTGCTCCAGGCTCTCAGCACCCCATTCCCGTCACTGATCTGATGCATACTTGGTCCCAGAGATGGACAGCAGAGGGACTTGACACACAGCATCCACTCTGCTCCACTGCTTTGCTTTTTGTAAATTCTTTACAATGGCTATTTCTTGATTTAGTATTACTATAAACCTGACTTTTCTTGATATTTTGAGATACGATCTTATTATGCAGCCCAGGCTGGCCTTGATTTCCCAATTCTCTGGCCTTAGTCTTCCACCATTCCCTGATTCTCAATTTGTTATTAGAGGTAGTTGTATGGCCCCATTTCCAAATCAAATGTTCTTCTGGCTTTATGACTTTGCTCTTTCTACAGACTTTTATTAATTATGCAAAGTAGATGGTGTTTAATGTTTAAATACTCGATATATTAACTCGTCAGTCCCCAAGACAACTCTGTGAATTAACACTCGTTATCATCCTCACTGTGCAGATAAGGGAATTGAGTCACGCAAAGGTAAAATAACTTCTCCACGGTTGAACATCCAATGGGTGTGAGAGCCAAGCTTTGAGTCCAACTACAAAGTAGATCGGCCTATAATGTGTCTGCTGCTGCTGTATATTCAAATGGTAAATTCTGTACCCTAAGGTCTGGTTGCTCCAAGACAAGGAGATCCTCATGTATACCAGATTTTCTTTCTTTCTTTCTTTCTTTCTTTCTTTCTTTCTTTCTTTCTTTCTTTTTTTTTTTTGCCTCCTAGTTATCCCTGATTGGTTAATAAAATCCCTACATCATGGGCTGGTCAGAAGAGAGGGGACAGAGCAAAGTTTCCCTGGGCCTGGGGGCTCAGGCAGGGTCCACAAGGAGAGGGAAAGGACATGGAGGAGAAGGAAGGAGACACCACCCCATAGGGTAGGTGGATCGTGAGTGTATTACCATGAGGGGCAGCCTGTCAGAACAGGAGTGTCCCAGGCAGAGCATGGCAAGCAATACCTCGGGGTTATGGACAGGGAAGCAGAAAAAATAGCACAGAGGGTTGATGTCTGCCAAGCTCTAGTACTTTAAGGCTTATTCTAAATCAAAAAGTTTTGTGTCTTTTATTTGGGAACTAAATGATCTACGGTGGGGTAGAAACCCCCTAATAATATTTACTGTAGCAATGGCCACTCAATTATTGTGGTATTTTAAATATAACACACATTGAATTTCACAATTCAGATGCAAGGCTTTTTATGCTTCCAATGTGACTGTACACCTGAGGTCATGTCTAGGTATAGAGACAGAACATGGCAGAAATACCTAGAACATTTTAAGGTCATCACACTGACCACATGAAAGCCACAGGCTATACAGACTATGATGGATGAGGAGAAGGCTTAGTGCTCTCTGGGAGTCCCCTTCCCTAGTCTTGGGATAAGACTTCCAGTAAGCCAAGACCATATTCCTCTTTCATTTCTCAAGGAGCCAGGGGTAGACCCACATATATGATTTCTTAGCCTGCAGGGTTTTTTTTCCCAAGTGCTGCCCTGTTTGAGAACTTGGCAAAGGTAAGCACCATCAGAGGAAGGCCAGCATATTAATTCTGTATAACTCTGCTCTGACAACATGTACCTATCAAGTACTGGAAGCCTTGCTGGAAATATTAATCAACCTCTAGGATCAAAAGGAAACAACCCGAGGGCCATATGGCTGTAAAGCAAGTCTGAAACCATAGCCCAGTATGGAAGTTCAGCCTTGGATCTTACATCAAACAGCGATAGCATCCAAAAGAAAAATGAAACTGAAATGGCAAGGTGACTGGTAATGACCCCATGGCAAGGATATCTAAGTCATGTGGAAAGATCCCAGTGCAAAGACACATGTCCACGAAGCTTTCACCAAGAATCCCTATTCTGTGTTCTACAATATTATATATACACACACACAAAGAATACTCATTTATGGTCAGCTATGGGGATTGATTCTCTGGGAATCTGACTTTGAGATTGACATAGATGTATAAAGGTGTTTGACAAGTGCTCTTGGGGACCATGGCTGTGACAAAGAGGAGAGAAGAGGATGGGGCAGAGAGCACTCTGGTTCTAATGCAGTCACAAGGGTATGCAGGCAGCCCTGTGTGGGGGTCAGGAGCTGGCCTGACCCTGAAGTCTTAGCCTGCACTGGAACAAGCAGGAGGCCCGGCCTTAAAGTCTCCACTGGCTAAGGACGAGGTTCCTGGTCAGAACCCAGTTACCACATTGTAACCACATAGCCATCCCTTCTCCAATATCATTCTTCCTGAATTTCCAAGTCCTATCATGAGGATATTTGGGGCTCCACTCTGATCTTTTACTCATAGCAAACATAAAAATCAGGTGGATGGGCAGGGAGTGGAATGGCCTAAGGTTAGGCTAAACCTCAATTTTAATGGGTCCATACGTTCAGGAGGGAGTCCATTGGCATTGTCATCTGTGGCTTCTGTGTCCTTATCCCGGGTGAGCTGACTCTGTGATAAGATGCCACCTCACCTCACAGATGTCAGGGTGAAAATCATGTATGACTTTTCTGGGAAGAACTCTGCCTTTTCCTACCATCTGGAGTTATACAACATCTCTATGCACAGCTCAGAAGAGAGGGGTGGAGATTGTGGAGGCCTTAGAAGTTGAGGATCTTTTCTGATTAAGGCACATATTTTTTCCTATGTAATTTTCCCCTTGCTCTTTCCCTAATGATGGTTGACTTCATTCCTGGCCTGAAGTAAACTGGATTCCAAGGTTTTGGATTAGGGAAGCCCCTAATTTTGAGATGACAGGCCCAGCAAGGGATCCCACTGCATACAGGTTCCTATTCCCAAGGAAGTTGTTGCTCCAGAATCACAGCATGGGGGCAGCAGCACAGGATATCTCCCAGCTTTCTCTCCTGCACCTGCTGCAACTGTAATAAGGCTGTTTGTTTGTTTGTTTGTTTGCTTTTTATTGGAAATACCTAAAAGCTGGTCAGAGTTAATACATGCCTTTAATACCAGCACCCACAAGGTATTTTTGTTTTTGCTTTTGTTTTTGTTTTATTTCATTTCATAATTTCTGTAATTGTTGTTAGGATTCTTATTGTTTTCTTTGGTAATTCCCTCTAGCTATTCAATTTGTATATAGAATGTAAAGCCATGCTCAGCATGGTCCTCTTATTCATGTTAAGGATTTTATTCTTACCACCAATGCCACAGATGAACACAATATTTACTTTCAAATCAGGGAAACAGGCATAAAGAGGAGAGCTATGTTGTTTGGTGTCAGGTAAGCAGGCAATCAGGAGTGTAGGATGGCTTCCCAACGTTTTGGATTAGGTAAGCTTCTGTTATTGATATGAAAGGCCTCTGCTGAAACCTTCAGTTGAGTAACAGAGAGCCTGTAAGACTGAAAGAGTGGTTGCACCTTGAAGGTGAAGTCTGGCCCTTCAGTGCCTCTGCAGCCTGAGGCAGAGTAATTTTGGGAACACAAGAGCTCTTGGCCAGAGATCATAGGGGACTGCATTTTGCTTGAGCCCTGAGACCTGGATGAGAGGAGGCCTCCACAGTCCTGAAAAAGGGAAGCAGAGTCACATAGATGCGAGGGAACAATGGATCTGTGATCTGCATGTTAGCCACTTCATTTATCTTTGCTGTGTACATAGTATATGTAAACGACGAGGGCATCCTACTTTATCACATCTAGTCTCTGTAGATGTTAAAGCATGTGCAAGTGTAAACACAGTAGAGTTAGTTCAGCAATACAATGTGTCCCATTTTGTTAAAGACCTTTATATTATTTCTATTTATATATTTTTTCTTTTTCACTTTAAGTTCTGCTCACTGACTACTGATACTTAAATACTCTCTCCCACAATCCTTCCCCAATTCTCCTGGCACAGTCTTCTCTGAGTGTATGAGGGCCAACTGTCTCAGGACCTCCCTTCTTTTAACAAAGCCTTTCCTGGGGGCATTGGTGAGGATGCTGGTTTTGAATGCCTTGGACTTGGCTTTCTTCATGCTCCATGTTGATGGCTTTGAGAAGTTTGTGAAGAACTGTCTGTGAACTTGGTACTTCATCCAGATGGTACACAAGAGGTAGTGGTTTTGTTAATATTTTTGAGAGTATATTTCAATCAAACCTCTCCTACTAATATCCTAACAATGACAAAGGTAATGGGAGGCTACACATCTATTTCATTAGTTTTCAGTTCTTCTCAGACCAGCAGTGTAGAAGCCCACAAAGCTGGCAAAGTGAAGTGAGGTCACGCAGGGGTCCTAAGAGCACAGTCCTACTTTCTTAGAGTAACTCCTAGGGACTTACCATATCCATACACCCGTAGCTCCATATGCACTGGACCCCAGTGAAGTGCTCAACATTCATTGCTTTTGTCACTCAGTTTGCCACAAATGTTAGAAATCTGGAAAGTTCAGCAAATTTGAAGGTGTGAATAACTCCCAGTGACTGGAGTAAGCTCAAACAGTCTGTGACAACGAAGAAATGATTAAGTATCCAAAAGAGAAGACCCTCTCCAGGATCGTAGTCCTATTCCAGTAAGAAAATTTAATAATAAGGCTTCAGGTGAAAAATAAATTAGGAGGTCTAGGCCAAATATTTTATCCTCTGCCCTCAGGGTTGCAGCCATTCTGTCAGACTTTCCTGGCCTCTGTCACAGGATCAGAGTTCTCACCTGGAAGCAGGGATATCTGGAAGGCACATAATACATATCCACAGATGACTCTTTGGGTAAAAACTGACAGGCAACTTCAAGGCTTAAAGTTATTCTCTCTCTCTCTCTCTCTCTCTCTCTCTCTCTCTCTCTCTCTCTCTCTCTCTTTCTCCTTCTCAGCTTGAGGCTGTACACACTCTGCATTCTTTTGTGCACTCTGCCTTTTTTATTGCAGTTTTCTTTTCTCAAACTCCCACAATCATTCACACATCTGTTCATTACCCTTTCATTCTCACACACTCTTCATACACACCTCACACATATTTCACACACACCACATGCACTCTCCTGTCACGCACACATACTCTTCATACACACCTCATACATATCTCACACACAGCACATGCACTCTCCTGTCACGAACACACACAATCTTCATACACACCTCACATTCTCTCCTCACTCATTTTCACATTCTCCTCTCATGCTCTCTCCCTGGCTCTCACATTTGTTCTTACATTTGCTCTGTGATTTACTCTCTCATTCACTCCCTCATGCTCTCTCTCATTTACTCTTCACATGTTCTACAGAACTACAGCCTTTCTCTTGCCCCAGTCCATTATTAATAATCCAAAAGCGGGTAGAAAAAGGAGATTTATAATCATTGCCAAATCAAATGCAAAGAATGACTACATCTCACCAAGAACTAAGAATTACAACTGTTCTCCAAAGTTTCAGGCTTGCCCTATACCCAGGCCTGTGGCCAATATAATAATAATAATTGTAAACTTATCATTATTTAAACTTTAACCACTTAATTTTATACTTCAGAGTCCAAAGCCCCGAGATCAGTTAATTGCATTTTCCTGTGAAGCTCTAATGATAAATGACATAGGCAAAACTGTCAGGCAGTGGCCAGAAAGAATCAAGGTAACCCTTAGCACACTAATTCCACTAGCGTTCTGTTCCTTGCACACAATGACTCTCATAAGGGTTCCAGTAGTTAGACTTAGTTTACTAGTATATTATTTTATATATTCTATACTTCCTTAACTAGTCTATAATATTATGTAAAACTTACTTCCTAACGTCAATAACTTTTTCCTTTCTTGGGGTCCCAATGTTGGCTCTAATTCATTTTCTCTTATTTTCTTCAAGCTTTCTTTGCAAGTCAAACCCTAATCTAGAACTACAATTCTGCAGTTATTACATTTTTTCCAAGATGAGAACACACAGTATCCACCTGGGCCATTAGGGCTGTGCTGTGCTGTGCCCCTATGCATCAATTTCCAATTGTCTAAGAATCATAACATCAAGGAACATCTAGTTTCACAGAATTCACCAGAGCAGAAGGAGAAAGAAGTAGAAAAGTCAGATATAATACAATAATTGTGTACACCAAGGCCAACTGATAGGCAGTCACACACAAATGAAATCTATACAGCCGTTGTCCAGGGCTAAGGTTTGGAGAAATGGAAACAACCAGTTTTTACGAAAAGCTACTGCGGGCTACTGCGATGTCTCCATTGTATGTTGTCCCCAGCATTAGCCAGAACTCAGACAACAAAGGGAGGTCAAAAGGATTCAGATTGGAAAGGAAGAAGTCAAAATATCACTGTGGCAGAGGATAGGGTAGTATACATGGGACACCCCAAAAGTTACAACAGAGAACTCCTAAGCCTGATAAACAACTTCAGCAAAGTGGTTGGGTATAAAATTAACTCAAACAAATCAGTAGCTTTCCTCTACACAAAAGATAAACAAGCTGAGAAAGAAATAAGGGAAATGACACCTTTCATAGTAGTCCCAAATCATATAAAAATACCTCAGTGTGACTTTTATCAAACAAGTGAAAGATCTGTGTGACAAGAACTTCATAATCTGAAGAAAGAAATTGAAGAAGATCTCAGAAAATGCAAAGATCTCCCATGTTCATGGCTTGGCAGTATGAAGATAGTAAAAATGGCCATTTTCCCAAAGTGACCTACAGTTGCAATGCACTCTCCATCAAAATTCGATTCCAATTCTTCATAGGGTTAGACAGAACAATTTGCAAATTCATTTGGAATAACAAGTAACGCAGGATAGCTAAAACTATCCTCAACAATAAAAGGACTTCCCTGGGAATCACCATCCCTGAACTCAAGCAGTTTACAGATCATTAGTGATAAAACTGTATGGTATTGGTACAGAGACAGGAAGATAGACCAGTGGAATAGAACTGCAGACCCAGAAATGAACCAGCACACCTATGGTCCCTTGATTTTTGACAAAGGAGACAAAAGCATCCAGTGGAAAAAGGATAGCATTTTTAGCAAAGGATGCTGGTTCAAATGGAGGTCAGCATATGGAGGAGTACAAATCATCCCCTTCTTATTGCCCTGTGTAAAGCTTAAGTCCAGGTGGATCAAGGACCTCTACATCAAACCAGATCACTCAAACTAATAGAAGCAAAAGCGGGGAAGAATCTTGAACACATGGATACTGGAAAAAATTTCCTGAACAAAACACGAATGGCTTATGCTCTAAGATCAAGAATAGACAAATGGGACCTCATAAAGCTACAAAGCTTCTGTAAGACAAAGGACACTGTGGTTAGGACAAAACAGCAAACAACAGATTGGGAAAAGACCTTTAGTAATCCTACAACTGATAGAGGGCTAATATCCAAAATATACAAGAACTCATGAAGTTGGACTGCAGGGAGACTAATAACCCTATTAAAAATTGCAGTTCAGACGGATCCCGGCCCGCAGCAGCTCTCTGCTCCCAAACCCCGTGGGAGAGAGACCTCACTGCCTGATCAGGTGGGCACTCCTGAGGCTGCAGAGCGGAGGAGACCACCAACACTGCCCACCCCTGCCCACATCCCTGGCCCAAGAGGCAACTGTATAAGGCCTCTGGGTTCCCGTAGGGGAGGGCCCAGGAGCGGCAGGACCCCTGCACCTGAGACACCGCCGGAACCTGAAGGAAATAGACCGGACAAACAGTTCTCTGCACCCAAATCCCGTGGGAGGGAGAGCTGAACCTTCAGAGAGGCAGACACGCCTGGGAAACCAGAAGAGACTGCACTCTGTGCACATCCAGACACCAGAGGAAAACACCCAACGTCATCTGGAACCCTGGTGCACGGAGGCTCCCAGAAAGAGCGGCTCAGATCTTCCCGGTTGCTGCCGCCGCGGAGAGGACTTAGGCAGTACCCCACGAGCAAACTTGAGCCTTGGAACCACAGGTAGGACCAACTTTTCCCCTGCAAGAAACCTGCCTGGTGAACTCAAGACACAGGCCCACAGGAACAGCTGAAGACCTGTAGAGAGGAAAAACTAAACGCCCGAAAGCAGAACACTCTGTCCCCATAACTGGCTGAAAGAAAACAGGAAAACAGGTCTACAGCACTCCTGACACACAGGCTTATAGGACAGTCTAGCCACTGTCAGAAATAGCAGAACAAAGTAACACTAGAGATAATCTGATGGCAAGAGGCAAGCGCAGGAACCCAAGCAACAGAAACCAAGACTACATGGCATCATCGGAGCCCAATTCTCCCACCAAAGCAAACACGGAATATCCAAACACACCAGAAAAGCAAGATCTAGTTTCAAAATCATATTTGATCATGATGCTGGAGGACTTCAAGAAAGACATAAAGAACTCCCTTAGAGAACAAGTAGAAGCCTACAGAGAGGAATTGCAAAAATCCCTGAAAGAATTCCAGGAAAACACAATCAAACAGTTGAAGGAATTAAAAATGGAAATAGAAGCAATCAAGAAAGAACACATGGAAACAACCCTGGATATAGAAAACCAAAAGAAAAGACAAGGAGCTGTAGATACAAGCTTCACCAACAGAATACAAGAGATGGAAGAGAGAATCTCAGGAGCAGAAGATTCCATAGAAATCATTGACTCAACTGTCAAAGATAAGGTAAAGCAGAAAAAGCTACTGGTCCAAAACATACAGGAAATCCAGGACTCAATGAGAAGATCAAACCTAAGGATAATAGGTATAGAAGAGAATGAAGACTCCCAGCTCAAAGGACCAGTAAATATCTTCAACAAAATCATAGAAGAAAACTTCCCTAACCTAAAAAAAGAGATACCCATAGACATACAAGAAGCCTACAGAACTCCAAATAGATTGGACCAGAAAAGAAACACCTCCCGTCACATAATGGTCAAAACACCAAACGCACAAAATAAAGAAAGAATATTAAAAGCAGTAAGGGAAAAAGGTCAAGTAACATATAAAGGCAGACCTATCAGAATCACACCAGACTTTTCGCCAGAAACTATGAAGGCCAGAAGATCCTGGACAGATGTCATACAGACCCTAAGAGAACACAAATGCCAGCCCAGGTTACTGTATCCTGCAAAACTCTCAATTAACATAGATGGAGAAACCAAGATATTCCATGACAAAACCAAATTTACACAATATCTTTCTACAAATCCTGCACTACAAAGGATAATGAAGGGTAAAGCCCAACATAAGGAGGCAAGCTATACCCTAGAAGAAGCAAGAAACTAATCATCTTGGCAACAAAACAAAGAGAAGAAAAGCACACAAACATAACTTCACATCCAAATATGAATATAACAGGAAGCAATAATCACTATTCCTTAATATCTCTCAACAACAATGGCCTCAACTCCCCAATAAAAAGACATAGATTAACAAACTGGATACGCAATGAGGACCCTGCATTCTGCTGCCTACAGGAAACACACCTCAGAGACAAAGACAGACACTACCTCAGAGTGAAAGGCTGGAAAACAACTTTCCAAGCAAATGGTCAGAAGAAGCAAGCTGGAGTAGCCATTCTAATATCAAATAAAATCAATTTTCAACTAAAAGTCATCAAAAAAGATAAGGAAGGACACTTCATATTCATCAAAGGAAAAATCCACCAAGATGAACTCTCAATCCTCATCTTCGGTTGGTTTATATACAAGTGTGCAATTTCTAGGCTTGAAAGTAAAATGATGCTATCTGGTGCTGGATAGAGGAGCCTTATTTTTTATTATGGCAGCTTGCTATTTTTGTAACATGGTGATTTGGTTGAACACAATAAAGTACAGTAGTAACTGATCTCCCCCTCTTCCTGGATGAGTGAGGAGATGATTAAATGTTGATGTCAGCATCCTTGAGCATATTCAGATGAGCTTCTGCTTCTGTTGAAAAGGATGCTGTGTTTGATTGTGGTCCGAAGCTTTGAAGCACTACTTGGCATCTCCTTCCTTGGAGGTCTCACTGTTTAAACATAACAGATTTGATAGCTTGTTGGTAAGGTGAGGTCCAGCTTGTCTCCACTAGGTCATCTTCATGTGAATCCGGTGGTTATACGGTTTTGTTCTAGGGATATTTCATTTTTTTAATAACGGTTTTAGCTGACATTCATGGAGAGAATGAATCCTTAGAACTGTGCCACTAGTGAAAGGAAATCCTGTCTAGAGTATGTTTCTTTACAAAGCTGTGTCACACCATCCTTTGGGCCCTCTGCTGGAAAAGTAGAATCAAGTCTCAAATAATGCCTTTTAAATTGTATCCTCTAGTATTATAGATGTAGGACAGTACTGTATCATACCTCTGTGGATGTAAAATAGCTTGTACCTGCTTTATGATACGTAGTAGTGACCGTGCTTTATCAGAGCTGTTTTTAATGATGTTGCTCAGAATGTTTTCTTTCCAGATGATGATTGAGAAGCTAATTTTTAAAAAAATGGTGCCAGGTACCACAAGAGTAACAGAACTGTGCTGTTTTCTCGGGTTTTGTTTTTTTACTTTTTTTTTTTAATGGAGTGTGCTGGATGTTTCTACAGTTTTGTTCAGATGACTGCAGAACCTGGAAAAGCTGTTGCTGCTGTTGATGCATAACACACTGCTATTATTGGTCTTTTTATATAAATATAAATATATATATACAGATATATAATTTGAATTTTTTGAAACTTTAGCTGTGCTGTCAACTTTGGAAAAAAGTATCCCCGTTTACTGTGTTGAGTTGGCACTGTACAGAAATTAACAGCCATATTGGTCTAGTAATGTTGAACTTAAGTTTTTTCCATTTGTACAGGGGTAAAACACTGTATTAAATATGTAAGGTCTTATCTACGTGGGTTTGATTACAAAAAATAATAAAGTATTCTCTAAATTTAAAAAAAAACAAAAAAATTTGCAGTTCAGAGCTAAACAAAGAATTCATAGCTGAGGAATATGGAGTGGCTGAGAAGCACCAAATGAAATGTTCAACATCTTTAGTTATGTGGGAAACGCAAATCAAAACAACCCTGAGATTCCACCTCACACCAGTCTGAATGGCTAAGATCAAACACTCAGGCTATAGAAGATGCTTGCACGGATGTGAGAAAGAGGAACACTCCTCCATTGTTGCTGAGATTGCAGACTGGTACAACCATTCTGGATATCAGTCTGGAGGTTCCTCAGAAAATTAGACATTTCACTAGCTGAGGACCCAACTGTAACTCTCTTGCACATATACCCAAAAGATGCTCCAACATACAACAGGGCACATGCTCCACCATGTTCATAGCAGCCTTATTTATAATAGTCAGAAAATGAAAAGATCCCAGATGCCCTTCAACAGAGTAATGGAAACAGAAAGTGTGGTACATCTGCACAATGGAGTACTACAGAGATATCAAAAACAATGACTTCATGAAATTCATAGGCAAAGAGAACGAACTAAAACATATCCTCCTGAGTGAGTTAACCCAATGACAGAAACACACACATGGTATGCACTCATTGATAAGTGGATATTAGCCCAAATGCTCAAATTCTCCAAGATTCACAGACCAAATGAAACTCAGGAAGGATGACCAAAATGCTGATTCTTCACTCCTTCCTTTAAAGGAGAAGAAGAATCCCTATTGAAGGGATAGGGATGCAAAGTTTAAAACAGAGCCTAGAGGAATGTCCATTCAGAGTCTACCCCATATGTGGCCTATACATATACAGCCTTCAAACTAGATAAGGTGGATGAAGCTAAGAAGTGCAGGCTGATAGGAACTGGATATAGATGTCTCCTGAGAGGCACAGCCAGGTCATGTCAAATACAGTGGTGAATGCTAGCAGCAAACCATTGAACTGAGAACTGGACCTCAGTTGGAGGAATTACAGAAAGATTGAAAGAGCTGAAGGGACTTGCAACCCCATAAGAACAACCATGGCTGCCAAGCAGAGTTCCCAGAGACTAAACCAGTACCCAACCACTATACAGGGACTGTGCCATGGCTCCATCTGCATGTGTATCAGAGGATGGTCTTCTTGGGCACAAATGGAATGAGCAGCCCTTGGTCCTGCCTAGGCTGGGAAAGTGGATGGCTGGTGAAGGGAATACTTTTATAGCAGAGGTGGAGGGCGATGGTATTCGGACTTATTTCTGGAAAACAAGGAAGGAATAACATTTGAATTCGAAATGAAAAATATCCAACTAAAAATCAACAACAGCAAAATGGTATTTTGAGCTTCGAATCAAAAAAAGCCACAGTCAGAAAACAGAGAATTGTATGCCTCTGGTTTTCTTCAAATATGCTAGGGGCCCAGGTAGGTTCTGGGCCCAGGCTGAACCAAGCAGGTTCCTGCCACTGACTGCTCCTCTATTCCTGTTTCTAGAGGCACCATGCAGATTAATATTGGGCCAGAGATGTGGGAAGAGCTGGTCAGAAGTGGCTTTCTTTCCTGTGGTCTCAGGATTATCTGCATTCCAGGGTGTTCAGCATTTTCTACCCCAGGATTTGGGTGCAGGATTCCCGATGGCTTTAAACTCCATTATACCATGTTTATATGTCCTGAGAGGTATTACAGAAATATTAATGTTTATCCTATTAATTTGGTCAAAACTCTCATCGACAGAGTATAATTTAGGGGTAACTATATATTTGACAGCAAGCATACACAGTGGGTAATGTATGCATGATGAAGTTGAAATTCAGAGTTGGAAACACAGTGCACAGTGACTTTATAAATGCCTGTGAATCTCAGTCTGACTGGGAAGTGATTTGATGCCCATTCCCCATGAGAAAGCAGAGATCCATCCCTCCCTGATAGCTGTGGGACTTCAGATGTTGACACTAATGATCAATAAAGAAGGTTCTTAAGAGTGAAGAGTTTGAGATTACTCCTTTATTGACCAGAATATATCCAATTTACTTGATAGTAACCAGATGCATGTAGTCAATATATACAGTCTATATCCTTATCAAAATAGAAAAGCAAATGAAGAAAACAACAACAGATAAATAACAAATCTTCAAATGAATAGAAGGAAAACCAAATAACCAAAACAATTAAAAATTAACCAAACTTTAAATAGAGGAATTGTACTAAGCATTTTTTGCTGCTCCTTTTGCAGAATAGACTTATAGCCTGTGCTTTGCCTTGGAGACATAGTAGACAAGCAGTTAGTGAGGGTAATAATCTTTTCAAGAGGAGTAGAAGTAGGTCTGTTTTGTTGGAGTGGGGGTATTAAGGAAAAAGCCTACCAATACTGAGTATAAATGATATTACAGACTTTGTCACAAAGTCTTTCCAATATTGTGAACTGATCTCCATGAAACTCTTCTGGGTGACCCATCAGGACAAGTACAAATTTACAGGTGCACAGTCTTTCTGGATGACCAGCAGCTCTTGATTGATGTGCATCAGCACTTCTCTGAGTCCCTCAAAAAGTGCACACTTGCTGGAGAGAGGCAAGTTGAAAATACAGCGTATTCAATCCAAAGAAATCAAACTAAAGGAGGAAAATGCAGTCCACAATTGCTATGGACATTACAGATGAGATGTTATAGTGGTGTATTTGCTGTGCACACTTAGTTCTCCTCCTGTAGTTCTTCTCTCCAAGGGAGATCTTGTCCTGGACTGTGTCATGTTCGAGTTTCTGCTGGAGAATTTCAGACCTAGCAGAGCAAGGGAATAAAGATTTAGTGAGTGGTTGTCAATTCAGCTCTCCCTCTTACATCAGCTCTATTCAGTTGGACAATCCAGCATGACCTGTCAGCTGAGGTCAGTCCCTGCATCCCCAAGTGTCCTAGAGTAAATGTGCTTGGATTTATATCTCACCTTTCAAACGGCTAGAATTTGAACTGTGGACTATGCACTGTACTGGGATTAAGAGAAAAATGAGCATTTTTCCCACTGGTCCAGGTATATGACATTGAATAATAACATTGTAGCTATGTCTGAATCTGAGTTCAAGAGAGGTATGAGCAACCTAGAATACCATGTGGATTCCTTCTGGAGAACATGCCCAGAATTGAGGTGAAATTTCTGATTATGTCAGCACTGAAGGAACCCGTCTAGTTTCCATTTGTAACCACTGAATCTGCAAATACACAGAGAAGCCATCTCCCTTCAAATTCATGCTCACCGCACAGATCTTGTAATCACTGAGAATGTGCTCCATGCAAATCTTCCCAGTGTAAACATGGACATTAAAGGTGATTGTGATGTAGAAACAGAACAGCACCCCTATAAGTCTATGGCTAGTGCAAAGCAGTTTGTGAGAGGACAGAAGAGAAAATGTCCTCAGATCTTTCCGGAGAGATCACAGGAAGAAAGGAGTAGAACATAGCAAGAAATACAGAGGATCATATATATTGTTTCATGGGCAAAATTCACATGAACTGTACCAGAACAATACTCTGAGTAGCTCTTTAACTGCCTGAGGCTGAAATCCAGGTGGGGTGGTCATCCACCCAAAAAGGGTATTTATATAGGGAAGGATATTCAAATGGCCTCTTCCAGCCTATGTTCCTACCTGAACATTAATGCTTAATGTAAAGATTCCCCAGGATTCGCTGGAGGCATAAAAACAAATGTTGAGTGGGATATGTACATAGTGGCCAGACCTATAGATAGCTCAGTCAGTGATGTGCTGTCCTCCCATAAACCGTCATAGACTCAGGGTTCTTTCTCCATTAACAATCTGGCTTAGCAAGTCCCAAAGGCTGTGTAGAGCTGTCTTGTTGCTCAGCAAAGGATCATATGTTGGTGGTGGACTAGACTCTTGTTCTTGTTCACTCTTTCAGACTTTGCCCAAAGTGTGCAACTTCTTCTAATCGGAGCTGTCTTTACCGTAGCCTGAGTGACTTCATGCCCAAAGCTAGAATCATAGGAAATCTCCATAACCAGGATCCAAATCAACAAATTTTCTCCCCGTAATGTGATTGTTCCACAGATAATTTGAATAAGTAAGTAAAAGCTTGCATGGATTATCTCACACGGAATCAGAATCTATGGAAGGGCTCCATCGTATGGTACACTTTCACTCCTTGGCTGATGGACGTCTGGATAGATTCTCCTTCAAGGTTACTCTGGGACCACTACAACATTGATGCTCCCTAGTTGCAATGGCAATACCTACTCCTTGTTGTGGAATCACTGGGTTAACTAAAACTTCTGTTCCACTTTCTGAACATGGCTTCTCATAGGGCTACCTGTTCTTACACTGTCAGACCCATTTGAAGCTCATCATTTCTCCTAACCCATTGAGGCAGAAATTAACTGAGAGAAAATGATGTTGATCGACAGCACTTGCAGAATGCTACACAGATAACATAGAGGAGCGCTTTGGATTATCTGTGCACCTAAAGGGTTTCCTGAAACTGCCCTGTTCTTGCACCACAGCATAGCTATGGGACTTTTTCTGGATGACAATACAATTCCAAGCAACTCAAATTCTCAATGAATAAAATCCAAGCCAAACTCCCAGGGGAAGTTGTAGTGTGCCAAGGTAGCTCGAAAGAAATGGTAGCAGGCAATGTGGAAAGCAACCTTGGAGAAGACACAGTGAGTGACACAACCTTCCAGTGGGCTTTCACAATTCACAAAGAACAGAGAAGCAGAATAAACTCATGGATTTTTCTAGAGAAGCCTTGCCCTTACCTCCCAGTATTCCATTCCTTTGATGTGCTCCAAAGGATTTCAATGCAGATCAGTAGTTTTGCCCCTAATCACTTGAAAATCTAACTTTACAGGTGTTTTTGTACCCTCTTTTTGGGGGTTGCATTTCTAAAGGATTGTATTGTTCTGCTTCTACACCATAACAAAAAGGTACATGTAAGCTCTAGGCCTGTACCATTTGTTACCCCTGTGAAACATGACTCACTTGAACATATTTCCACTTCTCCCCCAGACTTCACAAGATAATTCATTCTGAAATTTTTGGAAACAATAAATTAGTAATTTAAGTGTCCTTTTGCTGTACAGAGCTAGATGGAGATGCCAAATGACTGGGCAGCTCTATTTCATGTTTCATGGATGTAAAGTGTATGCTTAGAGTACTTTTCTCATGAAACTTGGAAATAGAGGGAAACATACGTTCACTACTGCAAACACACACACACACACACACACATATACCCACACAAACACAACACACACACACACAAACACACACACAAACACAGACACACAGATACACACTTGCATGCACAAATGAAAACTTTGCTCTTATGCAGCACATTTCCTGTTGAGTGAGGAATTACTGGGAACAATGCTGTGTACAAGTCTCTTAGACACAAGCAAGATGTGCTGCCCTGGCTGTACTCATTTCCACTTCAGGAAAATTTCTATGCAGATACTTGCTGGCCCGACAAGTAAGTTACATGTTCTGCACAGATAGCCTAAACAATACAACATCAAATCCCCAAGAGAGATTTCTAGGAAAAGACTCCATGGAGCTCTATGCTGACTCATCATAGGCCCCTCACTAAAACTACCCTGTTTCCTTCATAGAAGACTTTGGAAGCATCAGAGAAGACAGTAACTCACGGTCAGTTACCAGGAACATTTGATCACATTGGAGTTCCTGTGATATTAAAACAACCTCAATGTCAGTCAGAAAAAGGCTAAATAAATAACATACAGTGAATTTTCTGAAATGCAGCACTGTGTACAATATTGAGAGGGAATCTATCCTGAAAGAATGCAGTGCCCATGATATAGTCAGCAAAGCAATGTCAGCAGAGGGTTGCACTCTAGGATTCCATGCAATATCATGGTGAAGCCAATAAGACAATCCAGAAACTTCCCGGGGGAAAACACTGTTCAGGTAAAGTGAAGAAATCTAATCCTTATTTTTAAAATAGCTGAATGGTTTAAGAATGTGTTGAGACAAATAAGAGAGGGGGCTCATCTTGGAACTGGACGAATGATGCAAAGACTGCTGGCCAGCACAAAACAGGAAGCTTCATGTTTGTTGAGAGACCTAGGCTTAAAGGACTAAGTTAGATAATGACTGGAGAAAACTGCATGTCATGAACTGGCCTCCCCGCATGCTCCCTAAGATGCAGGTCAGCACAGCAATGCAACTTTCTTGGTGAGAATTGGGGGTATATACGGATAACTTTGTTCTTGAAGTCTCAAGTCTCTCATGCCAACCCTCAGCCTTTGAGAAACCTTTTCCACATCCTTGCTCTTCTAACCAGCTTCAGGTTGTAAGGCCCAGTTATGAACTCTCCAGGAGCACTCAAATAAGACAGGACTGACATGCTGATACACAGGCTCTGTAGTTACCCAAGATCTATGAAGCATGAAGTCACCATCTTCATATACAGGGACATGAGGGGAGGAAGAACAAAAGCCACCACAAATGACAATGAGAACCATTTCTTTGGCATTTCCACCAGGCTCTCCTCCTTGAAAACTACTTACTTCCTGAGTCTCACACGATCCCTGTAAATAAAATGGGCTCTGGGCTTTTGCTTCATCCCTCAAAGCCCTGCTCTAGTCTAAAGAGGGGCTCCCACATAGCACCCTCCATACATAATGGCATGTAGTGCTCTGCTGTGTGATCAACCTATCTCCCTTAATGAAGTGCAGATTTCGAAGAGCAGGAGCATTTGCTTTCCAAACTTGCAGTTTCTTGAAATGGGGCTATCTCCACAGAAAGCCTTGTAAACAATCACATGAATGAACACTTGGATGAGACCTAGGACAGGACATGGATCAGTCAATAGACAGTTACATTGGTTTGTCTATGGTTATGGTAAGACCTGAGGACAACCTGACCCTGAGGCCTAACCCTACCTGCTGTTGCTTGGCTCTGGGGTCACAGATGTTCATTCCGGCCTCTTCACAGAGCCTCTTTGTCTCCACAGAGGATGCTGGCAGTTCAGTCTGCTCCACCAGCAGTTCTCTCTTCTCATTCAGCAAAATCTGTGTATTGTTCTTCAATTGAGCTTGTTCACGCAGGAGCTGGGAGTGCCTGATGCTGAACCACAAACAAAAAAATGGTAAATCCCAGCCAGCTTCTATTTGCCTGTCACTCCTGCAAGTCCAATCATCCCTTCAAGGGTCCTCATCCTCAGAATTCCCCAGATAGAGCCACACTATGCAGGTTAGCACCAATTAGAGGAGGTCAAATCCAGAGGACACATTCCACATGAATCAAAGTACTTCTGAAAATCCTGACACTAAGACGGTTTATATAAATCAAGGAAGAAGAGATGGTCCATAAGGGAGCTCGTATGTCCATGGTATGGTGAAACCATCTTCACGTTGTGGGGAAAGCCCCGCTGAGGGGGAGTTGAAGACCAATAGCTATACAATCTTGCCATGTGTTTCTCATGGATCACAGATCTTTAAATCTCCTGTCAGAGTCCTAGAGATTCAGAGTTGATTGCTATTCCCATCATGGTGCAAACCTTTTCTATCTAGAGGAACTTTAACTGGGAAAATAACAATTGGAGGGTCTTCTACACCCCTCACATGTACGACAACTGAGTCCAAGAGCTACAAATCTAAGACCCTTGCCAGGAGGCAGCCTTCTTGTTAAGAGTCAGACACTACAGAACCAGAGCCCTGACTTTTGTTAAAGTCATACAGGACAGAAGCACTCCCAGCCTAGTGCTGGGTTCTCATCTCTGTCAGCGACTCACCGGTAGGAACTGTTCACTTGTATGAGCTCCTTGTACCTCTCCATGGCATCACTTATTGAGTTGGTCATCATTTGCATAGCCATCATTCTCATCTCGTGTTCAGATTGAAGGACTGGCAATTCGACATGCAGCCTGGGTTAGGTCATGGCCAAAGGAACAAATAATGTTTTGAACTCACGATTTCAGAATTAGGTGAAATGTAAATAAAAATATATAATAAAAAATTTCAAATTCAAGGAATGGTGGAAGGGAAGAAAATGGCAAAGTCAAAAACCAGACCAAAACCCAACAGTGAGACTCAATCCACAGAAAATATTTCTATGTAAATAAGCAAACATTTGTTTTGAAATAAGGACTCCTTGGAATCCTGAGAGATATGGTTCTGCAGAGACTCACTATATAGGAGGGGGCAGAGCCTGAGAGCTGCCAGTTTGGGAATAACAACTGTCAAGACCACAGTGACCATTTCTAGGTCACAATAAACAATCCCTGGATAGTTAAAAAAATAAAAAAACTAAAGATCAAAGCAGGTGAAACAAATTAGGTGAAATCAGACTGTTCTCTCTATTACTTAAACTCAGTATGTTCCACATACTTGCTCCTTCAAAGTATTTGTACTGGTTAAGTTTATTATCCTGGGCACAGGAAAACAGAGTCAAGGTACCAGTTGGAGGGAGCTGACCTTCAAGAGCTGGCCAGGTGAGCATGATGGAATTGACTAGTTCAGGAAGAAGATTCCTCCAGTCTGTGCCACAGCTTTGGGCCCAAGAGAAAGCTGTGCTGACATTTCTCTTGTTTTGAAAGCAGGTATACTCAATCCTTGGTTTCTATCGTTACATGAATTCCCAGAGGGCATAACCATGTTAGACAGGGAAGAGGATTTATAGCACCTCCTCCCTTCGGGAGAGTCCTGTGTTCCACCAAGGTATACAGAAGGAGCAAAGTGCTGTGTTGATCAATGTGGGCCTCCATGTACTCATCACTATCATGACCTGCAAACTGTTGATCAAACAAATCCTCAGACCCAATCAAAGGTCCCAGACGTCCTGATCCAGAGTAAACCACCAACAAATACTGCCACATATATACACACCAACCCATATCCAAACACATTTAGAATGCCAACTACATCCATGGAGGTGCCATAGAATCAGTGTATAATGAACAAATTCAGAGGAAAGAGTGATGACGTGCAGGCATTTCATTCACACACACAGTTGCAGCAAGTGTGACAAGATCATTCTAGGTGTTGACAGACCCAATGCTAATCCAAGAGGCTCAGGGTCAAGTACAAAAGAGGTTGACCCTAAACACACAGCACCTAGCTCATCTCACAAGCAAATGCCTGCCAAATCTCCTTAAAATCCAGGATGAGAGGTGAAACACTCTCGTGCTATGAGTAAATCTTGAGGTAGCAGAGAGAGAGTGCAAGACAGTGAACAGGTTACTGGGCATAATGACTACCTGTGGTCCCACTCATCATAGATATAAAGATCCAGGATTTGATAAAGTTCATCCCTCTCGAATTGACACTTCTGGATTTCAAATTTGAGTTCCTCCAGTTCCTTTAGACACTCCTCTTGCTTACTGATGACATTTTGGGATGATGCCTTCCTACCAAAACCTGTAGAGAGATAAACCCAAGTGAATTTGCATATTTGAACCAATGGGCAGAATAGATCATTCTGAATCTGAAAAGGAGGTTGAGGAAGGGGAAATGGTAGAGACTGGGTGAATCCGTGAAAGAGCAGAAAAGCTTTCTTAAAGGTTGATTCTTAAGCTATGTCCCTGTTCCCAACGTCTAATGCCATACACGTGCCACACTCACTATTACACAACCCCCGGCAGTGAAAGTTATAATCTGACTGAGACATAAACATCTGCGACATTGTTATCTCATATCAGATGTGGTGCAGATAATCCTGGAGTTCATAATGACTTCATAATGTTTAGCACCATCAAGCTCTAACCAAGTGTGGTCCAACCCAAAGTGTCTTCGAACTCAATTCATGACTAGGGGTGCATCCTTCCTTGTTCTCGCCATCAGAGACTTATGTAACCTACAGTAATCTAGAGGATGAAGTGCTTCAACTCCCAAACATGGATGGTCACATTGTTAATCTCACAGTGCCTCCTCCTGCCAATCATTGACACTCACAGTTAAAAAGCTTCAAGAAAAGACACTGAAGTCTTACAACTTTATGGCTTTCTCTCAAATTAAAGATCAGGAACTCCTGACTCTTGGTTTGCCTTTGAAAAATCCCAAGGCTCCTGCTTGTAAGGCCTAGTCTTAGAAGGCACATTTCAAACCTACCTCCTTGAGGATGTTCCCCAACTCTGCCCACGACTCACCAAGCCTTCCCCAGAATGATTTCCTCCTTCCTGTTTCACTAGAGAGGGGGTCAGCTTCCCTCTGACCTGGTGCGGTCTCTCCTTGATCAACACTTTCCTTCCGAAATAGCCTGAGCAGCTGGCGAAACATGCCTGCTTGTGAACCCAAAGGGAACTGAAGTAATATCCCAAAGGCAGTTGGTGTCACCACAACACTGGTGACATCACAGAAGATTCTAGGGATCTCTTAGATACAATAGAGTGTCCAGTGAACAGCTTACTGGTGATGTCACTGGAAAATTCTATGGCCTACCTATTAACCAGCTCTCTCCACACTGATGAATTTCTGTGGGGACCCTTTCCTCCAGTCTCCCATGTGTCACTGGGAATACCATTTGGCAACCTCTATTTCAAAGCTAGATATGTCTCTCTGCTTCATTAGAAGTCAACAATGCTTTTGCTGCGGAGGGTTTCTTACAACCCTGAATTGGAGAACAGATTTTTCTTAGCACCCAAATCTCTAGGGACCAAGGAGGAGGGAGATTTTCCTTAAAAGTAAATCTACTACTCGAGACAATGCATGTGACATGTATTTCGATTTCTAAGGTTTTCCCTTTTTCTGGAGGCCAGTATATTTCTTCTATACCTCTGAGTGTATAAAACCTGGAAATATTTGCTTACTGTGCAGTCCTTGAAAGCCGACATTGTTTCCATTTACATATCCATGTATTTCACAAAATCAATGGTCTATAATCCTATTTTTTTGCAATAAAAACTCCTTTTCCTTGGGAACATAGGGATCAACTACAGGGCATATATAAAACAATAAATTTCTGTCTGTTTTATATATTATGTAGGACATCCTCCCTTTCTCAAATATAACAAGACAATTAAATTGGACATCAGGGAGCAAATGTCAACCTGGACCTTGTGTTACTACATTGTAACTATATAACCATCACTTCTCCAATATCCTTCTCCGTGAATAGACAAGTCTAGGCATGAGAATATTGGGGACTACAACATGATCTTTTACTTGTAGCAAACATAAGAATCAGGAGGACGGGAAGGGAGTGGAATGGCCTGAGTTCAGGTTGAACCTCAATTTTAATGGGTCCATACGTTCAGGAGGGAGTCTATTTGGCATTGTGATATAAGCATTCTGTCTTCTTATCATAGGTGTTATAATAATTCAACATGAATGTGTGCTATAATGCCAGCCCACCTCAGAGAGGTAAGAGTGAAAATCATGTCTGACCTTTCTGGGAAGAACTCTGCCTTTTACTACCATCTGGAGTTATACAACATCACTATCCAAAGCTCAGAAGAGAGGGGTGCAGATGTGCGGGCCTTAGAAGTTGAGGATCTTTTCTTCTGATTAGGGCACTTGTTTTTCCTATGTAATTTTTCCCTTGCTCTTTTACTAATGGTGGTTGACTTCTTTCCTGGCCTGAGGTAAACTGGAGTCCAATCTTTTGGATTACCGAACCTTCTATTTTCGAGATGACAGTCCCACCAAGGGTCCTACTGCATACAGAAGGTATGAATAAGTCTCAGGGGCTGGAGTAAGTTAAAAAGGTCTGTTACAACAAAGAACTGATTAAGAAAACAAGAGCCCAGCTGCTCATCAAGATCACAGTTGTATGAGATTAAGAAAATGTGAATAGGGCATCGGGTGAAAAGATAAATTAATTAGGAGGTCACAGGCCTAGAAGGGTTATCCTTTGATCTCAGTGGAGCTGCCATTCTTTCTGCCATTCCTCGCCCTCTGCCACAGGACCAGAGACTTCCCCATACAAATGGCTGGCCTTGCCAAAGACCTTGCAGGGCTTCTCCCTGTAGAATAGGACATGTAGAGTCCTTGAGGACTCACCAAGAGGTCTCCTCCACACAGGTTCCTTGTTGTCAAAGGGAAATGTTCCCGCAGAACCCTGCCATGGCAGCAGGAATTTCAACCTGGCTGCTCTTGGTCCAACTCACTGGGTGCAGGCCTGAGGCCCAGGGGTATCTGGGGAAAGAAGTAGCAGGCACTACCTCACAGCTCTCTCTTTGTTGCATGCAACTGCTAGGACTGTGATAGGATTTTTGTTTCTTTGTGTGTTTATTAGAAATACCTACAAAGCTGATTAAAGTTGTAACATGCCTTCATACCCCGCGTGCAGAATGTTTTTAAATCGTTGTTGTTCCTGTTTTATGTTTGGATTTTGTTCTTTAATCCCCTCAGGAAATTTCCCTGTGCTTAGAATGTTAAGCACATGCTCGGGAGGGATCGATTATTCAAGTTCGGCAAAGCTTTTGTCCTCACCATCACTCCACAGATGATGCCATTACTTACTTTGAAATAAGAAAACAGTTATAGAGAAGTAAATTAACCTGTAAGCTATCACAGAAGAAACACATCATGATTGTGGAATGGCACCCCAGTATTTTGTATTTCCTAAGTTATTTTTATTTTAAACTTTTTTATTGGATTTTTTTGGGTACATTTCATCTTTTTTAAATCCTTAAAGGTATCTTTTATTCCTCTCCTCCCATTTACAAGGTGGAATTTCACATGTAATTGTTAGTCCAGATAGTTTGGTCAATGGCTTAGATATCACCCTGGCCTAGTTTCCTTGGCATAAGCTGAGTTAGAAGCAGACTCAAAGATTCAGGACCAACAAATAATGAATTCCACTACATCTGGATCCCTAGCCTCACAGCCAGGAAGGGAGTGGATTTCCATTCACTATTTAAAAATAAGATGCAGTTCATTAACATGTAAAATATTTCTCAAGTATATTAAATTGTTTACCATGGTCATACAGTTTTTCAAATACCTGGCATTCATCTTTTTCCAAATACTAAACTGTCTTTCTTATTCACATTTTTTTGGTTTTTTTTTTTGGTATTAGTATCATTTTTTTAAATATCAGTTTTTTTAATAGATATATATGTTTTATTCAAACGTTATTCCCTTTCCCAGTTTTTGGTCCATAAGCCCCCCTGCCGTGCCCTCTCCCATATGTATGGTCCCCCAATCCATGCCACTTAGAAACCCCTTCCCGGACATTTCCCTGCACTCAGGGTCCAACCTTGTTAAGAACAAGGGCTTCCCCTTCCACAGGTGCCCAACAAGGCTATTCTCTCCTACATATGCAGTTGGATGCCTGCGTCAGTCCATGTATAGCCTTTTGCTAGTGGTTTATTTGGTTGGCATGACTGTTCTTATGGGGTTGCAAGCCCTTCAGCTCTTTGAATCCTTCCTCTAATTCCCATAAAGGGGGTCCTGTTCTCAGTTCAGTAGTTTACTGCTAGCACTGACCTCTTTATTTGACATGCTCTGGATGTGTCTCTCAGGGGAGATGTATATCTGGTCCCTTTCACTAAGCACTTTTTAGCTTCATCAATCTTACCTAGTTTTGGTGGCTGTATATACATGGGCCACATGTGGGGCAGGCTCTGAATGGCTGTTCCTTCAGTCTCTGCTTTAGATTTGGCCTCCATATCCCCTCTGATGGATATTTTTGTTCCCCATTTTAACAAGGAGTGGGAGCATCTGCACTTTGGTCATCCTTCTACTTGAGTTTCCTGAGATCTGTTGATTGCATCTTGGGTAATTTGAGGTTTTGGTCAATATCCACTTATCAATGAGTGCATACTGTCAATGAGGGGTGCTGAGTACCTGGAAGAGAAAGGGGGACAAGAGATGTGAAGAAGGACTCCAAGACAAGAGTCTGATCAAGGCGATAATTTTATTTTTCCCCAAGGCTGAATTTGTACCATAAAAAGGGTAACAGAGAGAGGAGGGAATTAAGAAACATTTACGCAAGCCAAGGACACAATATTCATGTGGTCAGGGAATCGGCTGATGTTGACAGGATGTCAGAAAGGTCACAGGTTTGTCATATCTATTAGAAAGCAGGATGTTGGTTTTTCAGAAAGGTTACAGGTCATGACATTGGGTATCTTAACCTCACACGTTATCATATGGTTATTCATCTTGACAACCACATTTGTATTAGTCTTCTGCAGCTGGCTGGGGATTTTCCATGAACCCAGTCATACTTAATGCTAACCATAATAATAACATCAATAATGGAGGGCTTCAAGGCCATCGCTCCCAACAGCATACCAAGTGTGTTTTTCTGTGATTGGATTACCTCACTGTGTATGATATTTTCTAGTTCTTTCCATTTGCCTATGAATTGAACGTAGTCATTGTTTTTGATAGCTGAGTGGTGCTCCATTGTGTAGATGTACCATATTTTTCAAGTCAATTCCTCTGTTGAAGGGCATCTGGGTTCATTCCAGCTTCTGCCTATTATGAATAAGGCTGCTATGAACTTAGTGCAGCATGTGTGTTGTTGTATGTTGGAGAATCTTTTGGCTACATGCCCAGGACAGGTATACCTGTGTGCTCAGGTAGTGGAATGTCCAATTTTCTGAGGAACCTTCAGACTGATTTCCAGAGTTCTTTTACCAGTTTGCCATCCCAGCAACAATGGACGAGTGTTCCTTTTTCTCCACATCCTCGCCAGCCTCTCTTGTCACCTGAGTTTTTGATCTTAGCCATCCTGACTGGTGTGAGGTGGATTCTTAGGGTTGTTTTGATTTGCATTTTCCAGATGACTAAGGATGTTGAGCATTTCTTTAGGTCCTTTTCAGCTGTTCGATATTCCTCAGCTGAGAATGTTTTCTTTAGCTCCGTACCCCATTTATTAACAGGGGTGTTTGGCTCTCTGTACTCTAACTTCTTGTGTTTTGTGTATACTTTGGATATTAGCCCTCCATCAGATGCAGGATTGGGAAAGATTCTTTCCCAATCTGTTGGTTGCCTTTTTGTCCGAATGACACTGTCCTTTGCCTTACAGAAGATTTTCAGTTTTATGAGGTTCCCCCATTTGTCGATTCTTGATCTTAAAGCATAAGCCATTGGTGTTTTGTTTAGGAAATTTCCTTATTGCTCATGTCTTCGAGACTCTTCCCTACATTTTTTCTATTAATTTTAGTGTATCTGGTTTGATGTGGAGGCCCTTGATCCACTTGGACTTAAGCCTTGTACAGGGTAATAAGAATGGGTCAACTTGCATGCTTCTACTTGCTGACCTCCAGTTGAACTATTTGTTAAAACTGCTATCTTTCTTCCATTGGATGTTTTACCTCCTTTATCAAAGATCAAATGAGCATAGGTGTGTGTGTTCATTTCTGTGTCTTCAATTATGTTCCACTGAGCTGCCTGTCTGTATGCCAATACCATACAAACTATTGCTCTGTAATACTGCTTGAGGTCAGAGATGGTGATTCCCCCAGAAGGTCTTTTATTGTTGAGTAGAGTTTTGCTGTCCTGGGTTTTATGTTATACCAAATGACGGCAAATTGCACTTTCTACCTTTATAAAGAATTGAGCAGGAATATTGTTGGTGATGGCATTGAATCTGTAGATTGCCTTTGGCAAAATGGTCATTTTTTACCATATTCATCCTGCCAATCTATGAGCATGGGAGATCTTTCCATCTTCTGAGATCTTCTTCAATTTCTTCAGAGATTTGAAGTTCTTGTCATACAGTTTTTTTACTTGCTTGGTTCAAGTAACAGCAAGTTATTTTATATTATTTGGGACTGTTGTGAAGGGTGTCATTTCCCTAATTTCTTTCTCAGCCTGTTTACCCTTTGAGTAGAGGAAGGCTACTGAATTGTTTGAGTTAATATTATACTCGGACAGTTTGCTGAAGTTGTTGATCAGGTTAAGTAGTTCTCTGGTGGAATTTTGGTGTTGCTTAAGTATACTATCATATCATCTTCAAATATTAGTGTTTTGACTTCATCCCTTCTAATTTTTATCCCTTTGACCTACTTTCATTGTTTGATTGCTATGTCTAGGACCTTAAGTACCATATTGAAAAAGTAGGGAAAGAGTGGGCAGCCTTGTCTAGTCCCTGATTTTAGTGGGATTCCTTCAATTTTCTCAGTTTAGTTTGATGTTACCTACTGGTTTGATGTATTTTGCATTTTCCTATATTTAGATATGGGCCTTGAATTCCTGATATTTCCAGGACTTTATTAATGAAAGGGTATTGAATTTTGTCAAATGATTTCTCAGCATCTAATGAAGTAATCATGTGTTTTTTTTCTTTTGAGTTTGTTTATATGGTGAATTTCGTTGATGGATTTCTGTATATTAAACCATCCCTGCAGCCTTGCCATGAATCCTACTTGATCATGATGGATGATTGTTTGGATGTGTTCTTGGATTCAGTTTGCACGAATTTTATTGAGCATTTTGCATCAATATTCATAAAGCAAATAGGTCTGAATTACTCTGTCTTTGTTGTATCTTTGTGTGGTTTAGGTATAAGAATAATTGTGGCTTCATAGAAGGAATTTGGTAGTGCTCTCTCTGTTTCTATAACTGGTAAGCCTAAAACCCCCTGTTCCTGAAACTAACAGAACTTACAGAAAATACATACTTTCTTATCATTCCTCCTCCCCAATGGTCAGTGATTTATTGAGCACCTACTACGATCCTAGCACTGTGTATCTAAGGGTGTAATGGTGAATAAAAAACTTAATAAAAAGCTTCATTAAGGAATAAAGAAAAATGAAACATAATTTTGAAACTCAGAGTTAAATATAAGCAATACCACCATTTCTTTAACTGGTGATTTCTGAAAAACTCATCATTTTTTCCATGGGCTCCTACAGTAATGACACTAAGCCTTGATTTTGTAAGACACAAATAGGCAACTCACACTTCATTCTTGGCTCTCAAAACTGTCAAAGGGAACAACACTGTTGCTGTCCATTGTGCTTCCCTATCAATCCTGCTATGGATGGTAATACATTCCAGTCTTTTTAATGTGTAAACAGGCCACCACTTGAGGGGAAAGGTTATTACAATTGCCCAAACCGGTATATTCTCTAAAATTTTCACATAGCATTTTACTGATATCACAATGCAAATTCACCACAGATATTTAACCAATGAAAACAGAAATATTGAATAGCTCTGCAAATAGGATCAATGATCATATACACTTGAAAAGAACTATCATGGAAACAAATGATGTTATAGGAGAAAAGATACATCATTAAAAGGTACAGAAGCAGCAAAAAAGACACTACATTTCTTGGTTTAAAAGTTAGGTGATACACTTGATCTTTAAAGACAGGCAATGTATTTGATCTTAAAGCCCTTAAACTGTGCCCTGTCCACATAGAAACTGCAGTAGATGACAATCTTTTGTAAGATTTATTTATTTATATGTGAGACCATGCAGCTGTCTTCAGACACACCAGAAGAGGGCATCAGTACTCATTACAGATGGTTATGAGCCACCATGTGGTTGCTGGCATTTGAACTCAGGACCTCTGGAAGAACACTTGGTGCTCTTACCCACTGAGCCATCTCTCCAGCCCTCACAATGGCCTCTTACACACCATCACTTGGTCTATTTCACTAGATGGCTCCAGGGTGATAACAGCGAAACTTTCACAGTTCCTGAGCACTTGAGTTCAAACACCACCAGTGCCAACACTGTGCTGTTGGCACATTCTGACCTTCTCCTAAGGGTTGTCAGCCACAAAAGGGACGGGTTAGCCCCAGACAGCATTCACTGCCCTATCCTAAAAACCCCCTCGATTCTGAAAAAGCCACATTCCATGCTTGCTCCCTATTTGAGGAAGTCAAATGGTTGATCTGGCTCAAGGCTCTACTTTTCTTAGCTCATCAACTTTCTTTTTCCACTTCTTGTCACAAGAAGTATATTTTTTGTGCTGCAACTACACTGCAGTGTTTGAAGGAAAACACCATCAACTCTGGGTGCCACCTCTTGAAATTTAAAATTCACAAAACAATTCATGGCTTTCTAATCAGCACCATGGAAAATAAATAAAAATAAGCAAAACCATTCCAAAGGAACTTGCTGATCTGGAGGCCTGCTCATAGCAGGCAGGAAAGAATTAAATTATGCGGAACTGTAATCTCTTAGAGCTTTGGAGGCTAAAAAAGAGGAAATCTCTGTTTATGTTCCCTTTCTCAGAGTAATTGAAGGAGGGTATTTTACATCCTCCAAATACAATCTCTTGCAAGGGGCAACCAATTACAAAGTAGATCAGAAGAAATCTATTAAATAATAATTCATTGCCTGAGGTTTTAAGGAAATATTTTCCCATGATCCCTGCCCTTTAACATACAATGGAAACATTACAGGGTGTGTGCCACCAGGCTAAGTTGCCTCTGAAAAGCCTGTCCTGCCCTGGCAGGTACAGGCCATTTAATTCCAAGTCATCTGGAGAGAGGTGACAGCCCCAAGTTGCTCTGGGGATGTCAGAGCACAGCTCTCATGCACACTCCACAGCACCTCTACACTCTTTCCCAATGCCATAGGCTTTCCAATCCCTGCTTCAGCTCTCCATACATCCCTGAACCCTCCCTTCCCCTACCCAATGGGCTCCCTTTGCATTGCCTCCTTCTGCCACTGCTTTCCCAGGGCGGGGGAGGGGGGCAGAAGGAGCCTAAGGGGGGGCGCGGGCGGGCACGGTCTCCTACCTACCTTGATGATGCTTCTCTTAAGGTGCAGCCCGCCCTGCTTGCTGCTTGCTCTCCCTGGGGAGCAGACCGGAGGTCGGGCTAGGGGTCCGCGCGGTCGCCAGGCCTCCAGGTCCCCTGGCAGGACTAGCGTAGGCTTCTTCCCTGGAAACTGCAGGGTGGAGTCGCCTTGGAAACCCCGCCACTGTCTTAGCGCGCCCTCCCGTGGCCGAGGTGACCCCCAACGCTGTTACCGCCCCCTTCTCTGTCAGCTTCTTCTGATTTTTCTTTTCATTTTTTTCTTTTCTCTCTTTGTTCGCGAGGTGGCGCCTGCGAAGAGCTCGTCTCCAGGAAGGAGGACATCGTGCAGGCAGAATCACCTCTGGGCCCTGCCGCGGTCGGAGAGGGAGAGAGAGGAGTCAGCTTGGGCGGCGGCGCCCCGACTGCCGGCACCTGCGGAAGGAAAACTCGCCCAGGCACACGCGCTGCTGCGGGCGCGAAATATAACGCGAGCGCCCCGCCCCCTCAGGCCCCGCGCTCACCCACGAGCTCCGCGTGCCCTGAGGCCCGGCTCGGGCGCGGTCGAACGGCGGGGTGGGAAGGACACGTGTGCCCACTCCGTGGGGCAGACAACACCGGGAGGCAGGACAAGGGGAGGCATGTGGTGTGGAGCTCCCGGCTCCGCTCAGGCGGGTCAGTCCCCTCTCAGGGCCCGCGGAGGCCGGGGCCGCTTCTTCGGGCCTCCAGGCCCACCGTGACCAACCTGAGGCCATCACAGTTGGAGCTTCCTGGTGCCCCAGGCTGGAGACTTGGACATGGCGATTGTGGTTGCCACTCTCCTAGGCCGGTTCAGCAGGGCACAAGCCACCACCTGATGTCCTCCCCTGAAGGCATCTTGATGGGGCTGAGAGCCCACATCCAGCAGGCGAGCCTCAGTGCTCAGGGCCATGGTCTTGGGTCTGCACCTTGTTGCCAGCCCCTCACACATATGGCAGCATCACACATATGGCTCCTTCTACCAACCGCCACTAATCACCATTTGGACATTCCATTACAGTGTTGTCAAGAAGAAAGATTGCAAACAAACACGAAAAGAATGAAATTTAAAATCTTTTTTATCAGGCTGGAGAGATGGCTTGGTGGTTAAGAGCGCTGCTTCTCCAGTGCTCCCAAGTTCAATTCCCAGCAACCACATGGTGACCCACAACTATCTGTAGTGGGATCCAATGCCCTCTTCTGTCTGAAGTTCTCTTCTGACATTCAGGCACACTCGCAAACAGAGTGCTCATGTACATAAATAAATCTTTAAAAATAAAACCTTCTAATCAGTTAATGTATCTACATCTAGAAGCTAGAAAAGGGTCACAGCAATATTAAAAATAACTCAGAAATAGTAAAGGGATGTACGAGAGTCACAAAATTCACTGGGCAAGATGGTGTATACCTGCAATCCCAACACTCACAAGGCTGAGGTAGGTGGATTGCCTTGAGTTCAAGGCTAGACTAAAGTGTGAGTCCTTGTACTAGAAAACAGAACAATTGGGGAGGGGATGGAGAGAGAGACAGAGAGACAGAGAGACAGAGAGGGAGACAGAGACAGAGAGACAGAGAGAGAGAGAGAGAGAGAGAGAGAGAGAGAGAGAGAGCTTGATGTCATTTCCTGCACTGATGACAAGCTACTGAAGAATGTGAATGTCTCCTATCAAGCACAGAGAGTGCTAATGACAGAATGGGTTTCTTATTAAGATATCATAAACTATAGATGGAAAAGTAAAGGAATGTATAATAAATAAAAGAGAAATCAGACATCGGAAATCTAAATTTAGAAGACTGTATATGTTTAAGTCACAGGGGAGGGAATGGGACGATGTGGGGGAGAGAATAATCAGAATAAATTATATATGTGTATGAATATGGAAACTAAGAGCAATCAATGAAAAGAGAAAAGCAGGTTTATTTTACGATGAAATTGAGTTCCCATATGACACTATGTAACATTTTGTAAATTGATTATATGAATTATCAGCAATAAAAATCAATTGTTATTAAAGATGTGGTTGTGTTCATATTAATTAGAAATGTTTTAAATTCTTTATATTTATTTGCTTATTTATTGATTGTTTTTTTTAAGATAGGGTTTTCCTATATAGACCAGGTCCACCTCACAAAACAGATCCACCTGCTTATGCCTTCAAAGTGTTAGGATCAAAAGTGTATACTCACACATGAAAGTTACATTCTTAAAGTGATAAAAAAGAAAGTACAGTTGTCAACATGGTACAATTATTGAACAGTGATCAAGTGAATGGAAATTTCAGAAACACATTTAAGGTATTAGGTCACTGTTGTTAAAAGGATCTTAAGCAGCATATATAATTCAAATCATCCAGGAGACACATTTCGAAAAAAAACAAGAAACTGGGTAAAGATGATTTAAATTTTTTAATCTATTAAAAATTTTAAAGTGCATTCGATATGAAAGTGTAAGTGATATACTTCACATTTTTGCTTATATACCATCTTCAATTTTATGTGCATTCTGCAAATATTGTCCATGTTTATTCAGGCTCTTAATATTTCCCCTTGACTGATAACATTCACAGAAATCATATTGAGCAAAATGTATATGTTGACGTATAATAGAATTGTATTCTACACAGTATAGCATAGAAATATGTATATATAACTTCCCATATGTGTGTATATACATATGTAAATGGCTCAAGAAAATGAGTATCACTTTATCATTGTAGTATTATTTTCATCAAAATATTCAGAACATTTAAATGGCATCAAATACTGACCAGATTGGCAAAAAACAAACAAAAAAAAAACCAAAAAACAAAAAGAAAAAAACTCCAAAAAATAAAACTCTTATAAAGAATCTAACGATACTAGCAAAAGATGCAAAAATATTAAAGTCTCAATGAAAAAAAAAGCCCAGATTAAATACTGTATATTTTCTCAACTCTAGGATAATGTATTTTTGTACAACTATCAATAAAAGGCCTGAATTTTGAAGAATTCAAAAGTAGTGCAGTATAATTCTGCAGTGGACAATACTGTTGCATACCATTTTACAAAACTGCATACACTCGAGTTCTTTTGTTCCGTGGTCTAGCAACGAACTCCGGTAGATTTATGGGGAACTCGGGTAGATTTATGGGGAACCATTGCACTGTAGACTTAAACTGGATTAATTTGGGGATGAGTAAGTCGTATTTTGTTAAAGTTGCTTTAAAAATAAACCGTTGGATATTAGTATGGCAAGTAATTCTCCCTGAAGGAAAAACCAGACACCAAGAACCTAGACCACTTCTGTCCAGGAGAAATTTCTAGATGATAGAAATATTCTATATCTGCTGTGTTTCTGGCTATGGATTCTGGCTGGCTGTTTGCCTCCTGGTTTGCCTGCTGTGACTAAAGAGGCAGATTTTAGTTCTAAGTTTAGTTCATCTCAAATAGCCATGTGTGACCAGTGGGTGCCATTTGGACAGTGTAGCCACAGAAAACTGAAGCAGTGTAACCAAAGACTCACCTAGGAGTCAGTTGACCTCCTAGAAGGTGACTTGGGAAAACGTTGGCAATGATAGCCTCTTGGGGAGCTCAGCTTCACCAAAAACAAACTGTGAATCCTTACTCTTCTGAAATAGTCATAATGCAACTGGTCTCACACCCACCCCAACCCTCACCAAAGACACTTGAGAGGGAGCTGAACCCACTGTGTGCTTTAGATTTCAGTGTAGAAAGCACTTCCTTCAAAGTGGAGCAGACTGAGATTGCCAAGTCCTTTGCCTGGCTCCAGGGTCTTGGGCCTGACCAGGGGTGAGGAGGAAATGAAGAATGACATTGGACACACTTACATGGGGAAGGCTGGGTCCATGAGCTGGAGAAAATGCAGCATCCCAGAAGCTCAGCATGTTTATTATATAGAGTTGGCCAGGAAGCAGGGCTGTTGCAAGGGGCAGCAAGGAGGTGGGCATTACATGCAGATAAACAAGGAGGGGAGGACTATGCATATGTAACTGACAAGGGGCAGATTTAGCTAATCTCAGTAGGAGCAGTCTGTGCAGGGAGCAGTCTTCAGGCTGTAAATATCCAGATGGGACCAGGGGGAAAGGTAGAGTAGACTTTATCTGCACACACTATCAACACCATCCTGAGAAGGCTTTGTCATGTCTCTGAGCCTCAAGGGGTATGGGGGCCTTTGCCTTTTCCCCATGGATAAATAGCTTTGGGTCCATGGCATGGTCATAACATTTTTACAACACACATCCTCTTAGGGCTGCAGTTCCTCAGGACTTCCTCTGCTCCCACAGTGAGATCTCAAAAGAAAAACAGAAACCAAACAAAGAAAAAATGTGCTCAGTGAACTGGTTAATTCCCTAAACTATACAGCTCCAGTGTCCTAAGTCTAGGACTTCCTCAAAAGTTTCAGAAAATCCTGTGGACCTAAAATAAGCAAGAAAAAAAAAGAAAAAAGGAAAAAAAACAAAACAAAGACCCTTGTCCCCTCCACAAAAAATGAATGGGAGAAAAAATTATTAAAGGTTTTCATAGAAAATTGTTTAAGAAAAACACACGGGAATTGTACTTAGTAGAATTAGTGTGCTGAGATGTGAGGCCCACTCACAGCATGCAGCATTTGGAAGTCTCAGACAACTTAACAGAAGAGGACTTCTAATTATTCTTTGTGACCACTCTCCACATACTACTCACAGCTTAATACTAACCTTCATAATTGAGTTGGGGATAGTATTCACCATAGCAGATAATTGAAGCATTTGTGCACACACACACACACACACACACACACAAACATGCACACAAAACACACACACTCACACACACACTCACACACATACACACAGACACACACACATGCACACAAAACACACACACATTCACACACATACACACAGACATACACACATGCACACAAAACACACACTCACACACACACTCAAACATACACACACACTCAAACATACACACACACACTCACACATACACACACACAAAACACACACAAAACACAAACAAAACACACACACTCAGGAGCACACACAAGAGAAATGCATATTCTATGAAGTTTCTTGGCATATTTTTATTTGTAAGCCTCAATGCTGGAGTATTCTTGGTTTTGCAAAAAGTGGGGGGAAAAGTCAGGCTTCATTTTCCCCGTTTTGAAATGACAGATATCTGTGTGTTAAACATACTCTCATGGCTGTCCAGGCTGCCTCGGCCTATTTGACACCATCCAGGTCACCTTGGTCAGGATAGTGGTTGCTCTTCTTATTGGCAACTGGTTTGCATCAGAAGAGTTTTTCACATCCTTACCAATATTAGAAGTTTGGTGACACAAGCAGCTTGACAAACAGTAAAATTATTGTGGTTTTGCCTTTCTGGAGGACATTAAAATTTACATGTTTTGCATATGGCTTTTTTTCTTAGCATTTAGTCCTGCTTTAGCACTGTTCAAATGTGGCCATGCAGCCAGCATCCCTTTGCTCCATGCTCTCAGCACCCCATTCCTGTCACTGATCTGATGCATACTTGGTCCCAGAGATGGACAGCAGAGGGATTTGACACTCAGCATCCACTCTGCTCCACTGCTTTGCTTTTTGTACATTCTTTACAATGGCTATTTCTTGATTTATTATTACTATGAACCTGACTTTTCTTGATATTTTGAGATACGATCTTATTATGCAGCCCAGGCTAGCCTTGATTTCCCAATTCTCTGGCCTTAGTCTTCCACCATTCCCTGATTCTCAATTTGTTATTAGAGGTAGTTGTATGGCCCCATTTCCAAATCAAATGTTCTTCTGGCTTTATGACTTTGCCCTTTCCACAGACTTTTATTAATTATGCAAAGTAGATGGTGTTTAATGTTTAAATACTAGATATATTAACTCGTCAGTCCCCAAGACAACTCTGTGAATTAACACTCGTTATCATCCTCACTGTGCAGATAAGGGAATTGAGTCACAAAAGGTAAAATAACTTCTCCAGGTTGAACATCCAATGGGTATGAGCGCCAAGCTTTGAGACCACCTACAAAGTAGATCGGCCTATAATGTGTCTGCTGCTGCTGTATATTCAAATGGTAAATTCTGTATCCTAAGTTCTGGTGGCTCCAAGACAAGGAGATCCTCATGTATACCAGATTTTCTTTCTTCCTTCCTTTCTTTCTTTCTTTCTTTCTTTCTTTTTTTTTTTTTTGCCTCCTAAGTTATCCCTGATTGGTTAATAAAATCCGTACAACATGGGCTGGGCAAAAGAGAGGGGACAGAGCAAAGTTTCCCTGGGCCTGGGGGCTCAGGCAGGGTCCACAAGGAGAGGGAAAGGACATGGAGGAGAAGGAAGGAGACACCACCTTATAGGGTAGGTGGATCGTGAGTGTATTACCATGAGGGGCAGCCTGTCAGAACAGGAGTGGCCCAGGCAGAGCATGGCAAGCAATACCTCGGGGTTATGGACAGGGAAGCAGAAAAAATAGCACAGAGGGTTGATGTCTGTCCAGCTCTAGTACTTTAAGGCTTATTCTAAATCTAAAAGTTTTGTGTCTTTTATTTGGGAACTAAATGATCTACGGTGGGGGAGAAACCCCCTAATAATATTTACTGTAGCAATGGCCACTCAATTATTGTGGTATTTTAAATATAACACACATTGAATTTCACAATTCAGATGCAAGGCTTTTTATATTTCCAATGTGACTGTACACCTGAGGTCATGTCTAGGTATAGAGACGTAACATGGCAGAAATACCTAGAACATTTTAAGGTCATCACACTGACCACATGAAAGCCACAGGCTATACAGACTATGATGGATGAGGAGAAGGCTTAGTGCTCTCTGGGAGTCCCCTTCCCTAGACTTGGGATAAGACTTCCAGTAAGCCAAGACATATTCCTCTTTCATTTCTCAAGGAGCCAGGGGTAGACCCACATATATGATTTCTTTGCCTGCAGTGTTTTTTTTCCAAGAGCTGCCCTGTTTGAGGACTTGGCAAAGGTAAGCACCATCAGAGGAAGGCCAGCATATGAATTCTGTATAACTCTGCTCTGGCAGCATGTAGCACAATCCTATCAAGTACTGGAAGCCTTGCTGGAAAGATTAATCAACCTCTAGGATCAAAAGGCAGCAACCCGAGGGGCACATGGCTGTAAATCAAGTCTGAAACCATAGCCCAGTATGGAAGTTTATTCTTGGATCTTACATCAAACAGCATTAGCATCCAAACGAAAAACGAAACTGAAATGGCAAGGTGACTGGTAATGACCTCATGGCAAGGATATCTAAGTCATGTGGAAAGATCAAAGTGCAAAGACACATGTCCACGAAGCTGTCACCAAGAATCCCTATTCTGTGTTCTACAACATTATATATATATACACACACAAAGAATACTCATTTATGGTCAGCTATGGGGATTGATTCTCTGGGAATCTGACTTTGACATTGACATAGATGTATAAAGGTGTTTGACAAGTGCTCTTGGGGACAATGGCTGTGACAAAGAGGAGAGAAGGGGATTGGGCAGAGAGCACTCTGGCTCTAATGCAGTCACAAGGATATGCAAGCAGCCCTGTGTGGGGGTCAGGAGCTGGCCTGACCCTGAAGTCTTAGCCTGCACTGGAACAAGCAGGAGGCCCGGCCTTAAAGTCTCCATTGGCTAAGGACGAGGTTCCTGGTCAGAACCCAGTTACCACATTGTAACCACATAGCCATCCCTTCTCCAATATCATTCTTCCTGAATTTCCAAGTCCTATCATGAGGATATTTGGGGCTCCACTCTGATCTTTTACTCACAACAAACATAAAAATCAGGTAGACGGGCAGGGAGTGGAATGGCCTAAGGTTAGGCTAAACCTCAATTTTAATGGGTCCATAAGTTCAGGAGGGAGTCCATGTGGCATTGTCATCTGTGGCTTCTGTGTCCTTATCCCGGGTGAGCTGACTCTGTGATACGATGCCACCTCACCTCACATATGTCAGGGTGAAAATCATGTATGACTCTTCTGGGAAGAACTCTGCCTTTTCCTACCATCTGGAGTTATACAACATCTCTATGCACAGCTCAGAAGAGAGGGGTGGAGATTGTGGAGGCCTTAGAAGTTGAGGATCTTTTCTGATTAAGGCACATATTTTTTCCTATGTAATTTTCCCCTTGCTCTTTCCCTAATGATGGTTGACTTCATTCCTAGCCTGAAGTAAACTGGAATCCAAGGTTTTGGATTAGGGAAGCCCCTATTTTTGAGATGACAGGCCCAGCAAGGGATCCTACTGCATACAGGTTCCTATTCCCAAGGAAGTTGTTGCTCCAGAATCACAGCATGGGGGCAGCAGCACAGGATATCTCCCAGCTTTCTCTCCTGCACCTGCTGCAATGTAATAAGGCTGTTTGTTTGTTTGTTTGTTTGTTTGTTTGCTTTTTATTGGAAATACCTAAAAGCTGGTCAGAGTTAATACATGCCTTTAATACCAGCACCCACAAGGTATTTTTGTTTTTGCTTTTGTTTTTGTTTTATTTCATTTCATAATTTCTGTAATTGTTGTTAGGATTCTTATTGTTTTCTTTGGTAATTCCCTCTAGCTATTCAATTTGTATATAGAATGTAAAGCCATGCTCTGCATGGTCCTCTTATTCATGTTAAGGATTTTATTCTTACCACCAATGCCACAGATGAACACAATATTTACTTTCAAATCAGGGAAACAGGCATAAAGAGGAGAGCTATGTTGTTTGGTCTTAGGTAAGCAGGCAATCAGGAGTGTAGGATGGCTTCCCAATGTTTTGGATCAGGTAAGCTTCTGTTATTGAGATGAAAGGCCTCTGCTGAAGCCTCCAGTTGTGTAACAGGGAGCCTGGAAAGACTGAAAGAGTGGTTGCACCTTGAAGGTGAAGACTGGCACTTCAGTGCCTCTGCAGCCTGAGGCAGAGTAATTTTGGGAAGACAAGAGCACTTGGCCAGAGATCATAGGGGACTGCATTTTGCTTGAGCCCTGAGACTTGGATGAGAGGAGGCCTCCACAGTCCTGATAAAGGGAAGCAGAGTCACATAGATGTGAGGGAACAATGGATCTGTGATCTGCATGTTATCCACTTCATTTATCTTTGTTGTGTACATAGTATATGTAAACAACAAGGGCATCCTACTTTATCACATCTAGTCTCTCTAGATGTTAAAGCATGTGCAAGTGTAAACACAGTAGAGTTAGTTCAGCAATACATTGTGTCCCATTTTTTTAAAGACCTTTATTTTATTTCTATTTATATATTTTTTCTTTTTCACTTTACGTTCTGCTCACTGACTACTGATACTTACTCTCTCCCACAATCCTTCCCCAATTCTCCTGGCACAGTCTTCTCTGTGTGTATGAGGGCCAACTGTCTCAGTACCTCCCTTCTTTTAACAAAGCCTTTCCTGGGGGCATTGGTGAGGATGCTGGTTTTGAATGCCTTGGACTTGGCTTTCTTCATGCTCCAGTTTGCTGGCTTTGAGAAGTTTGTGAAGAACTGTCTGTGAACTTGGTACTTCATCCAGATGGTACACAAGAGGCAGTGGTTTTGTTAATATTCCTGAGAGTGTATTTCAATCAAACCTCTCCTACTAATATCCTAACAATGACAAAGGTAATGGGAGGCTACACATCTATTCCATTAGTTTTCAGTTCTTCTCAGACCAGCAGTGTAGAAGCCCACAAAGCTGGCAAAGTGAAGTGAGGTCACGCAGGGGTCCTAAGAGCACAGTCCTACTTTCTTAGAGTAACTCCTAGGGACTTACCATATCCATACACCCGTAGCTCCATATGCACTGGACCCCAGTGAAGTGCTCAACATTCATTGCTTTTTTACTCAGTTTGCCCCAAATGTTAGAAATCTGAAAAGTTCAGGAAAATTGAAGATGTGAATAAGTCCCAGTGACTGGAGTAAGCTCAAACAGTCTGTGACAACAAAGAAATGATTAAGTATCCAAGAGACAAGACGCTCACCAGGATCGTAGTCCTATTCCAGTAAGAAAATTTAATAATAAGGCTTCGGGTGAAAAGATAAATTAGGAGGTCTAGGCCAAATATTTTATCCTCTGCCCTCAGGGTTGCAGCCATTCTGTCAGACTTTCCTGGCTTCTGTCACAGGATCAGAGTTCTCACCTGGAAGCAGGAATATCTGGAAGGCACATAATACATATCCACAGACGACTCTTTGGGTACAAACTGACAGGCAACTTCAAGGCTTAAAGTTATTCTCTCTCTCTCTCTCTCTCTCTCTCTCACTCTCTCTCTCTCTCTCTCTCTCTCTCTTTCTCTCTCTCTCTCTCTCTTTCTCTCTCTCAGCTTGAGGCTGCACACACTCTGAATTCTTTTGTGCACTCTGTCTTTTTTATTGCAGTTTTCTTTTCTCAAACTCCCACAATCATTCACACATCTGTTCATTACCCTTTCATTCTCACACACACTCTTCATACACACCTCACACATATCTCACACACACCACATGCACTCTCCTGTCACGCACACACACAATCTTCATACACACCTCACATTCTCTCCTCACTCATTTCCACATTCTCCTCTCATGCTCTCTCCCTGGCTCTCACATTTGTTCTTACATTTGCTCTGTGATTTACTTTCTCATTCACTCCCTCATGCTCTCTCTCACTTACTCTTCACATGTTCTACAGAACTACAGCCTTTCTCTTGCCCCAGTCCTTTATTAATAATCCAAAAGCGGGTAGAAAAAAGAGATTTTATAATCATTGCCAAATCAAATGCAAAGAATGACTACATCACACCAAGAACTAAGAATTACAACTGTTCTCCAAAGTTTCAGGCTTGCCCTATACCCAGGCCTGTGGCCAATATAATAATAATAATTGTAAACTTATCATTATTTAAACTTTAACTCTTTACTTTTATACTTCAGAGTCCAAAGCTCCGAGATCAGCTAATTGCATTTTCCTGTGACACTCTAATGATAAATGACATAGGCAAAACTGCCAGGCAGTGGCCAGAAAGAATCAAGGTAACCCTTAGCACACTAATTCCACTAGCGTTCTGTTCCTTGCACACAATGACTCTCATAAGGGTTCCAGTAGTTAGACTTAGTTTACTAGTATATTATTTTATATATTCTATACTTCCTTAACCAGTCTATAATATTATGTAAAACTTACTTCCTAACTTCAATAACTTTTTCGTTTCTTAGGGTCCCAATGTTGGCTCTAATTCATTTTCTCTTATTTTCTTCAAGCTGTCTTTGCAAGTAAAACCCTAATCTAGAACAACAATTCTGCAGTTATTACATTTTTTCCAAGATGAGAATACACAGTATCCACATGGGCCTCTAGGGCTGTGCTGTGCTGTGCCCCTATGCATCAATTTCCAATTGTCTAAGAATCATAACCTCAAGGAACATCTAGTTTCACAGAATTCACCAGAGCAGAAGGAGAAAGAAGTAGGAAAGTCAGATATAATACAATAATTGTGCACACCAAGGCCAACTGATAGGCAGTCACACACAAATGAAATCTATACAGCCGTTGTCCAGGGCTAAGGTTTGGAGAAATGGAAACAACCAGTTTTTACAAAAAGCTACTGCGGGCTACTGAGATGTCTCCATTGTGGGTGTCCCCAGCATTAGCCAAAACTCAGACAACAAAGGGAGGTCAAAAGGATACAGATTGGAAAGGAAGAAGTCAAAATATCACTGTTGCAGAGGATAGGGTAGTATACATGGGATACCCCAAAAGTTACAACAGAGAACTCCTAAGCCTGATAAACAACT
The DNA here is from genome assembly GCF_021556685.1 of Rattus norvegicus. NCBI lineage: Eukaryota > Metazoa > Chordata > Mammalia > Rodentia > Muridae > Rattus > Rattus norvegicus. The sequence goes on from NC_141542.1 coordinate 18,499,815, forward strand.
TCAGCAAAGTGGTTGGGTATAAAATTAACTCAAACAAATCAGTAGCCTTCCTCTACACAAAAGATAAACAAGCTGAGAAAGAAATTAGGGAAATGACACCTTTCATAGTAGTCCCAAATCATATAAAAATACCTCAGTGTGACTTTTATCAAACCAGTGAAAGATCTGTGTGACAAGAACTTCATGATATGAAGAAAGAAATTGAAGAAGATCTCACAAAATGGAAAGATCTCCCATGTTCATGGCTTGGCAGTATGAAGATAGTAAAAATGGCCATTTTCCCAAAGTGACCTACAGTTGCAATGCAATCTCCATCAAAATTCGATTCCAATTCTTCATAGGGTTAGACAGAACAATTTGCAAATTCATTTGGAATAACAAGTAACACAGGATAGCTAAAACTATCCTCAACAATAAAAGGACTTCCCTGGGAATCACCATCCCTGAACTCAAGCAGTTTACAGAGAATTAGTGATAAAACTGTATGGTATTGGTACAGAGACAGGAAGATAGACCAGTGGAATAGAACTGCAGACCCAGAAATGAACCAGCACACATATGGTCCCTTGATTTTTGACAAAGGAAACAAAAGCATCCAGTGGAAAAAGGATAGCATTTTTACCAAAGGGTGCTTGTTCAAATGGAGGTCAGCATATGGAGGAGTACAAATCATCCTCTTCTTATTGCCCTGTGTAAAGCTTAAGTCCAGGTGGATCAAGGACCTCTACATCAAACCAGATCACTCAAACTAATAGAAGCAAAAGCGGGGAAGAATCTTGAACACATGGACACTGGAAAATATTTCCTGAACAAAACACGAATGGCTTATGCTCTAAGATCAAGAATAGACAAATGGGACCTCATAAAGCTACAAAGCTTCTGTAAGACAAAGGACACTGTGGTTAGGACAAAACAGCAACCAACAGACTGGGAAAAGACCTTTACTAATCCTACAACTGATAGAGGGCTAATATCCAAAATATACAAAGAACTCATGAAGTTGGACTGCAGGGAAACTAATAACCCTATTAAAAATTGCAGTTCAGAGCTAAACAAAGAATTCATAGCTGAGGAATATGGAGTGGTTGAGAAGCACCAAAAGAAATGTTCAACGTCTTTAGTTATGTGGGAAATGCAAATCAAAACAACCCTGAGATTTCACCTCACACCAGTCTGAATGGCTAAGATCAAACACTCAGGCTATAGAAGATGCTTGCACGGATGTGAGAAAGAGGAACACTCCTCCATTGTTGGTGAGATTGCAGACTGTTACAACCATTCTGGATATCAGTCTGGAGGTTCCTCAGAAAATTAGACATTGCACTAGCTGAGGACCCAGCTATACTTCTCTTGCACATATACCCAAAAGATGCTCCAACATACAACAGGGCACATGCTCCGCCATGTTCATAGCAGCCTTATTTATAATAGTCAGAAAATGAAAAGATCCCAGATGCCCTTCCACAGAGGAATGGAAACAGAAAGTGTGGTACATCTACACAATGGACTACTACAGATATATCAAAAACAATGACTTCATGAAATTCATAGACAAAGAGAACGAACTAAAACATATCCTCGTGAGTGAGTTAACCCAATGACAGAAATACACACATGGTATGCACTCATTGATAAGTGGATATTAGCCCAAATGCTCAAATTCTCCAAGATTCACAGACCAAATGAAAGTCAGGAAGGATGACCAAAATGCTGATTCTTCACTCCTTCCTTTAAAGGAGCAGTATCCCTATTGAAGGGATAGGGATGCACAGTTTAAAACAGAGCCTAGAGGAATGGCCATTCGGAGTCTACCCCACATGTGGCCTATACATATACAGCCTTCAATCTAGATAAGGTGGATGAAGCTAAAAAGTGCAGGCTGACAGGAACTGGATATAGATGTCTCCTGAGAGGCAAATCATGTCAAAAACAGTGGCAAATGCTAGGAGCAAACCATTGAACTGAGAACTAGACCTCAGTTGGAGGAATTACAGAAAGATTGAAAGAGCTGAAGGGACTTGCAACCCCATAAGGACAACCATGCCTGCCAAGCAGAGATCCCAGAGACTAAGCCACTACCCAATCACTATACAGGGACTGTGCAATGGCCAAATCTGCATGTGTATCAGAGGATGGTCTTCTTGGGCACAAATGGAATGAGCAGCCCTTGGTCCTGCCTAGGCTGGGAAAGTGGATGGATGGTGAAGGGAATACTTTTATAGCAGAGGTGGAGGGCGATGGTATTCAGACTTATTTCTGGAAAACAAGGAAGGAAGAACATTTGAATTCGAAATGAAAAATATCCAACTAAAAATCAACAACAACAAAATGGTATTTTGAGCTTCGAATCAAAAAAAGTCACAATCAGGAAACACAGAATTGTATTCCTCTGGTTTTCTTCAAATATGCTCAGGGCCCAGGTAGATTCTGGGTCCAGGCTGGACCAAGCAGGTTCCTGCCAGTGACTGCTCCTCTATTCCTCTTTCCAGAGTCATCATGCAGATTAATATTGGGCCAGAGATGTGGGCAGAGCTGGTCAGAAGTGGCTTTCTTTCCTGTGGTCTCAGGATTATCTGCATTCCTGGGTGTTCAGCATTTTCTGCCCCGGGATTTGGGTGCAGGATTCCCGATGGCTTTAAACTCCCTTATACCATGTTTATATGTTCTGGGAGGTGTTACAGAAAAATTAATGTTTATCCTATTAATTTGGTCAAAACTGTCATCGACAGAGTATAATTTAGAGGTAACTATATATTTGACAGCAAGCATACACAGTGGGTAATGTATGCATGATGAAGTTGAAATTCAGAGTTGGAAACACAGTGCACAGTGACTGTATAAATGCCTGTGAATCTCAGTCTGACTGGGAAGTGATTTGATGCCCAGTCCCCATGAGAATTCAGAGATCCATCCCTCCCTGATAGCTGTGGGACTTCAGATGTTGACACTAATGATCAATAAAGAAGGTTCTTAAGAGTGAAGTGTTTGAGATTACTCCTTTATTGACCAGAATACATCCAATTTACTTGATAGTAACCAGATGCAGGTAGTAAATATATACAGTCTATATCCTTATCAAAATAGAAAAGGAAATGAACAAAACAACAACAACAGATAAATAATAAATCTCCAAATGAATAGAAGGAAAACCAAATAACCAAAACAATTAAAAATTAACCAAACTTTAAATAGAAGAATTGCGCTAAGCATTCTTTTGCTGCTCCTTTTGCAGAATAGACTTATAGCCTGTGGCTTGCCTTGGAGACATAGTAGACAAGCAGTTAGTGATGGTAACAATCTTTTCGAGAGGAGTGGAAGTAGGTCTGTTTTGTTGGAGTGGGGGTATTAAGGAAAAAGCCTACCAATACTGAGTATAAATGATATTAAAGACTTTGTCACAAAGTCTTTCCAATGTTGTGAACTGATCTCCATGAAACTCTTCTGGATGACCCATCAGGACAAGTACAAATTTACACGTGCACAGTCTTTCTGGATGACCAGCAGCTCTTGATTGATGTTCATCAGCACTTCTCTGAGTCCCTCAAAAAGTGCACACTTGTTGGAGAGACTGAGGTGAAAGTACGGCCTATTCAATCCAAAGAAGTTAAACTAAAGGAGGAAAATGCAGTCCACACTTGCTATGGACACTGCAGATAAAACACAATAGTGCTGTATTTGCTGTGCACACTTAGTTCTCCTCCTGTAGCTCTTCTCTCCAAGGGAGATCTTGTCCTGGTCTGTGTCATGTTCGAGTTTCTGCTGGAGAATTTCAGACCTAGCAGAGCAAGGGAATAAAGATTTATTGAGTGGTTGTCAATTCAGCTCTCCCTCTTACATCAGCTCTATTCAGTTGGACAATCCAGCATGACCTGTCAGCTGAGGTCAGGTCCTGCATCCCCAAGTGTCATAGAGTACCTGCGCTTGGATTTATATCTCAGCTTTTAACACTGCTAGAATTTGAACTGTGGACTATGCACTGTGCTGGGATTAAGAGAAAAATGAGCATTTTTTCCCACTGGTCCAGGTATATGACATTGAATAATAACATTGTAGCTATGTCTAAATCTGAGTTCAAGAGAGGTATGAGCAACCTAGAATACCATGTGGATTCCTTCTGGAGAACATGCCCAGAATTGAGGTGAAACTTCTGATTATGTTAGCACTGATGGAACCCGTCTAGTTTCCATTTGTAACCACTGTATCTGCAAATACACAGAGAAGCCATCTCACATCAAATCCATGGGAATTGCATAGATCCTGTAATCACTGAGAATGTGCTCCATGCAAATCTTCGCAGCGTACACACGGACATTAAAGGTGATTGTGATGTAGAAACAGAACAGCACCCCTGTAAGTCTATGGCTAGTGTAAGGCAATTTGTGAGAGGACAGAAGAGAAAATGTCCTCAGATCTTTCTGGAGAGATCACAGGAAGAAAGGAGTAGAACATAGCAAGAAATACAGAGGATCATATATATATTGTTTCATGGGCAAAATTCACATGAACTGTACCAGAATAATACTCTGAGTAGCTCCTTAGCTGCCTGAGGCTGAAATCCAGGTGGGGTGGTCATCCACCCAAAAAGGGTATTTATATAGGGAAGGATATTCAAATGGCTTCTTCCAGCCTATGTTCCTACCTGAACATTAATGCTCAATGTAAAGATTCCCCAGGATTCGCTGGAGGCATAAAAACAAATGTTGAGTAGGATATGTACATAGTGGCCAGAGCCTAGAGACAGCTCAGTCAGTGATGTGCTGTCCTCCCATAAACCTTCATAGACTCAGGGTTCTTTCCCCATTAACAATCTGGCTTAGCAAGTCCCAAAGGCTGTGTAGAGCTGTCTTGTTGCTCAGCAAAGGATCATATGTTGGTGGTGGACTAGACTCTTGTTCTTGTTCACTCTTTCAGACTTTCCCCAAAGTGTGCAACTTCTTCTAATCGGAGCTGTCTTTACCATAGCCTGAGTGACTTCATGCCCAAAGCTAGAATCATAGGAAATCTCCATAACCAGGATCCAAATCAACAAATTTTCTCCCCGTAATGTGATTGTTCCACAGATAATTTGAATAAGTAAGTAAAAGCTTGCATGGATTATCTCACACTGAATCAGAATCTATGGAAGGGCTCCATCGTATGGTACACTTTTACTCCTTGGCTGATGGACGTCTGGGTAGATTCTCCTTCAGGGCTACTCTGGGACCACTACAACATTGATGCTCCCTAGTTGCAATGGCAATACCTACTCCTTGTTGTGGAATCACTGGGTTAACTAAAACTTCTGTTCCACTTTCTGAACATGGCTTCTCATAGGGCTACCTGTTCTTACACTGTCAGACCCATTTGAAGCTCATCATTTCTCCTAACCCATTGAGGCAGAAATTAACTGAGAGAAAATGATGTTGATCGACAGCACTTGCAGAATGCTACACAGATAACATAGAGGAGCGCTTTGGATTATCTGTGCACCTAAAGGGGTTCCTGAAACTGCCCTGTTCTTGCACCACGGCATAGCTATGGGACTTTTTCTGGATGACGATACAATTCCAAGCAACTCAAATTCTCAATGAATAAAATCCAAGCCAAACTCCCAGGGGAAGTTGTAGTGTGCCAAGGTAGCTCGAAAGAAATGGTAGCAGGCAGTGTGGAAAGCAACCTTGGAGAAGACACATTGAGTGACATAACCTTCCAGTGGGCTTTCACAATTCACAAAGAACAGAGAAGCAACATAAACTCATAGATTTTATAGAGAAGCCTTGCCCTTACCTCCCAGTACTCCATTCCTTTGATGTGCTCCAAAGGATTTCAATGCAGATCAGTAGTTTTGCCCCTAATCACTTGAAAATCTAACTTTACAGGTGTTTTTGTGTCCTCTTTTTGGGGGTTGCATTTCTAAAGGATTTTATTTTCCTGCTTCTACACCATAACAAAAAGGGACCTGCAAGCTCTAGGCCTGTACCATTTGTTACCCCTGTGAAACATGACTCACTTGAACATATTTCCACTCCTCCCCCAGACTTCACAAGATAATTCTGTTCTGAAATTTTTGGAAATAGAATAAATTAGTAATTTAAGTGTCCTTTTGCTGTACAGAGCTAGATGGAGATGCCAAATGACAGGGCAGCTCTATTTCATGTTTCATGGATTTAAAGTGAACGCTTAGAGTACTTTTCTCATGAAACTTGGAAATAGAGGGAAACACACGTTCACTACTGCAAACACACACACACACACACACACACACACACACACACACACACATATACCCACACACACACCACACACACACACACACACAAACACACACACAAACACAGACAAACAGATACACACTCGCATGCACAAATGAAAACTTTGCTCTTATGCAGCACATTTCCTGTTGAGTGAGGAATTAGTGGGAATAATGCTGTGTACAAGTCTCTTAGACTCAAGCAAGATGTGCTGCCCTGGCCTGTACTCATTTCCACTTCAGGAAACCTTTCTATGCAGATACTTGCTGGTCCGACAAGTAAGTTACATGTTCTGCACAGATAGCCTAAACAACACAACATCAAATCCCCAAGAGAGAGATTTCTAGGAAAAGACTCCATCGAACTCTATGCTGACTCATCATAGGCCCCTCACTAAAACTACCCTGTTTCCTTCATAGAAGACTTTGGAAGCATCAGAGAAGACAGTAACTCATGGTCAGTTACCAGGAACATTTCATCACATTAGAGTTCCTGTGATATTAAAACAACCTCAGTGTCAGTCAGAAAAAGGCTAAATACATAACATACAGTGAATTTTCTGAAATGCAGCACTGTGTACAATATTGAGAGGGAATCTATCCTGAAAGAATGCAGTGCCCATGATATAGTCAGCAAAGCAATGTCAGCAGAGGGTTGCATTCTAGGATTCCACGCAAGATCATGGTGAAGCCAATAAGACAATCCAGAATATTCCCCGGGGGATAACTCTGTTCAGGTAAAGTGAAGAAATCTAATCCTTATTTTTAAAATAGCTGAATGGTTTAAGAATGTGTTGAGACAAATAAGAGAGGGGGCTCCACTTGGAACTGGACGAATGATGCAAAGACTGCTGGCCAGCACAAAACAGGAAGCTTCATGTTTGTTGAGAGACCTAGGCTTAAAGGGCTAAGTTAGATAATGACTGGACAAAACTGCATGTCATGAACTGGCCTCCCCGCATGCTCCCTAAGATGCAGGTCAGCACAGCAATGCACCTTTCTTGGTGAGAATTGGGGGTACATATGGATAACTTTGTTCTTGAAGTCTCAAGTCTGTCATGCCAACCCTCAGCCTTTGAGAAACCTTTCCCACATCCTTGCTCTTCTAACCAGCTTCAGGTTGTAAGGCCCAGTTATGAACTCTCCAGGAGCACTCAAATAAGACAGGACTGACATACTGATACACAGGCTCTGTAGTTACCCAAGATCTATGAAGCATGAAGTCACCATCTTCATATACAGGGACATGAGGGGAGGGAGAACAAAAGCCACCACAAATGACAATGAGAACCATTTCTTTGGCATTTCCAGCAGGCTCTCCTCCTTGAAAACTACTTACTTCCTGAGTCTCACACGATCCCTGAAAAGAAAATGAGCTCCAGGCTTTTGCTTCATCCCTCAAAGCCCTGTTCTAGTCTAAAGAGGGGCTCCCACATAGCACCCTCCATACATAATGGCATGTAGTGCTGTGCTGTGTGATCAACCTATCTCCCTTAATAAACTGCAGATTATCGAAGAGCAGGAGCATTTGATTTCCAAACATGCAGTTTCTTGAAAAGGGGCTATCTCCACAGAAAGCCTTGTAAACCATCACATGAATGAACACTTGGATGAGACCTAGGACAGGACATGGATCAGTCAATAGACAGTTACATTGGTTTGTCTATGTTTATGGTAAGACCTGAGGACAACCTGACCCTGAGTCCTAACCCTACCTGCTGTTGCTTGGCTCTGGGGTCACAGATGTTCATTCCGGCCACTTCACCGAACCTCTTTGTCTCCACAGAAGATGCTGGCAGTTCAGTCTGCTCCACCAGCAGTTCTCTCTTCTCATTCAGCAAAATCTGTATATTGTTCTTCAATTGAGCTTGATCACGCAGGAGCTGGAATTGCCTGATGCTGAGCCACAAACAAACAATGGTAAATCCCAGCCAGCTTCTATTTGCCTGTCACTCCTGCAAGTCCAATCATCACTTCAAGGGTCCTCATCCTCAGAAATCCCCAGAATAGAGCCACACTATACAAGTTAGCACCAATTAGAGGAGGTCAAATCCAGAATCCACATTCCACATGAATGAAAGTACTTCTGAAAATCCTGACACTAAGACGGTTTATATAAATCAAGGTAGAAGAGATGGTCCATAAGGGAGCTCGTATGTCCATGGTATGGTGAAACCATCTTCACGTTGTGGGGAAAGCCCCTCTGAGGGGGAGTTGAAGACCCAATAGCTATACAATCTTTCCATGTGTTTCTCATGGATCACAGATCTTTAAATCTCCTGTCAGAGTCCTAGAGATTCAGAGTTGATTGATATTCCCATCATGGTGCAAACCTTTTCTATCTAGAGGAACTTTAATGGGAAAAATAACAATTGGAGTGTCTTCTACACCCTTCACATGTACGACAACTGAGTCCAAGAGCTACAAATCTAAGACCCTTGCCAGGCGGCAGCCTTCTTGTTAAGAGTCAGACACTACAGAACCAGAACCCTGACTTTGGTTCAAAGTCATACAGGACAGAAGCATTCCCTGCCTAGTGCAGGGTTCTAACCTCTGTCATCGAATCACCGGTAGGAACTGTTCACTTGTATGAGCTCCTTGTACCTCTCCATGGCATCACTTATTGAGTTGGTCATCATTTGCATAGCCATCATTCTCATCTCATGTTCAGATTGAAGGACTGGCAATTCGACATGCAGCCTGGGTTAGGTCATGGTCAAAGGAACAAATAATGTTTTGAACTCACGATTTCAGAATTAGGTGAAATGTAAATAAAAATATATAATAAAAAATTTCAAATTCAAGGAATGGTGGAAGGGAAGAAAATGGCAAAGTCAAAAACCAGACCAAAACCCAACAGTGAGACTCAATCCACAGAAAATATTTCTATGTAAATAAGCAAACATTTGTTTTGAAATAAGGACTCCTTGGAATCCTGAGAGATCTGGTTCTGCAAAGACTCACTATATAGGAGTGGGCAGAGCCCGAGAGCTGCCTGTTTGGGAATTACAACTGTCAAGACCACAGTGACCATTTCTAGGTCACAATAAACAATCCCTGGATAGTTAAAAAAATAAAAAACTAAAGATCAAAGCAGGTGAAACAAATTAGGTAAAACCAGACTGTTCTATTACTTAAACTCAGTATGTACCACATACTTGCTCCTTCAAAGTATTTGTACTAGTTAAGTTTATTATCCTGGGCACAGGACAACAGAGCCACAGTACCAGTTGGAGGGACCTGACCTTCAAGAGCTGGCCAGGTGAGCATTATGGAATTCACTAGTTCAGGAAGAAGATTCCTCCAGTCTGTGCCACAGCTTTGGGTCCAAGAGAAAGCTGTGATGACATTTCTCTTGTTTTGAAAGCAGGTATACTCAATCCTTGGTTTCTATCGTTACATGAATTCCCAGAGGGCATAACTAAGTTTGACAGGGAAGAGGATTTATAGCACCTCCTCCCCTCGGGAGAGTCCTGGGTGCCACCAACGTATACAGAAGGAGCAAAGTGCTCTGTTGATCAGTGTGGGCCTCCACGTACTCATCACTATCATGACCTGCAGACTGTTGATCAAACAAATCCTCAGACCCCATCAAAGGTCCCAGACGTCCTGATCCTGAGTAAAACACCACATATACTTCCACATACATACATACCAACCCATATCCAAACACATGTAGAATGCCAACTACATCCATGGAGGTGCCATAGAATCAGTGTATAATGAACAAATTCAGAGGAAAGAGTGATGACGTGCAGGCATTTCATTCACACACACAGTTGCAGCAAGTGTGACCAGGTCCTTCCAGCTGCTGACAGAACCAACGCTAAGCCAAGGAGCTCAGGGTCAAGTACAAAAGAGGTTGACCCTAAACACACAGCACCTAGCTTATCTCACAAGCTAATGCCTGCCAAGTCTCCTTAAAATCCAGGATGAGAGGTGAAACTCTCTCATGCTATGAGTAAATCTTGAGGGAGCAGAGAGAGAGCGCAAGACAGTGAACAGGTTACTGGGCATAATGACTACCTGTGGTCCCACTCATCATAGATATAAAGATCCAGGATTTGATAAAGTTCATCCCTCTCGAATTGACACTTCTGGATTTCAAATTTGAGTTCCTCCAGTTCCTTTAGACACTCCTCTTGCTTACTGATGACATTTTGGGATGATGCCTTCCTACCAAAACCTGTAGACAGATAAACCCAAGTGAATTTGCATATTTGATGGCCCATGGGCAGAATAGATCATTCAGAATCCGAAAAGGAGGTTGAGGAAGGGGAAATGGTAGAGACTGGGTGAATCCGTGAAAGAGCAGAAAAGCTTTCTTAAAGGTTGATTCTTAAGCTATGTCCCTGTTCCCAACCTCTAAAGCCATACACGTGCCACACTCACTATTAAACAACCCCCGGCACTGAAAGTTATAATATGACTGAGACATAAACATCTGCGACATTGTTATATCAGATGTGGTGCAGATAATCCTGGAGTTCATAATGACTTCATAATGTTTAGCACCATCAAGCTCTAACCAAGTGTGGTCCAGCCCAAAGTGTCTGAGAACTCAATTCATGACTAGGGGTGCATCCTTCCTTGTTCGCGCCATCAGACACTTATGTAACCTACAGTAATCTAGAGGATGAAGCGCTTCAATTCCCAACCATGGATGGTCACATTGTTAATCTCACAGTGCCTCCTCCTGCCATTCGTTGACACTCACAGTTAAAAAGCTTCAAGAAAAGACACTGAAGTCTTAAAACTTTATGGCTTTCTCTCAAATTAAAGATCAGGAACTCCTGACTCTTGGTTTGCCTTTGAAAAATCCCAAGGCGCCTGCTTGTAAGGCCTAGTCTTAGAAGGCACATCTCAAACCTACCTCCTTGAGGATGTTCCCCAACTCTGCCCACGACTCACCAAGCCTTCCCCAGAATGATTTCCTCCTTCCTGTGTCACTAGAGAGGGGGTCAGCTTCTCTCTGACCTGGTGCGGTCTCTCCTTGATCAACACTTTCCTTCCGAAATAGCCTGAGCAGCTGGCGAAACATGCCTGCTTGTGAACCCAAAGGGAACTGAAGGAATATCCCAAAGGCAATTGGTGTCACCACAACACTGGTGACATCACAGAAGATTCTAGGGATCTCTTAGATACAATAGAGTGTCCAGTAAACGGCTTACTGGTGATATCACTGGAAAATTCTATGGCCTACCTACTAACCAGTTCTCCCCACTCTGATGAATTTCTGTGGGGACCCTTTCCTCCAGTCTCCCATGTGTCACTGGGAATACCATTTGGCAACCTCTATTTCAAAACTACATTTGTCTCTCTGCTTCATTAGTAGTCAACAATGCTTTTGCTGGGGAGGGTTGCTTACAACCCTGAATTGGAGAACAGATTTTTCTTAGCACCCAAATCTCTAGGGACCAAGGAGGAGGGAGATTTTTCTTAAAAGTAAATCTACTACACGAGACAATGCATGTGACACACATTTCCATTCCTAAGCTTTTCCCTTTTTATGGAGGCCAATATATTTCTTCTATACCTCTGAGTGTATAAAACCTGGAAATATTTGCTTACTGTGCAGTCCTTGAAAGCTGACATTGTTTCCATTTACATATCCATGTATTTTACAAAATCAATGGTCTATAATCCTATTTTTTTGCAATAAAAACTCCTTTTACTTGGGAACATAGGGATCAACTACAGGGCATATATAAAATAATAAATTTCTGTCTGTTTTATATATTATGTAGGACATCCTCCCTTTCTCAAATATAACAAGACAATTAAATTGGACATCAGTGAGCAAATGTCAACCAGGCCTTTGTGTTACTACATTGTAACTATATAGCCATCACTTCTCCAATATCATTCTTCGTGAATAGACAAATCTAGGCATGAGAATATTGGGGACTGCACCATGATCTTTTACTTGTAGCAAACATAAGAGTCAGGAGGACGGGAAGGGAGTGGAATGGCCTGAGTTCAGGTTGAACCTCAATTTTAATGGGTCCATACGTTCAGGAGGGAGTCCATTTGGCATTGTGATATATGGATTCTGTCTTCTTATCATAGGTGTTATAATAATTCAACATGAATGTGTGCTATAATGCCACCCCACCTCACAGATGTAAGAGTGAAAATCATGTCTCACCTTTCTGGGAAGAACTCTGCCTTTTACTACCATCTGGAGTTACACAACATCAGTATACAAAGCTCAGAAGAGAAGGATGCAGATGTGCGGGCCTTAGAAGTTGAGGATCTTTTCTACTGATTAAGCCACTTGTTTTTCCTATGTTATTTTTCCCTTGCTCTTTTACTAATGGTGGCTGACTTCTTTCCTGGCCTGAGGTAAACTGGAGTCCAATCTTTTGGATTACAGAACCTTCTATTTTTGAGATGACAGTCCCACCAAGGGTCCTACTGCATACAGAAGGTATGAATAAGTCTCAGGTGCTGGAGTAAGTTAAAAACGTCTGTGACAACAAAGAACTTATTAAGAAAACAAGAGACCAGCTGCTCATCAAGATCACAGTTGTATGATAGTAAGAAAATGTGAATAGGGCATCAGGTGAAAAGATAAATTAATTAGGAGGTCATAGGCTTAGAAGGGGTAGCCTTTGCTCTCAGTGGAGCTGCCATTCTTTCTGCCATTCCTCGCCCTCTGCCACAGGACCAGAGACTTCCCCATACAACTGGCTGGCCTTGCCAAAGACCTGGCAGGGCTTCTCCCTGTAGAATAGGACATGTAGAGTCCTTGAGGACTCACCAAGAGGTCTCCTCCACACAGGTTCGTTGTTGTCAAAGGGAAATGTTCCTGCAGAATCCTGCCATGGCAGCAGGAATTTCAACCTGGCTGCTCTTGGTCCAGCTCACTGGATGCAGGCCTGAGGCCCAGGGGTATCTGGGGAAAGAAGCAGCACGCACTACCTCACAGCTCTCTCTTTGTTGGATGCAACTGCTAGGACTGTGATAGGATTTTTGTTTCTTTGTGTGTTTATTAGAAATACCTACAAAGCTGATTAAAGTTACAACATGCCTTCATACCCAGAGTGCAGAATGTTTTTACATCATTGTCGTTCCTGTTTTATGTTTAGATTTTGTTTTTTAATCCCCACAGGAAATTTCCCTGTGCTTAGAATGTTAAGCACATGCTCAGGAGGGATCGATTGTTCAAGTTCGGCAAAGCTTTTGTTCTCACCATCACTCCACAGATGATGCCATTACTTACTTTGAAATAAGAAAACAGTTATAGAGAAGTAAATTAACCTGTAAGCTATCACAGAAGAAACACATCATGATTGTGGAGTGGCACCCCAGTATTTTGTATTTCCTAAGTTATTTTTATTTTAAACTTTTTTATTGGATTTTTTTGGGTACATTTCATGTATTTTAAATCCTTAAAGGTATCTTTTATTCCACTCCTCCCATTTACAAGGTGGAATTTCACATGTAATTGTTAGTCCAGATGGTTTGGTCAATGGCTTAGACGTCACCTTGGCCTAGTTTCCTTGGCATAAGCTGAGTTAGAAGCAGACTCAAAGGTTCAGGACCAACAAATAATGAATTCCACTACATCTGGATACCCAGCCTCACACCCAGGAAGGGACTGTATTTCCATTCACTATTTAAAAAAAAGATGTAGTTCAGTAACATGTAAAAAATTTCTCACATATATTAAAGTGTTTACCATGTCATACAGTTTTTCAAATACCTGGCATTCATCTTTTTCCAAATCCTAAAATTTCTTTCTTATTCACATTTTTTGATTATTTTTTGGTATTACTATCATTTTTAAAATTTTAGTTTTTTTAATAGATATATATGTTTTATTCAAACGTTATTCCCTTTCCCAGCTTTTGGTCCATAAGCCCCCATGCCGTGCCCTCTCCGATATGTATGGTCCCCCAATCCACGCCCCTTAGAAACCCCTTCCTGGACATTCCCCTGCACTCAGGGTCCAACCTTGTTAAGAACAAGGGCTTCCCCTTCCACAGGTGCCCCAACAAGGATATCCTCTCCTACATATGCAGTTGGACCCCTGGGTCAGTCCACGTATAGTCTTTTGCTAGTGGTTTATTTGGTTGGCATTGCTGTTCATATGGGGTTGCAAGCCCTTCAGCTCTTTGAATCCTTCTTCTAATTCCCATAAAGGGCGTCCTGTTCTCAGTTCAGTAGTTTACTGCCAGCACTGACCTCTTTATTTGACATGCCCTGGATGTGTCTCTCAGGGGAGATTCAAATTTGGTCCCTTTCAGTAAGCACATTTAGCTTCATCAATCTTACCTAGTTTTGGTGGCTGTATATATATGGGCCACATGTGGGGCAGGCTCTGAATGGCTGTTCCTTTGGTCTCTGCTTTAGATTTGGCCTCCATATCCCCTCCAAAGGATACTTTTGTTCCCCATTTTAAGAAGGAGTGGGAGCACCTGCACTTTGGTCATCCTTATTCTTGAGTTTCCTGAGATCTGTAGATTGCATATTTGGTAATTTGAGGTTTTGGTCAATATCCACTTATCAATGAGTGCATATTGTCAATGAGGGGTGCTGAGTACCTGGAAGAGAATGAGGGACAAGAGATGTGAAGGACTCGAAGACAAGAGTCTGATCAATTTTATTTTTCCCCAAGGCTGAATTTGTACCATAAAATGGATAACAGAGAGAGGAGAGAAGTAAGAAACATTTACCCACGCCAAGGACACAATATTCGTGTGGTCAGGGAATCGGCTGATGTTGACAGGTTGCCAGAAATGTCACAGGTTTGTCATATCTATTAGTCAGCAGGATGTTGGTTTTTCAGAAAGGTTACAGGTCATGACATTGGGTATATTAATGTCAGACGTTATCATATGATTATTCATCTTGACCACCACATTTGTACTAGTCTTCTGCATCTGGCTGGCGATTTTCCATGAACCCAGTCATACTTAATGCTAACCATAACAATAACATCAATAATGGAGGGCTTCAAGGCCATCGCTCCCAAGAGCATACCAAGTGTGTTTTTCTGTGATTGGATTACCTCGCTGTGGATGATATTTTCTAGTTCTTTCCATTTGCCTATGAATTGAACGTAGTCATTGTTTTTGATAGCTGAATGGTACTCCATTGTGTAGATGTACCACATTTTTCGAATAAATTCCTCTGTTGAAGGGCATCTGGGTTCATTCCAGCTTCTGGCTATTATGAATAAGGCTGCTATGAACATAGTGGATCATATGTGTTATTGTATGTTGGAGCATCTTTTGAGTATATGCCCAGGACTGGTATAGCTGTGTGCTCAGGTAGTGCAATTTCCAATTTTCCAGGAACGTTCAGACTGATTTCCAGAGTTCTTGTACCAGTTTGCAATCCCAGCAACAATGGACAAGTGTTCCTCTTTCTCCATATCCTCACCAGCATCTGTTGTCACCTGATTTTTTGATCTTAGACATCCTGACTGGTGTGAGGCGGATTCTTAGGGTTGCTTTGATTTGCATTTCCCTGATGACTAAGGATACTGAGCATTTCTTTAGGTGCTTTTCAGCTATTCTATATTCCTCAGCTGAGAATGTTTCCTTTAGCTCCAAACCCCATTTATTAACAGGCGTGTTTGGCTCTCTGTACTCTAACTCCTTCTGTTTTGTGTATACTTTGGATATAAGCCCTCCATCAGATGCAGGATTGGTAAAGATTTTTTCCCAATCTGTGGGTTGCCTTTTTGTCCTAATGACACTGTCCTTTGCCTTACAGAAGCTTTTCAGTTTTATGAGGTCCCATTTGTCGATTCTCAACCTTAAAGCATAAGCCACTGGTATTCTGTTCAGGAAATTTTCCTTAGTGCTCATGTCTTCGAGACTCTTCCCTACTTTTTATCCATTACTTTTAGTGTATCTGGTTTGATGTGGAGGTCCTTGATCCACTTGGACTTAAGCTTTGTACAGGGTAATAAGTGAAAAGAAAATTATACAAATTCTAGGTTTAGAAATATAAAATTAAAAGAGTTAGCCCCAAAAGCCACAAACTCAGGGCTAAGCCCTGCCGCCAGGAATAGCAGGCCATAAAGATAAAGGAGCACAGGAAACACTGTTCAGGCAGGACTGACAAGCCATAAAGAAAAGGAATGCAGGAACCAGCCTGAGTTAATGGGACGTCTGGCAGGAAGACATCTCCCCCCAGCTCACTGAGGGCCATCCTCCGGCCCCTGATAAGCCCCTGACTTCTAGCACGTACTCTTTCTGCTTTGTTCTCACTGCTATGTTTGAATGAGCCAATTGTATGTAACCACGCCAAAACCCCCTAGCCTTCTCTATATAACCCTCTGACTTTTGAGTTTCGGGGCCGACACCTCTGTCTCCTGCGCGGGATACGTGTCGGCCCGGAGATCTCTGTAATAGGTCTCCGTAATAAACCTCGCCTTTGCTTATTACATCCAAAATGGTCTCTCTGTGTCTGGGGTCCGCGATTTCCCAAGACTTGAGTAAGGGTCTCTCTGCGTGGGATCTTTCATATTTATGGGGGCTCGTCCGGGATCTGCGCGACTACCCCAGACTCCGAAGACCCCTTGGAGGTGAGTTGGATGTTTGTCTGAGTGTTTCTGTGTGAGCGGCGCCGCATTCGTCAGTCTGTGTCTGTCTCTGTTTTGGTTCCACCGTGTGTGTATATATGTGTGTCTTAGTACTGGTCAGTGTTAAGAGGGCAGATGGGTATTCCTGCCCTGTGGTAAGAGGGCAGATGGGTATTCCTGCCCTGTGGTAAGAGGGTGGATGTGTATTCCTGCCCTGTAGGAGAGTGGATGTGTATCCCCACTCAGTGCAGCTGCCTTTGTGGTTCGTGAGGACCCTCTGGCTGCGGAAGGGGGGACGCCCCGGGCCCGCAAGGCTGCAGCCCCTGGAAGACGTTCCACGGGCGGAGAACAGTCGGGAGAGCCCGGCTATGGACAGTCAGGAGGACCTGACTCTGGTTTTCTGGAACAAAGGAGATGGAATGCTCCTTTTACCTAGGCGGGAGTGGACGAGGAATCCCACTCCGTCAGAGGTCGAGTTCGGCTGCCTATTTAAATATAGGCACGGACAAGTGTGCTTAGTCGTTAGGACAAGAGGACACTCTGGAATCCTGTTGGGAGGTGGAATCAGATGGTCCATCTCATCCCAAAAGCAGCTAAGGTTAAGCTGCAGTTTGGGCCACGTACTGAAGGTACCAGGCATCTGTGAAAGTTGGTTATAAGATGCTTTGTCTTGATATTGTTTGTCTGGCTTGTTTTCTGTGGTATTGTCGAGTGTCTTTTTGGCTTTTGTTTCGTTTTTGAATTTTGGACTGACGACTGTGTTTGAATTTGGACTGACGACTGTGTTTAAAATCTTGGACTGATGACTGTGTTTGAAATCATGAAACTGTTTGCTTTGTTCGTCATAGAGTTTTACTTGGTCCTCTTGGTGCTTAAGTTAAGAGTTAAAAATAATTTGCTTGAGAAAAATTGTTTTCTGCCAGGGAGTTTTGTCTTTCTCTCTTGAGCCTCCTCCCCAAGGAGAGATGCCCCTCCCTTTACACCCCTTGATCAGCCTAGCTGCTGTTAACAGTTGTGTAAACAGACATTAACAAAAACCTTGAGGACAAAACTGCTCGTAAATAAAAAAGTTCCCCAGATTAGGCCTCCGGTATGAAACAAGTATAGTGAGTAAGAAACTTAATTTTATGGACCCCGCTCTAGTGTCGGTGTTTTGGTTGATAGCCAACGTTAATTTTTTAAAACATAGTGTTTTATCTGTGCTTGTGCTTGAAACACACAGTAGGGGGGAGCGAAATTAGCTGCGGAGCTGCTGCAGCGAGCATGGGGACTTCTCAAGTCTCTCCCAATTTTTCTGGCTCTTCAGGAGCTGTTTAAAAGAAAAAGGCTTAAGGTAAAAAGAAACACTATAAAAAGATTTCTTAGTGAATTACTACACCTTGGTTTGCGATCTCTGGGAATCTCATGGTGGACAGCTGAGATAAGCTGGAAAAGGATTTAAATTTTGCTTAGAAACAAAGAATCTTAAAGGTGGAGTTTCAGCCGGTATGACACTTAGTGCATAGCTGCCTAAAAGATCAGAAATGCTGTCAACAGGCTATAAAAAAGGGACAGGCTGTGTTAAAAATGCTACATAAAGAATAATCTAAAAAGGCTGAGAGTGAGGTGGGAGAGGACTCTAACAAGAAAGGAATTTCTGCTTTTAGTGACCAGACCTTCAACTCTTGCTCACAGAAAGAGGGTGCTCATTAAGAGAAGTTCTTTAAGGAGCCTGCCTTATCTGCTGGCCCTATTCCAAGAGAGGAGCCAGTCTCCAGCATTAAATTACTTTTCTCACTGGTCATCATTAGCATGGAGAATGCCTTTGATCCTATCCCCACAGCAGCCAGTTCCTGCCCCTGTGGTAGAAATGTCCCAGGTTGGGGGGCAGAGAAGCCCCTAAAATAGTTTCAAAGAATCTACAACAAACTGTAAAGAACTTTGTTTTGTTTTGCCAGTTTGAATTTAGAATTCAGGCTTTGGCTGTGGCCGAGGTCAGGATTAATGTTTTCGTTTCCATGGGCCTTTAGCCCACTGAGAAAGTTTGGTAAAGGGCTGCTACTGAGGTCCTGAAAGCCCCAGGTAAACTGGTTACAATTCTTTTGTCAGCTGCTTAGTATCTAACACTCAGGTTCTATCGTCTCTCCATCCTTTTATTATTAGTTGTTACTGAAAGCCTAGTGCCATTTAGAGGATGGGTCTCTTGAGTGATAAAGCCACTGAGCTGGCACTAAAGGAAGGTACTCCTTAAGGGAAAATCTAAGTCCAGAGAGACAACCGGTAACAGATAGACTGCCCCTCTGCTCACTTTTCTGTTTCACAGACACAAGGTCTTTTTGTCCCAAGAAAGCCTCCTGGCTTAGCTGTGTGACTAAATGCTATTTGCCCTCTTCAGTGGACCTCTATTCTCAAGATTCTCTTGTTTTCTCACCATCCCATTTGAGATGCTTGTTAGTAACTGTTACAGGTCTTCTTTACCACCGAGGAAAGACAAAATCCTACTAGAGGCTAGAAAAAGTGTTCCAGAGATGGATGGAAGGCCCTCACTTCTGCCTGCTCTTTTCAGACGCCTAAAGGTAGGGAGTGCCAGGTCTGCCGCCAGGCTCCAAGGGTGGGTCTCTGAGGGGCTAAAAAATGCCCCACCAATCTGGCTAAGATAAGAAAAGGATAAAGAGAATGTTACAGGTAGAATAAATAAATAAAAATCTAAAAGAGACCCTAAACAAATTGACCATGGAGACTGGCACAGACTGGGTGACACTCCTTCCCTCTTGCTCTCTTCAGAGCAAGAAATACCCCTTCCAGATTCAGCCTTACCCCCTTTGAGATCTTATATGGGGCCTCAGCTCCCCTGACTGTATTAGATGATGTTACTGAACCAACATGTCATAGTAATAATGATTTGTGTGCCAGGCTAAAAGACCTACAGGTGATACAGAAAGAAATCTGCTCACAGCTGACAGCAGCCTATGCCCCGGAGACCCCTGAGACATCCCATCAGTTCCAGGTCGGAAGCAGCTACACTGAGCCCAGACACTCGATCCTCGCTGGAAAGGACCATACCTGGTGCTGCTGACCACCCTGACAGCCGTCAATTCTCAGCCCTCACCAGCCGTGTACTAGCTGTTAGGGCTGAGAGCTGGGACCTAGAGAGAAATTCAGTCATGTTTGTCCTGGGTTCCATCGAGATAGGTGTGGGGATAGGCTTGATTTCTATTACAAATGATGTAACATTACATATGTTAGTACTCCTAACACTTCTTGGGATTGTGCCTCAGGGATCACAACCTATATAAGTTTAGAAGTTCTGAAAGACAGTCATGACCTTGATATATAGGTTTAGATAGTGTCCAGATAAAATCCTGATGCTAAAGACTTTTTAGCTGACCTCCAAGAATACCTAACCTCCCTCTCAGAGGTAGTCCTTCAAAATAAAAAAAGATTAGACCTGATATTCCTTAAAGAAGGAGCCTGTGTGCTACACTGAAAGAATGTTGCTTCTATACAGACCATTCAGGAGTAATTAAAGACTCCATAAATAAACTTAGAAAAAGGTTAGACAAAAGACAGACAGAAAAACACATCAGAGATAGTTCGAGAGCTAGTTTAGTAGATCTCCCTGGATGACTACCCTACTCTCTGCTACAGCTGGGCCATTATTAATAATTTTCTTGGTTTTAGTTTTTGGCTCCTGCGTGACAAACAGGTTAATTGCTTTTGTTAAAAATCGAGTGGGTGCTGTGCGGTTGATGGTTGTGAGACAACAGTACCAGTCAGTTAGGACAACTGGTGAGACCAAATATAAGACTTGATATCAAAATTCTAAGATTAGAATTATTTAGTAGGAGAAGACGGGAATGAAAAGAAAATTATACAAATTCTAGGTTTAGAAATATAAAATTAAAAGAGTTAGCCCCAAAAGCCACAAACTCAGGGCTAAGCCCTGCCGCCAGGAATAGCAGGCCATAAAGATAAAGGAGCACAGGAAACACTGTTCAGGCAGGACTGACAAGCCATAAAGAAAAGGAATGCAGGAACCAGCCTGAGTTAATGGGACGTCTGGCAGGAAGACATCTCCCCCCAGCTCACTGAGGGCCATCCTCCGGCCCCTGATGAGCCCCTGACTTCTAGCACGTACTCTTTCTGCTTTGTTCTCACTGCTATGTTTGAATGAGCCAATTGTATGTAACCACGCCAAAACCCCCTAGCCTTCTCTATATAACCCTCTGACTTTTGAGTTTCGGGGCCGACACCTCTGTCTCCTGCGCGGGATACGTGTCGGCCCGGAGATCTCTGTAATAGGTCTCCGTAATAAACCTCGCCTTTGCTTATTACATCCAAAATGGTCTCTCTGTGTCTGGGGTCCGCGATTTCCCAAGACTTGAGTAAGGGTCTCTCTGCGTGGGATCTTTCAATAAGAATGGGTCAACTTGCATTCTTCTACATGTTGACCTCCAGTTGACTCAGCACCATTTGTTAAAAATGCTCTCTTTCTTCCATTGGATGTTTTAACTCCTTTGTCAAAGATCAAATGACCATAGGTGTGTGGGTTCTTTTCTGTGTCTTCAATTATGTTCCACTGAGCTGCCTGTCTGTATGCCAATACCATAGAAACTATTGCTCTGTAATACTGCTTGAGGTCAGAGATGGTGATTCCCCCAGAAGTTCTTTTATTGTTGAGTATAGTTTTGCTATCCTGGGTTTTATGTAATACCAAATGACGGCAAATTGCACTTTCTACCTTTATAAAGAATTATGTAGGAATATTGTTGGTGATGGCATTGAATCTGTAGATTGCCTTTGGCAAAATGGTCATTTTTTACCATATTCATCCTGCCAATCTATGAGCATGGGAGATCTTTCAATCTTCTGAGACCTTCTTCAATTTCTTCAGAGATTTGAAGTTCTTGTCATACAGATTTTTTACTTGCTTGGTTCAAGTAACAGCAAGTTATTTTATATTATTTGGGACTATTGTGAAGGGTGTCATTTCCCTAATTTCTTCCTCAGCCTGTTTACCCTTTGAGTAGAGGAAGACTACTGAATTGTTTGGGTTGATTTTATACTCGGACAGTTTGCTGAAGTTGTTGATCAGGTTAAGTAGTTCCCTGGTAGAATTTTGGTGTTGCTTAAGTAGACTATCATATCATCTTCAAATATTAGTGTTTTGACTTCATCCCTTCTAATTTTTTCCCTTTGACCTACTTTCATTGTTTGATTGCTATGGCTAGGACGTTAAGTACCATATTGTACTTAAGTAGGGAAAGAGTGGGCAGCCTTGTCTAGTCCCTGATTTTAGTGGGATTCCTTCAATATTCTAAGTTTAGTTTGATGTTAGGTACAGGTTTGATATATTTTGCATTTTTCTATATTTAGATTCAGGACTTCAATTCCTGATCTTTCCAGGACTTTATTAATGAAAGGGTAATGAATTTTGTCAAATGATTTCTCAGCATCTAATGAAATGATCATGTGGTTTTGACTTTGTTTATATGATGAATTTCGTTGATGGACTTCCGTATATTAAACCATCCCTGCATCCTTGCCATGAGGCCTACTTGACCATGATGGATGATTGTTTGGATGTGTTCTTGGATTCAGTTTGCAAGAATTTTATTGAGCATTTTTGATCAATATTCATAAATAAAATAGGTCTGAATTTCTCTATCTTTGTTATATCTTTGTGTGGTTTAGGTATAAGAGTAATTGTGGCTTCATAGAGGGAGTTTGGTAGTGCTCTGTCTGTTTCTATTTTGCGGAATAGTTTGGACAGTATTGGTATGAAGTCTTCTATGAAGGTCTGATAGAATTCTGCACTAAATCCATCTGGTCCTGGGCTCTTTTTGGATGGGAGATGTTTAATAGCAGTTTCTATGTCTTTATGAGTTATGGGGTTGTTGCGATGGTTTATTTGTTCCTGATTTAACTGTGGTACCTGGTATCTGTATAGAAAATTGTCCATTTCCTCCACATTTTCCAGTTTTGTTGAATATATATTTTTGTAGTAGGATCTGATGATCTTTTTAATTTCTTCAGATTTTGTTGTTATGTCTCCCTTTTATTTCTGATTTTATTAATTTGGATACACTCTCTGTGACCTCTGTTTAATATGGCTAAGTGTTTATGTATCTTGTTGATTTTCTCAAAGAACCAGCTCCTGGGTTTGCTGATTCTTTTGATACTCGGTTTTGTTTCTTCTTGTTTGATTTCAGCCCTGTGTTTGATTATTTCCTGCCTTCTACTCCTCTAGGGTTTATTTAATTTTTTCTAGAGCTTTTAGGTGTGCTGTCAAGCTGCTGACATATGCTCTCTCCTGTTTCTTTTTGCAGGCATACAGAGTTATGAGTTTTCCTCTTAGCGCTGCTTTTATTGTGTCCCATAAGTTTGGGTATGTTGTATCTTCATTTTCATTAAATTCTAAGAAGTCTTTAATTTCTTTCTTATGTCTCCAATGACCAAGTTGTCATTGACTTCAACTTCCATGTATATGTGGGCTTTCTATCTTATTTGTTGTTATTGATCAGCAGCCTTAGTCCGTGGTTTTTTGATAGGATGCATGGGATTATTTCTATCTTCCTGTATCTGTTGAGGCCGGTTTTGTGACCGATTATATGGTCAATTTGGAGAAGGTACCATGGGATGCTGAGAAGAAGGTATATCCTTTGGTTTTAGGGTGGAGAGTTCTATAAATATATGTTAAATCCATTTGTTTCATAACCTGTTAGTCTTTCTGTGTCTCTGTTTAATTTCTGTTTCCCTGATCTATCCATTGATGAAAGTGGTGTGTTTAAGTCTCCTACTATTTTTGTTTGTGGTGCAATGTATGATTTTTTTTGAGCTTTAGAAAGGTTTCTTATTGTTTAGGGACACAACTGCTATATACTTGACAAATATAGCAATCAACCAGAATATCCGTAGAAAGCAGGTGACTGTTGGCCACATGAGGATGAGTTTCTTTCAAAGATCATCATGATTTTTGACAAGATCTTCCCTGTAATTGGTGACATGGCTTCTCACAAACATGGTCCAGTTGTCTAGAATCTCCTCCTTGGTCAGCATCTCATCCTTGTTTTTGTCTGACTCATACACCAGATGCTGGGCCTCAGCCTGTGCATGGTCATAGTCCTGAGGGAGGATCCAATGGTGAATCTCATCCTAATCCAGTTTCCCATCTTTGTTCAGATCTGGGTAATCATTGAACTGCTCCCCAGACAAAACCCAGTCGGTCTCAGGGCAATTGTCCTCGTGAGAAAAAGATGTCCACAATGTACTCATACTAGTCCACAAAACCATCCCTGTTCTTGTTGATATTCTCCAGCGTTTCCAGAACTACAATCTCCTTCATATGTTCTAAATCCTCTTAGTGCAGAAAAGCAATGAACCAGTCCTGAGTAGCTGTCAGGTCACCGTCAAGGCCTTAAACCGCCTCTCATCTCCTGGAGGCAACTTTTTAAAGTTGTGATGATCAGAGCTATCTTGGAATTCAGCAAGGTTTCCCAGGTAGTAGCCATAGGTGGCCTGATTGTATTCTTCCCAGGAGATCTTTTCCTCTATGTCCCTATCATAATCCTTCCAGAGTTTAGCCACATTTTGGTTGATGTATCTTTTCTGTACCTGTTTGATCCAAACTTTCAGGTCTTCAGTAGTAACAAGGCTGTCTTCATCACTGTCAATTGGATCAACAATTTTCCCCAGCCTCTCCTGCTCTCGTCCAGGATTAGCTATCAAATGTCTTGGAGTCCTCCTTGCCCAGGAAGACCTCATGATCGTACAGGAAGCTGTGCTTATTCTCTGGTGGCCACTCGCCCTGCTCTGAATCGGGACAAACCATGTGCTCCTTGCTCATCATGCTCTTGGCATGAACGCCAGGACCAGTGCCAGCAGCAGCCCATGGAGAGTTCCAGGCTGACACCATGCAGCACAGTCGCGATCAAAGGGAGGCAGCACGGAAGTAGGGGCTCAGTGCAGCTTATCCGCTGTCCCTTCCCCAGAGAGGGCTTTTGTTACATTTCAAACGTTATCCGTTTTCCTGGTTTCCACAAAACCCCTTATAAAACCCCCTCCCCCTTCTACTGTGAGGGTGTTACCACACCCACCCAAACACCCAGGCCTATCTGCCTCCCTCTTCTGGTTTCCTCTACACTGGGGCATCAAGCCTTGACAAGACCAAGGGCTTCTCCTCCCATTTGTGCCCAAGAAGGCCATCCTCTTCTACATATGCAGCTGTAGCCATGGGTCTGTCCATGTGTACTCTTTGGATGGTGGTTTCGGTCCTGGGAGCTCTGGGTGTTTCTTAGTTTTGTTCTTATGGGACTGTAAACCCCTTCAGCTCCCTCAATCCTTTCTCTTACTCCTCCATTGGGGACCCTGCTCTCAGCTGAATGGTTGGCTGCAAGTATCTGCCTCTGTATTTGTCATGCTCTTTACCCCACTCTTTTGAGCAGATCACCACAGAGCAACGAAGATGTATTGTCTTGGCCTGATGATGTACAGACAAATAGATGATTTCTTAATTCTTATGATGGTTCTATAAGAATTCCTAAAATTAGATTAGTAATTTTAAGCTCCTTTATAATGGGACAGCTATTATGTTTCCTCTGGTAATCAAAATTGCATTGAGAACTCTTCCTTCTTAAACTTTCACGAGTGAATTGCTTCTGCAATACCAAGCAGGCATCTACAAATTAGAACCCAATCTAAGAGGGTATAAAGCAATTAACAAAAGTTCATTAAAAGAGAACTAATGATTTACTATAGGTGCAAGGACTGAACGTAAATAATTGACTGGATTTGCCTATAGGCAATTTCACTTATTCTTTTCTCATAAAAATTACAGCTTTTAACTCTCCATGAACATGCAGAGCCAGTGACAGATGGTGACAGTTTATCCTGATGATTACTCTTCATGGATATGCATGTAAACATTCTCTGTCGTAAACTGATTATCCAACTTATGATTTGAATTCCTGTGCAAACTTGTGGTGAACTTTTCACCATGTGATGCTGTGTTCAGAAAGATATACAAATGCTGAGGACAAAGAGAGAGAAAGCTTTTTAGACAGAACTGAACTGAAGAGAACAGAACTCAAGAAGAACTTAGAAGTAAAGGCATAGCGTTGAGAGTAAGGCATTGAGAGTAAGGGAATTATTGTGTCATAAGAGCAAGAGGAAAGGAGATAAGAAGAAGAGAGCAAGGAGAACCTTATAAGTCAAACTTTATGGGGGCAAACCTTTGTAGAAATTCTAGGAAAACGGAAGAACTTATAAATAAATGTTAAAATCACTACTCTTCAGTCTTCAGCCTGGCTCACTGGCTAGCCTGTGCTCTTCAGTCAGGCTCACTGGCTAGCCTCTGCTCTTCAGTCAGGCTCACTGTCTAGCCTCTGCTCTTCAGCCTAGCTCACTGGCTAGCCTCTGCTCTTCAGTCAGACTCACTGGCTAGCCTCTGCTCTTCAGTCAGGGTCACTGGCTAGCCTCTGCTCTTCAGCCTGGCTCACTGGCTAACCTGTGCTCTTCAGTCAGGCTCACTGGCTACCCTCTGTTCTTCAGTCAGCCTCACTGGCTAGCCTCTGCTCTTCAGTCAGGCTCACTGGCTAGCCTGTTCTCTTCAGTCAGGCTCACTGTCTACCCTGTGCTCTTCAGTCAGGTTCCCGGCTAGCCTCTGCTCTTCAGTCAGGCTCACTGGCTAGCCTCTGCTCTTCAGTTAGGCTCACTGACTAGCCTCTGCTCTTCAGTCAGGCTCACTGGCTAGCCTCTGCTCTTCAGCCTGGCTCACTGGCTAGCCTCTGCTCTTCAGTCAGACTCACAGGCTAGCCTGTGCTCTTCAGCCTGGCTCACTGCCTAGACTCTGCTTTTCAGCTGGGATCACTGGCTAGCCTCTGCTCTTCAGTCAGGCTCACTGGCTAGCCTCTGCTCTTCAGGTAGGCTCACTGGCTAGCCTCTGCTCTTCAGCTTGGCTCACTGGCTAGCCTCTGCTCTTCAGTCAGGTTCACTGTCTAGCCTCTGCTATTCAGTTAGGCTCACTGGCTAGACTCTGCTTCTCAGCTGGGCTCACTGGCCTATGGGGCCCTAGCACATCGCTTAACCATCTGCTCATGACTGCCTGACCACACTGACCACCTGACCCGTCGCCCTGACTTCTTAAAGTCATTCTCTAGAAAGAGCACAAGAAACCAAAGAGAAACACCACAGCAAACTTTTCCCATGGGCTCCTCTTTAACCTTAAGTGCTTTCATTATTTCTTTAAAAGAGTGAAATATAATTTCGGCTATTCATATGGCCAAGAGAGCTGTGCAGTAGTCATTGCTTTAGGGAATTTGGTGGTAAATCAAAAGATTCCTTTATTCTATCACGATGTTATCTGTATGCTGTAAGATGTATGTTTGAAAACACAACACCAAATTCCTAAAATCTAGATGTTTTAAGACATCAGCTCATGGAGAAACATAACTGCTTACCTATCTAGACTGGGCTTTTTTGCTATACTGCAGGTACAATCAATTTTCCACACTACTTCCATGATTTTCAAGAATGATTAAGAGACAAATAAGTTGAACATAATGGCCAGAAAGGGGGTTCTGTCAAGTTGTCTTATGTGGGACAAGATACCAAAGTATGATGGTAAACCTAAAACCACCTGTTCCCAAAACTAACAGAACTTATAGAAAATACATACTTTCTTATCATTCCTCCTCCCCAATGATCAGTGATTTAATGAGCACCTACTACCATCCTAGCACTGTGCATCTAAGTGTGTAATGGTGATTAAAAAACTTAATAAAAAGCCTCATTAAGGAATAAAGAAAAATGAAACATAACTTTGAAACTCAGAATTCAATATAAGCAAAACCACCACCATTTCTTCAACTGGTGATTTCTGAAAACTTCATCATTTTTTCCATGGGCTTCTATAGTAATGATACTGAGTCTTGATTTGGTAAATCACAAAAAGCAAGTCACACTTCTTTCTGGCTCCCACAACTGTCAAAGGGAACAACACTGTTGCTGTCCATTGTGCTTCCCTATCAATCCTTTTATGGATGGTAATGAATTCCAGTCTTTTCAATGTGAAAACAGGCCACCACTTGAGGGGAAAGGTTATTAAAATTACCCAAACCGGTATATTCTGTAAAATTTTCACATAGCATTTTACTGATATCACAATGTAAATTCACCACAAATATTTAACCAATGAAAATATTGAATAGCTCTGCAAATAGGAGCGATAATCATATATACTTGAAAACAACTATCATGGAAACAAAGGTCGTACTAGGAGAAAAGATACATCACTAAAAGCTACACAAGCAGCAAAAAAGACAC